>NC_062561.1:229600125-229907625 GCF_022837055.1 Prionailurus viverrinus | reverse complement strand
ATTATGCGCACACCTCCAGTGGGGAAAGGAATATGGTTCATTCTTTCACTCTTGTCCTCTCCTCTATTCACTATGCAATGCCCTCCTTCCTGATCTCTGTAATAGCCTTACTCAGCTCTCCTTTCTCACAGCCCACAGTTCCCTCACCCTAGTAAGCAGCTGTCTCGGGTGGGCTCTTTCAAGATGGCTTCAGCCCAGTCACCCATCATGAGAGACAGTATGGCAACCAGACTCGTGGTATTTCATTTGCCATCCATGTGACCCATATAGAAAATGGAAAAGCTAAAATATCAATATCATGTGGTTGCTGAAGGATTAAATAAATTAATATGCCTATTATACATATGCATGTATATATGCGTATGACGCATATATATGTATTAAGCTATATTATTTTGAACAGGGCATGAAGAATTGCATACCTAAGTGTAAAAAACAATGTGGATATTGGTAGTAAGTAATTAGAAGACCTGGTAGTTCCATCATAATGCAATAAATAAAATGGAAGAGCACAGAAGTTTAACAAAGAAAGCCAAGGAAAGCGACAGCCAAGGAGAACCCAAGGATTTCAGCCCTCGCCATGGTAAGGGCTGTGTGCAAGCAACAGACTGCAACCACTCAGGAACAACCGGAACAGTTTGTGGGGTAAACTTGAAAGTATTTCCTAAGCCACATTGAGAAGCATTAGCAAAGGACAGAAGCCTTACTGGCTCAAGAGGCTTACTTGGCTCTACACCTGGCCAAATACTGATTGAAAAAGTAATTTCAACACAGAGATGACTTCTAGGAAGCTTAAATTAAAATTAAATGACAGTCATCCCCAGTCTGGAAAACTGTGTGCACGCTCAAGACTGCACCCTCTCAGAGGTTACTAGAAAAGGGAGTTGCAGATATCTAGACCATGGCTGAATGTGGAACAAAACCATAAAATCCCTGAACTGTGAAAGCAGTCTCCAAGTCATACACATATACAGCGATAAAGCCTTACATATAATCAGGAAATTCTAACTGGCTGGAGAGCTCAAGCACGGCCTTTGTCCAGTGACTCAGGAGCTGACTCAGGAACTACCTTAGGCAGCTACACTGAAAGACAAAAACAAGGGGAAAAAAATCTAAGCAGAGACTTCAGAGCCTACATACCACTGAGCAAATAGACTTCACAGATCGTGTTCAGCCAAGTCTCTAAACACATAATTGATGAAACAAAACAAAAGCAAGCCCTGAGGGGGAGGAATAGAGTCAGTATCCAGGTTCACTACAACTCATTATCTAAAATTGTCCAGTTTTCAAGAGAAAAATTATAAGACATACAAAGAAACAGGAAATTATCCCACACCCAGAAGAAAAAAGCAAGCAATAGAAATTGCCTTTGAGGGGATCCAGATGTTGGACTTCTCAAGCAAAGCCTTCAAAGCAGCTATTATAAATATGTTCCAATCAATAAAGAAAGCCCTATTTATTTAAACAATTAAAGGAAGGTATAAAAACAGGATGATTGATCATGTAAAGAAGATTAATAAAAAAGAAATTATTAAAAGAATCAAACAGAAATTCTGGAGTTGAAAAGCACAATGCTAAAATGAGGGGAAAAGTCTTCAAAGGAGTATGTATTAGTTTGCTAGGGCTTCTATAACAAGACATCACAAACTGAGAAGCTTAAACAACATAAAGTTGTTGCCCCACAGTTCTGGAGACTGGGAGTCTGAGATCAATGTATCAACAGAGTTGTTTCCTTCTGAGGGTCATAAGGGAGAACTCTGTTCCATGCTTTTTTTCTAGATTCTGGTGGTTGTCTGGCTTTCTTTGGTGTTCCTTGACTTCTCCATCACCCCCATCCTTGGCTTCACTTTCGCGTGGTTTTCTCCCTGTGTGTGTGTGTGTCTGTGTTCGAATGTCTCCTGTTTATAAGGACACCATTCACATTGGCTACGGGCTCACCCTATTCCACCATGACCTCATCTTAACTTAGCTAATGCCATCTGAAAAACAAGTCTATTTCCAAATAAAGTCACATTCTGTGGTGCCGGAGGTTTAGGACTTTATACATCCAATTCAACAGAATGCAAAAGTAAATTTGGTCTGATGGATGAATCCACAAACTTGAAAGCAGATCAACAGAGATTGTGAAATCTGAAGAACAAAGAGAAAAAAGAACGAGGAAAAATGAACAGAGCCTCAGAGAAATGTATCAGCAATCAGGCCAACATTTGCATAATGGAAGCACCAGAAGGAGAGGAGAAATATATTCAAAGAAATAATTGGAATTCTTATTGCAATTGATCAGAAATGGATTGGAATTAGAGGGTTGGGGTGGAGAGTGAGAAAACAGGTGGAAGCCAGGAAAGGAGGTGGGGTAGAAAAGTGGCTAAAACATGTTTTATAGCAGCAACATCTGATCGACTTTAATTTCTGTTACATGCTGTGTACCTTGTTATTCTACCATATGACCCAACTCTTCAGCAAAAATCTACTTTACACAACAACATATGCGATGAGTGTTGGGAAAATTAAGGAAAAGAACCATGGAGATGGAGAAGAAAGCACTGGGCACAGGTACTAAACAGAAGAAAGACCAAGAAGTCAAAGCCAGAGTTGACTGAGCCATGAGCAGTCAAGGATCGTCTGATAAACTGCAAGAAATGTCGGGCTTCACGCTGCACTTAAGGTGGGATTTAAGCCAGTTTTGACTGGATCTTCAGGGACAAGGAAAAACCAGACAGATTGCAATTCTTACTATAATTTCAACAATGGATAATACAGTTACTGCCCAAATTGTACTGAAAGCTTAATGGAAAAAGAACTTGGTCTCAGTCGTGTTTTCTTAACTTACTACATGGCTTCAAAACACATCTAAACAATGAGTTGCAGAGCATATAGGTTCATATTGCTTGCCTCAGATAAATGCGCGTGTTCTTTTTCCTTTCAGGGTGATTTGATTCACATCACATTTTTGCATACCTAGGGGAATAGGAGTAAGTTGAACTTACAACCGTGATGTCTGCCGTAAGATCATTTCCCCATCTTTCAATATGAATCCTCTCACCAGTGGGAAAGGATTCCAAACTGCTTGGCTGCGGGCTCACTTCATAATACATCAAAGCCTCAGCCGTATCCCAGCAGCGAGCCATTCCAGAAGGGACCTGTCATTCTCATCATCTCCAATGTCTTCAAAACTTGTGTACTCATTTTGTTCAATGCGAACTCTTTTGTATAAAAGATAAGCACTCTTTAATAAGGATTCTGTACATCTTAGATCTGAGACAATCCGTGAATGGTAAACAAGTGCATGTGAGTGAAGAGAAGAGGGAGCTGAATGCACAGGGACGTCTTTGATTGAAGGGAATTTCAGCATCGGAGATTTTGTATTTTTAATGTCATGTACCATTGCAGCTGTCTTTCTTTCCTCTATAATAATGGAAGGACGGCCTTTTTCTTGAATGGGAGATCCTAACTGTAACATCACCCTTTTTCCCAGAAGAGAAAATTATCTTTCCTAGAGTTAATAAGCAACCTGTAGCTGAGACTCAGTGAGGCCAAAGCACATCTGAGAAATGAGCCATGTAGGCTCTTTGACCTTGAGTGAACCTCAAGGTCAAGGAGTAACTGATGGAGAAAACATTTGTGTCCAAGCTGAATTTCAGGGTGAGCTGATAAGGACTAGTTCGGATTAACACAGGTGAAATGGGACTGAATCCTGAGCACCCAGAGGAATGAACAGGAGTGCCAGGAGCACACCATTTACTGCCTGTGTAACCTTGGCCAGTGGCAAAGTTAACTTCTGTGCACTTCCATTTTCTCTTATGTAAAAGGAAGATAATACTTTTTAACTTCATAAGGTTGTTCTGGGGATAAATGAGACGCTGTGGGTAAAACACCTGTAAGCTAACTTGGCAGAGAGAGTGTTTTTTTTTTTCCCATTGTCATCGCCAACTAATAAAATAAGTCTAAAATAAAATCTTTACAAATAAGTATTGATAATTCCTCGTGAATATCTGTTTTAAGAACAGTGTGTTTGTCATACCAAACATGATGTGGAGAATTCACGAGCACAATTTATGATGGAAGGAGATTTGCAGTGAAAACCATTTTTGATGCTCCGATAAAGGACATGGAGGGGAACACGCCTGTCACCTAGAAGCATCACACCTAATATCACTTCCAGAGAAGTTATTAATTTAAACCAGCAAACCAAAGCTGTTGAGAGACAGAAAATGCCACAGAGCCATAGACCACAAGCAGGTCCCCACCCTCTTGTGGTGCGGTGTCTGCTTGTCAGTGTTTTCATCTACGCAAATGAGTGGGAGGCAGAGGGCAGGGGTTATCCCCTTCTGATTCTAATTGGCACTTTCATTTTCTGCAAAATAAAAGTCATTTCCAGCAATTGTCAATTTCAAGCAAAAAGTCAATTGCTCAAGCAATTGACTAAGTGCTCCTTTCAGCAAGTCTACAGAATTTATCTAGGATGATACTATACAGAAATGCTGTTTCCAGAGAGCCCCGTAGGGCCGTACTGAGTACCTGACTAGTTTGGAGAAGCCTGGAGTACACTAGAAACTCTTGGGACTCACGAGAGCTGCAGGGAATTAGGTTTCCCTGGGTTTCGAACGAGGGCATCAGACATCCACGGAGTCAACCACCTCCTGCACTACAAAAATGCTCCACTGAAAATTCCGGAAGGCTTTCTGGGAAGGTGAAAGAATAGTGTGAAGTAAAACAAACAAATGTCTCTTCAATTTCGAGTCTCTATTTCATAAAAGTGATAATTTTATAGTTTATCTGGCATTTTCTCATGGTTAGAACAGGAACAGCTTTCTTCAACAGCCATCGTTGGCATTGGTGGTACATCAGAGAGGGTTAATGGTGCCACATGGAAAAGGCAGATCAGGCCTGGATTATAGGATCCACCCCTGCTAATTAAGTGGCTTTAAGCCAGTTACCCAAACTTTTTAAGTCTTGTGTTCCTCATCTGTAAAGTAGGTGCTGATGATAATGCGTACATGACACAATATTGATGAGTGTTAAGTAAATTAATATGGAAAAGAACTTTCTCAAAGCTTAATGTTCAGGCAAATCAGTAGGAATCTTAGTAATGCAGATTCTGACTGAGAAGATATGATTATGCATCGTAGGTATTTTAGGGCTGCTGGTGCTAGAACAATCTTTTTAGTAGTCAATCTTTACAGATGTTGTCTCAGGCTTGGCACATTGTAAATATTCAGTAAATGTTAGCTTTATTATAATGATTTTTATCCATTAAAAATTCCAAATCAAAAAACTCTGCGTGTTGGCCTTCCTTTCAGCTATGGAATGCCTCTGGAACTCTCTACTAACCCTCAGAAGCAGCAACGTTCAAGAAAAGTTCGCATACAGTGAAAGTAAAATCACATCGGGGTAGTAGGCTGAATATTCTCACCCAAAGAGATCGAGTCCTAATCCTGGGAACCCGTAAAGGTTACTTTATAAGGAAAAGGGTCTTTGCAGATGTGAGTAAATTTAGAATTCTGAAATGAGATTATCCTGGATTATCTGGGTGAGCCCTAAATGCCATTACAAGTGTCCTCATAAAGAGATTGACTGGGTGGGGCTGGGGTGGGGGGGCGGATAGATTAGATGCACATACAGAGGAGAAGGTGATGTGAAGAAAGAGGCAGAGATTGGAGTGAGGTGGTCAGAAGCCACAGAGAAGCTGGTGGCCTCCAGAAGCTGGAAGAAGCAAAGGATCCTCCCCTAGAGCTCCCACAGGGCACAGCCCTGCTGACACCTGGACTTTGGACCCCTGCCTCCAGAACTGTGAGAGAAGGGATTCCTTTTGTTTTAAGCCTCCAAGTTTATAATAATTTTGTTACAGCACTGGTAGGAAATGGATGCAATTGGTTGAAGATACAAGTGAAGTTGTGAATATTTCAAAAGCTAAGCATTTGACAGAGTAAATTATTTTTTCTTTACTTAAAGAAAGGTCCTGACCATCACGAAAAGCATAAAGAGACTAACGGCATATTAGCAATGAGATTTTATTTTAGGGAATTGGAAAAACCTTATATTCTGCACTTTCTTTTTAATGTTTATTTATCTATGCTGAGAGAGAGAGAGCAGGGGCAGGGGCAGAGAGAGGAGAGAGAGAATCCCAGGCTGGTCCATGCTCAGCGAGGAGCCCAATGTGGGACTCGCTCCCACAACTGTGAGATCATGACCTGAGCCAAAATCAAGAGTCAGACACTGAGCTAATTGAGCAACCTAGGCGCCTCCCACTATCCTGCTTTTATGTAAAATACAGAGTTTCAAAGAAAGTTATCCTTATTATAACCATGAGAAAATGCCAGATAAACTATAAAATTATCACTTTTATGAGATAGAGACCCGAAATTGAAGAGACATTTGTTTTACTTCATACTATTCTTTCACCTTCCCAGAAAGCCTTCCAGAATTTTCAGTGGAGCATTTTTGTAGTGCAGGGCGTGGTTGACTCCAAGGGCATCTGATGCCCTCAATGCCCTCCAGGCCCTGGAAGAGGCAGGACTCACCTGTGCTCAGCCGTTCACATCTTAAAGCACCCCGCCTCCCATCCCTGCCAGAACTGGAAAAGAGAAATGGGCTATTTGGTCTTCACAGACCAAACTTTGTTTTTCAAGTTTAACCATACGTAAAAAGTAGTTTAAAAGAAAAAGCTGGCAACCCAGGATTCTATACACAATGAAAAAAATTACGCGAAATAGAGATTTTTTTTTTTTTCTGGACAAAAGGTAAAAAATGCCAGCAGAAGTGTTCTTCAGAAAGTCCTCAAAGAATTTCATCAAGCAAAATCAGTATGGTAGCAGATGCAAACTTAGATCTACACAGAGAAAACTGGAGATAATGGAAAAGGTAAATATAAAAAATATTCCTATTTGTATTTTTATATATTTTTTAATGTTATATTTATTTATTTTGAGAGAGAGCATGTGCCAAGGGAGGGGCAGAGAGAGAGAGAGGGAAAGAGAGAATTCCAAGCAGGCTCCATGCTGTCAGCACAGAGCCACATGAGGGGCTTGAACTCACAAAGCATGAGATCATGACCTGAGCTGAAACCAAGAGTAGGATGCTTAACCAACTGAGCCACCCAGTCACCCCAAGATACTTCCATTTTTAATCATTCTAGAAGACATCTGAGACAAAAATAGCTATAATTATCGTGGGGCTTCTAACAGGTGTAAAGGTAAAATGGGTAACAATATGGCAGAAAGGATGGAAGGGAGGGATTGTAAGGTCCTGACCCACAAATAATATAATTTAAAAGTAGGCTGTGATAAGTAAAAATATATTTTCTAAACCCTTCTAAAAGGAAAACTGCAGTATACGCCTGTCAAAAACAGCAAGGAAGACTTTATTCGAGACTAGAGCAGTAGGTGAAAGAGACTGAACTCGACTCCATTGGAACAAAGGGCAGATCTTTGAATATGGGGCTGAGCTCAGGGAAAAGTACCCGAGGACATTGAGAGAGGTCTGTCAGTGAGCTTGGGCCATGTGTGTTTGCCAGTTGTTGCTTGTTGAGGTTCGGCTCCTCCCCTCCCACAGAGACTGGGAGACAGAGGCTCTCTACCCGTCTCAAGGGTTACATTTCAAAGGGATGGCTCCCAGGTCCTTGAAAAAGACGGGTGTCTCAAAGGGACAGAGAAAAGATTTATAATTACAAGTTTTGTAAAGTAAATGCTCTTAACAAAAGGGAGGTCCAGATGCCCAGAACCAGGAAGAAACCTGTTTCATGTTTAACCAAGCTGAAGGAAATGGTAAGGCCAGCTGGAAATTGGTTACCCTAGAAATCCTTCAAAGCAAGAGAGAAAAATGAATGACCTTTAACTAATAAGGCGATACTGGAGATCAAATGGGATCATAAGCAACACTCCATCCAAAAACAGGCAGAAAAAAAGGAACAAAGAAGAGATGGAATAAATAGAAAACAAGTAGTAAGATGATAGGTTTAAATCAAACCATAGCAATCATCACATGAAAAATAAGTGGTCAGTACACCCAACTGAAACACAGACGTAATCCGATTCTATGAAAACGAAGACTGAATCAAAGAAGCCCACTTTAAAAATAAAGACACAGAGGTGCCTGGGTGGCTCAGTCGGTTAAGCGTCCGACTTCGGCTCAGGTCATGATCTCACACTTTGTGGGTTTGAGCCCCGCATGGGGCTCTGTGCTGACAGCTCAGAGCCTGCAGACTGCTTGGGATTCTGGGTCTCAATGTCTCTCTGCCCCTCCCCTGCTCACACTCTGTCTCTGTCTCTCTCGAAAATAAATAAACTTAAAAAAAAATTTTTTTTAATCAAAAATAAAGGCAGAGATAGTTTAGAAAGAAAGAAAATAGAAGGATGGGAAAGTATAATCAATAGAAATCTGGAGTGGAAATATTAATATCAAACAAAGAAACATCAGAACAAGGAATATTCCTATAATAAAGAAAATTATTACATAATAATGAAGGAGTATCTAAAAACAGAGTTTCAAAATCCACAGAGATATATGGTGTCATATTTGCAGCACTGGTACCATATGGGAGCTTGCTAAAACTCAGGCCCCATCTGGGCCCTACTGATTGTAATCTGCCTTTATAACAAGATCCCTATGTGATCCGAGGGCAGATTAAAATCTAAGAACACGGATAGAGGGCATTATACCACATGTCTAATGAAGAATAAACACTCGGGTGTCACAACGTGTACAAATAATCATTAGGTTTCCCACCTTGAATATATACAACTTTTAATTTTCAATTACTCCCCAACAAAGCTGAAAAAAGTCAATAAAAATAGATATTCCGCCACAAACCCTCCCATGTAAATATAAATAAGATAAGAGAATTCAATAAACCCATAAGCAACTCAGTCCCATCATTACAATCCTTTTCATTGTTTATTAAAGAATCTTGGCTTCCTGGGTTCACAGAGGAAACAGAATTCAGCAATGTAGTTTATAATAAACGTTTGAAAGGTAGAGAATAAAAGAGAGTATTGATATGAAAAATATTCTAATACCAGTGTTTAAAGGTAGTTTTTCCATCTCAATTATCTTTAGTTATGTAATTGCTCTAAGCTGTTTGAACCACAAATAGAAGGTTCCCAATTACCTTCTTGATGAGAGTTAATAGTCTGAACTCCTTTATACTTTCAAATATGGGTTCTGGCTCCCAGCTGCTTTAAGGAGAGGCCCAGCCCCTCCCCCACATACTCTGACTTTATTAGATCCTAGTGAGGCTCTGACAGCAATATTTCTTTGAAGGTCCCCAAATGACTCTACTGTACAGCCAGGGTAAAGAACCTTTAACAAATTAAGGTTTAAAAAAAAAAAAAAATACACAGGAGCACCTGGGTAGCTCAATCAGTTGAGCATCAGACTCTTGGTTTTGGCTCAGGTCATGATCTCATGGTTTCATGAGTTCAAGCCCCCTATCGGGCTCTGTACTGGCAGCACAGAGGCTGTTTGGGATTCTCTCTCTCTCTCTCTCTCCCTCTCTCTCTGCCCTTCCCATGCTTGCGCTGTCCCCGTCTCTCTCAAAATAAATAAGCAAAACTTTTAAAAAATAAAGCAAAATACAAATACACAAAAGTAGTAACTTTGATTGCGATCCAATATCTTTTGTTTGTTTCTCTTCTCCCTTTTGTCATTTCATATAGATGGTCACTGGTTGCTGAATGAAATAAATCATCTGTCTCATTAGTCCGGACAAGCACGAAGAAAGAGCAGTGTCGTCTGACATCCACAGTGTGAGAAGCAGCCTCAGACAGCAGCATTAAATGGCATCTTAGTATACCTACTTAGTACATTTAGGACACGCTATGCAGAGAGAGACTGCAGAGGTTCCAAAGCTCTACTTTGGAAGTGACTTACAAACACACAGCAAAACCATCAAGATGAAAGAAACCCCAAGAAATCAGTTGTCTTTTAAATTGAAAACAAGCAGGAAATGGCACCGATGGAGCTAAAGCGGGGCTTAATGGTTTACAGTGGAAGATGGCACCCGCTGACCCTCAGGGTCACCTCCTCACAATGCCCTCAGGCCGGCTGACGGCAGCCCACCCCTCTGCTCCTTCCATGACTTGACCTGTAACGGGTAAGGGAGAGCAACTCCCCTTGGCTGAGCAGTCCTGTCCTAGGCACTCTCTGGTTGTCTGTCACTATTGTCCTTCACAATAGCCTCACGTGGAAGATTCTGTATCCATTTTGCAGATGAGGAAACAACGCCTCAGAAATGCTAATCGACTCTGCCAAATGTGTCCGGCTAGTAAGTAGCAGATTCAGGGGTTGAACCCATCTGTGCGCTCCAAACGCTCCTCTTTCTCTGGTCACCCTGGATCTCGCAGGCATCCACAGTGGTCCAGAAAGAGTGTGCCCAGGCAGCCAGCTATCTCAGAGAGGAAGGAGTTTTCCAGGCAGGACCTCCAGAGACTAGAGTTAGTCACACTCCTATTCCTACGGTTCCCCAGATGATGATAGCCACCACCAGGTGATTTGAGCTGGACAAATAGACGGTAAAGGTGGGAAAACTAGAACCTTCCACTGAGTGGGGCTGGAAGTAAGGGCTTGGTATGGGAGCATGAGTTGGCGGGGGGGGGGGGGGGGGTATCAGCATCCTCACTTAGAATCTCTGACTCCTTCCCATGAATGTTTTGTTACAGAGTAGGCTCAGAGTAGGCCCTCGTGACTAGTGTCATGATTATGCATAAAGATGCTCATGGTTAACAGAGCCTTTAGTGAGCTGATCAGAGCCCAAATAATATGACCAAATGGAGTGATTAATGAGGCCAGAGATTCCAGGTTTACAACTATCGTCCTGGGGTGCCATTTGGTTTGGACATTCCTGAACTTCTCATTTTAGAACAAAATAATAGTAATAATAATTCTATTGAAAAAGGCCAGGATAGGTTTGAACCTCCAGCTTCTGTCATGGGTGGTCTCATGGGTGAGATGCAGAGTTATCCTTTTAACATGGGGTTGAATTTGAAAGACAACCTGTAATATCAATGGACCCCACATTATAAAGATGCTTCCGTAAAATCTTTGGCTGTGTTTCTGGAAGGGCAGGAGAATAGTCCAGGCCAGTGAAGCATTGCATGCAAAGGTCTCTTTAGATCTCTATCTAAATGCAAGTGTTCCTCCAAGGGCATCTCATCTTGTCATCAGCAGTTCAAGCTGCTGAGAGCCAAGCCTATAACTAAAGGTGACAACAAGGTGGAGGAAAGAGTCTTTATGCAGAGACACAATCTGAGGGTTTCACAACTTGGCAAAGGTTTGTCCCAGTCTACGGAAGACTGTAAACCATCTTGGGATTTACATTAGAGGCTGCAGATCCTGTGAGACCAAGATTCCCCACAAGGGCTTCCCTGAAGCAGAGACTGTGTGCCAGGGACCCTATCCCAGTAGAATCATGAGGACGTCACTGCCACAAAACACAGACCCACACCATCGGCGACAGTGTAACAAGGCTCTGTCTGGTGTCATCTTTCCCCGGAAGATCATTATAACTCATTATAAATTAGGAAGAGGCTGGCAGGAAATTGTATTGCTAAAGATCTACTTAACTCCCAGATGATTCCTCATTCCCTTTTACGGTTCATCTAAAGACCCACTCATATGATATAAAAGAGGGATATCAACTTTCCTGAAATCAGCTAGTTGATTTTCATTCAGGGACAAGACGTTGATTTTAGAACATTTCATATTTGTTCTATGTGCTCTACATAATACACATTTATATAAGTAATAGTATACTCCCATCTAAAAGCGAACGTGATAGTGTTAGCAGTGTTCAAAATAATTAAATGTGCAATGATTCTATACCTCCAACATCAACTTCAAAAAGAGTTGTCTCACTATTTTATCTATAAAATAGATTTATTTTAAATCCCAGATTTATCTATAAATTTCCCTTCCTTACCTGGTATCAATATGGGGTCAAATAATGTGCTCTGTTTTTTCCACTGAAGACCATTAGTAGACGTTTAGCCTGGGGAAAACAGATTAGGAAAACAAACACATAAAAATAAATTAAGTAGGCGAAAGCAAACTGGACATTCTCATTACTGATAGCTCCAAATATGTACAATTTCCTGTTTTCTAGCACAATCAAAATACCCAGAAGAAGGGGCGCCTGGGTGGTTCAGTCGGTTAAGCGTCCGACTTCGGTTCAGGTCATGATCTCATGGTATGTGAGTTCGAGCCCCGCATCGGGCTCTCTGCTGTCAGCATGGAGCCCACTTCAGAACCCGTGTCCCCCTCTCTCTCTGCCCCTCCACCACTCGTGAGAGCTCTCTCTCAAAAATAAATAAAAACATTAAAAAAAAAAAACTAGAAAAAGATTCTTGTTTTCCAAGAATATGATTCAGCTTACAATGACCATCTTTTATAAAATTCCTCATTTGTACTCCTAATAAACCTTCGAGATCAGAGGTATAATGCATCAGGGGATATAAGACATGAACAACAGCAATTTATTATGTTCCTGAGACACTGAAAACATTTTCCCTATTCACTAGAATAGCAAAAAAGTTTCACTGGGACCATGCAAATGATCACTTTTCAAATGATAAAACACTAAAATGTTTTATAAGCTCTTTTTCTACGGGTCCCCAGGGATTTGCTTTAAGTATTTGCATAAATAACTTATAAATGGATACATCAGAGTGGGCTGAGTGGAGCAAGGACAGCCTCCACAGAGTGCATCTTAAACTGCACCCACTGTAAAGGGCAGTGCTCACCGTCAGCGAGAGTACAGGTGTTGCTTCATAATCCTGAACAAGTCTCCCCATTCGGTGACTTTCCAGGTCGTCTCTTGCGTGTCCTTCAGCACGTTTAATCTGTCTCCCTTCTCAAGGACTCGTGAACACCGTAGGTGACCTTCTTAAAACTGACTCCTGCACAAAGTAGTGGGGAAAGCTCAACTGGCACGCCAGGCAACTCTGTGACTACGCTTGACACGAATGTTATGCCTGGTAGCCTGAGGGAAGAAGATACATGAAGAGAGATACTAACAGGAACCATAAAACCCTACCAGAGCAGGGGCAGAGCATTGTGCCACATAGCATGTCTTGGCTTCGTCCACGTGACGCACAGCAACGAGAAATACAACGTAATAGCACAATGAAACGCGGTATTCGGCGTTCAAATCAAAGAAGGAACAAGGCACCCAATCTTGGCCCTGTACGCGCCCAATATACACTCAAACCTGGAAACAACTCAGCTTGCCTACAAATCCAGAGCCCTGTGAAACTAAACGGAGTCCTATGGAAGCCACACAAGTTGGCTAACAGTGTATACACTATACTCTTGGTTTTGGGGGTAGATTCCCGTGACTCATAGCTCCTATGACTCCTATGACTCATAGCTCACATACAATACCCAGTGCTCATCCCAACAGGTGCCCTCCTCAATACCTCTCACCCACCCTCTCCTCCCTCCCACCCCCCCATCAACCCTCGTTTGTTCTTAGTTCTTTTTTTAATTTATTTATTATTTATTATTTATTATTTTTTCAATATATGAAGTTTATTGTCAAATTGGTTTCCATACAACACCCAGTGCTCATCCCAAAAGGTGCCCTCCTCAATGCCCATCACCCACCCTCCCCTCCCTCCTACCCCCCATCAACCCTCAGTTTTTTCTCAGTTTTTAAGAGTCTCTTATGGTTTGGCTCCCTCCCTCTCTGTAACTATTTTTTCCCCTTCCCTTACCCCACGGTCTTCTGTTCAGTTTCTCAAGTTCCACATATGAGTGAGAACATATGATATCTGTCTTTCTCTGACTGACTTATTTCACTTAGCACAATACCTTCCAGTTCCATCCACGTTGCTGCAAAGGACAGGATTTCATTCTTTCTCATTGCAAGTAGTATTCCATTGTATATATAAACTGCATCCACTTTATCCATTCATCAGTTGATGAACATTTAGGCTCTTTCCATAACTTGGCTATTGTTGAAAGCGCTTCTATAAACATTGGGGTACAAGCGTAAGGCACTGAAATTATTAGATTGTAACACTGTTGGCATTTTGTAATAAAAACTTGAATCCAGGGGATAAAAAAGCTTTTTTTATTATTATTATTATTTTCGAGAGAAAGAGAGAGCAGGAGGTGGGGGGAGGGGCAGAGGGAGACAGAGAGAGAATCCTAAGCAGGCTCCACGCTCAGTGCAGAGCCCGATGAGGGGCTCTATCCCATGACCCTGAGATCACAACCTGAGCCAAAATCAAGAGTCATACACTCAACTGACTGGGCCTCCCAGGTGCCCCCAAAAAGCTATTTTTTAAAGGCTCATTTACTAATTCATTGTCTTGATCTCCGGAATGACTGCTAACAATCACATTGTAACAATGTCCTAGGAAAAGAAACCTGACCCTCCTTCTTATCCACCATCCCACCCCACTCAGGATACTTCTTCCCACCCTCAGCTTCCTGCCCTCCCACCGAATCTCTACATTTTAATTTCTTCTCATCCAAATGAAAGAGTAGGATCCAACCCACAAGTGCCGTCTGGCTGGCTGCTCTGCGGTACAGCTTCTCCAGGCAGAAGAACAGAACCAGAAAAGCCCCTGGGGCGCAGACTGGCCCGGCAACATGTTCCGCTCTCGCATCGATCAGGTTCATTGTCTCAAATGTAACACAGAATTAGACTCACCATTTTAAGATACGTAAGAACATGTTCGTGGATTCGGGGTCTGAGCCAAGCTCATCTCTGATTCTAAAGCTGACCTTGAATTCTCTCCTGTTTCGTTGTGGACGTATGTGTGGATGCTCAACATCTCATGTTGGATACCACAGAGGTCAGTCAATGGAGCAGAATGCATAAACTTTGAAAATCACTACAATGAGACACTACAAAAATTACAAGCCAGAACTACAACACTTCCTCATGTTTTCATCACCTACCGATTTGTTTATTGGTCTTCCAGAGCATTTGCCCGATCTGGAGGACCATATTGTGAATATAAGGGTACCATTCGTTTACCCTTACCCTTACGCTTTTCTCTTACCCGTAAGAGGCATTATTTTGGTGTGTTGCCGGGGGCTACTCATCAACAGTCATCAGCTGCACCATATAATTTTTAAAAATCACCCTGAGTACTTGCTTGAGAAATGTATTTAAAATGTGAAAGTAGTTATGGACCTCACTGGGGCCAGACATGGGGGAAGAAAATGTTGCAGATTTAGGGGTGGGGAGGGGAAATAATGTCTTCAAGAGAAAACTGCTCATGTATATAGATTTTATTTTTTTATCGCTACTAGAGATTCTTTCGCTGCAACAAATCTGCAAACTACATTATCAGTATACATTAACGTATCTAAATTTTTATAACTCTACACTCTGGAACAGAAGTTAGCACTGGAAAAGATATTGCTGACACTGTGCATTTTGTCTACACTAGGGAATCCTGCAAGCTACTTAACTATAACATTTGTGGTTTTCTCGTCCTGTCTCCTAATGTTGAGTTCTTTACAAGACTTTTCCATCACAAATAGCATTTAACACCAAGAAGTCCTTTGCACTCCAGTGACTTAGAAACACGATTTCCATCAGGCACTACTCTGTGGCTGGCAGCAGTCAAACAAGGCTTGAAATTTCATTTAGAGAGCGGCCCTCCTCAGCTCTCCACTCCAGGCTGGGTTTTCGGTCATCCTCCCTTCCGGCACTGTGCTCATCTCCTCTCGTTAGGGAGCAAGAGAGGAGTCCCCAGCACTTGCAGGTCTGAGATGTTCTCCCCCTTCTGCAGATCTAAGTTTAGATGTCACCTCCCCAGAGCTGCCCTTTCTCGTGACCCATCAAATTAGGTCTCTGCAGGGAAAGAGCATCCGTGGTAGAGAGGCGGCTCAAGAATGCCCGGGCTGTGGCTTTGCCGCGTCCCCTGAGGGGGACGTGGCCTCGTTGATGCTGAATTGGTTCCACGCTTGCCAACATTTCCTTAAAGAGAAGCTCAGAGAAGCCAGAGGTAAGGGGGATGGTGACGTAAACAGCACGCGTAACAGGACAGTTCCAATGTGGCAAAGTGTTCTCTCTTGCTCCATCCTGGAAGGACCTTACTTGCACAGAGGGAGTCACCGGCAGCTGCAAACCACACAGGAGAACCAGAGGACCAGGAAACGCCAGACAGTGGCTACTTCGGCTCAGGGGAGCTCCTTGCTGCTGTTACATTTTGTGTCCTCGGTCAAAAATAAATGGGGACGCTGCAGTGCGGCTTCTGCCTGCTAATCCACGACACCTGAAGAGCCGCGGTCCCTCCCGCTCCTCTCACTCATAACATCCGGCATTTCCTTTCATAGTGCTAAACTCCCAATCTTCATACCTTCTTCTCTGTCCCTCACACACGTGTCATATTATGCAATCATACACTGAGATCATATGAAGTTACGGACCTGAATAATCACCTACTTTCTGTGTCTGGTCTTCTTGCGTGAAGTCCACGAAATCAGGGAATGTGACCGTTTTTCCCCCACCATCATCCCCCCACTGCGTGCACCAGAGTGCCTGACAACCTAGTTATCAGACACACTTAAGAAAATATTTTCTAATTTTTTATACTTTTTAAAGTTTAATTTTTTTTTATTTTTGAGAGAGAGAGAGAGAGAGAGAGAGAGTGTGTGTGTGTGTGTGTGTGTGTGTGTGTGTTCAAGTGGGGGAGGGGCAGAGAGAGGGGAGACAGAGGATCTGAAGCGGGCTCTGCACTGACAGCAGAGAGTCTGATGTGGAGCTCGAACTCACGAACCGTGAGATCATGACCTGAGCCGAAGTTGGATTCTCTACCAACTGAGCCACCCCAGCTCCCCAAGAAATTCTGTAAATAAATCAATATTGAGATGATGAAAACGACTACTCTACCACTCTGCAATGGCAGCAAGACACTCGCTGTGCTTTCTGCTCATGCAAGAAGTCGGCGACTCTCTCCATCACCCGGAAGACCCGGTGGGGTGGTCCTCCCTTCACCCAGATTCAGCAGACGCCGAGAACCCTTCAGTGGGTGGGAGATGATGGAGGTGGACCAGAAAGGGGCTTCATTGCTCTTCAACTGCTTTGGCGACATACCTTGTCGAATCAGCCCCTAGAAATTTCTAGTTGTGTTCACAGTGTCCTTTTCTACTCTGGGTCTCAAAGGCTTGTACGCACACACCTACAGGGTGTATCACGAAATTAGATGAATTACGCATTTTCAAGTCACTTGGTAAGAAAGCTGGTTTTGAAAGCTTATTTCTGGATACTCGGTGGCTCTTGCCCCCTTGTAAGAAACAGCCATTACAATTCAGACACCCATTAACAGCTTTCTCTTAACTCACATCATTTCTACATTTCCATTACGTGTTCTTCAAAATAAAATGATTGTTTACCACAATTCGCACAATCAACTCGTACATATTAATTCAGACCAAAAGACGCTGTTCAAATGAAAACGGTATCGTCCAGGATGGGTGGGTGTCACCTGAACCCCTCGGGCCCAGCTCTGATCATAATTAGCATAAAATGATTCTTGTCACAGAGCCAGGCCTTGTGAGAGGGACACACACCGGTCTCCTCGCAGCTCTTTACCACCAGAAACGTGAAGTTAGGCAGACCTGAAGTCAACCAAGCGTTTGTAGACCACAATTCTAATTTAATACTGACCAAGTTTTCTAGTCAATAAGTTATAGATGAGGCAGTTCCTCCTTTATAACCAGGATTTAAAAATAGAAATATATGAACAATTCCTCAGGTAGCATTTTCTTCATTAATAAAAGCCCATGGGGCATCCACACACACCACCTGACTTCTGTCTTTTGTCTGTTTCTTTCTCCAATCATTATACCTTTTCGAGTCAACCTGATATTTTCCTAGCTGTATCTTCCACTTCAGAGTACATGTTTACCATTTGCCTGCTAAGAAACCTTCTATCCTGTTTTTCACAGCGGCCTCACACCCCCTAACTTCCTTAAGCATAGGCTTATTATTGAACATGTAGGGCGTTTCCACTGTTTTCTGTTACTAAAGACATTTTGATATGTAATTTATTTCAGTCTTTTAAGTTGTTTTCTTGGTATAGGTTTCCAGGAGAGAAAATACGGATCAAAGCCTGTGAACATTTTTATGGTTCTTTCTGTGCTTGGTTATTTAATTGTTTTACAAAAAGGATGAGTTGGTTTACATCACTCTAGGAATCTCTGAGTGCATCACGTTTACAAAGACCCCACCACGATTCACTTTCAGCTTTAATTTTTTTATTATAACAAATACCAGTTAGTATCTCATGATTAATTATCAGCGGAGTTGAACATTATACATTCATTCAGTAGGATTACATGAATTGTCTACTCTATTCACATTCTTTTTTTTTAATTTTTTAATGTTTATTTTTGAGAGAGAGAGAGAGAGAGAGAGACAGAGAGAGAGTACAAGCGGGGGAAGGGCAGAGAGAGGAAGACACAGAATGCGAAGCAGGCTCCAGGCTCCAGGCTGTCAGCACAGAGCCTGATGTGGGGCTCGTACTCACAGACTGTGATATCACAACCTGAGCAGAAGTCAGATGCATTACCGACTGAGCCACCCAGGCACCCCTCTATTCACATTCTTAATCCATCCTTCTATTTCCTTCCATTTTTAAAAAGGTCTTTCCAATTGGCTCTTGGAGCCATGAAAACAAATCTCTTAACCTGATGCAAAAGCGAAAGGCCCTGGAAGCAAAGTCAGCACAAACCTAGTGTTACCTTGGAACCACATTAGCAGAAGAAGAATCCCTTCATTTCAAGGAAATGTCTACTTGACCTACTGAGGCTTTAGAGCTGAATGTATTACTGTGGATTTGAGGGCCGCACGTCATTGGGAAGTTGTAAATTTTGCTTTTCAATCACCAAATAACTCTTCAACAAACACAGCGATTGGTCATTAAGGATGAAGCAGGTAACACGTAATTCAGCATCCAACTAATGAGCAGGGCAAACCTAACCAGCTCATGAACTACATGATCAACCTGATTTAAAAACTGTCCAGCACTCACAGAAAAGTAAAGGTTAGGATAATTCGGATCCTGCATTTTCTGAAGTATTGGTGGGGGGCACACCCCACGTTACTTGACATCACAGAGCAGGGCAACCCCACGGAGCACCCAGTGTTCAGGGACCTGGGCCGTCCTGAGGTCCACAGCGGCGATGTAGTTCAAGTCCGTTCGGACTGGCTTCTTGTAAATGGGACAGGAATAAAACCGAGGATCTCTTAAAGCTACAAAAAATTTCACAAAAACAAAAACAAAACTTGGTGAATTTTTAATTTAAGGAGCCCAAACAGCACAGAGCCAAATTTGTGCATTCTACAGATCATTCCAAAGGTCTGATAGAATGAGAGAAATTCTTTCCGAGGTCAGTCAACCCCTAGATGTGAAGCAGACACAACTGCGGGTCTCCCGCAGGCATGACAAACACCCAGGCGTCTTCAGGTACCCTGCTGGCCCTTTGTCCCATGTCCTTGAAAGTAACACCTGCCCGCTCGCTATGGCCATGAACCTTCAATTGCTTCCTTCCCACCTGTCAATTCACCACGCCCCCTCCACCCTTTCTCCTTTACTTCCCCACCAAATCTTGTGCGTGCACACTCTCTCCATTTTCCCTTCATGGCTTGCCTTTGGCACGAGGCACCTGCCACCTTTAATCAATGTCCAGCACCAATGCTCACTAGGGGTTCACTATGTTATGATTATTATTTCAAAATCCTGCCTTCAACGCTCTGTGCCACAGTCTAAACTACACGTGAAATCACAGGACAGAGGATGTTCCCCACCCCTATCACGGGCTGGGGATTATCCACGGGTGCAGAGGAACAGAAGTGGCTGAGAAGCAGAGCTGTGATACAGTTCAGCTCCGTGAGATGCAATCTATCCTTTTGGGGTAGATGAACACATGGAGTTTTCAAAACTACACATGCAAGGAAAGGCAACCTACGTATGTCCACCTTGCAAAGATCCTTTCTAATGCATTCATCCCTAAGCAAAGGCTCACTCTCTCCGGTCTTGGACATCCCCTGATCAAGGACAGATCCCAGTCTGTGGGTCCTTATACTTACACAGCGGAGGGGGAGAGGCACAGGGCTTTAAGAAAGAGTAACGTAAAAATACTAAATTAGGCTTTGGAAGAAGCCTCTGCATTGAGTAGCCTTGAAATTCAAGTGCATCAGCTCCTTGTTAAATCTACACTGCTCGAGTAGTTTATCTGCACATCTCAAAACATCCATCTCAGGAAGCAGTACATCATTTCCTCTTCTTTTCTAGATTATAAATTGTTTCAGCACAAACATTTTGTCTGCACCCATGCTTGTACTCTTCTGGAAGGCCAGTATTATAAATGACCCTCATAGAAGCATTGAGATGAAAACACATTTAACTAAGAGGACAACTTTGCTTTGGTGAATTCGTATGACACACGTGGGCACTGAAACATGGCAAAAGTAACTCTCTGCATGCAATGTTAACGTACCGAAGTCACTGAATTTATTTCCCAAAACTAACTTGCTCAATAATTTATCTTTTTCTAACAAATTACAAAAGCAAGCCACTACCTGAAATTAAGATCTTATTTTTTGACCCAATAAAATATTCAACCTGTTATGCCGTGTGTGTGTGTGTGTGTGTGTGTGTGTGTGTGTGTTTTAATTTTTTCTTAATGTTTATTCATTTTTGAGACAGGGAAAGAGAGACAGAGCATGAGTGGGGTAGGAGCAGAGACAGAGGGAGACACAGGATCCGAAGCAGGCTCCAGGCTCCAAGCTGTCAGCACACAGCCCTGCACGGGGCTTGAACTCACTGCAAGATCATGACCTGAGCTGAAGCTGGATGCTTAACTGACTGAGCCACCCAGGCGCCTCTATCATGTGTTTTGATACCTCCACTATAATT
The DNA here is from genome assembly GCF_022837055.1 of Prionailurus viverrinus. Classification (NCBI taxonomy): domain Eukaryota; kingdom Metazoa; phylum Chordata; class Mammalia; order Carnivora; family Felidae; genus Prionailurus; species Prionailurus viverrinus. The sequence continues at coordinate 229,886,749 of NC_062561.1, read as the reverse complement.
AATTTTATTTTTTTTATTTTATTTTTTTTTAATTTTTTTTTCAACGTTTATTTATTTTTGGGACAGAGAGAGACAGAGCATGAACGGGGGAGGGGCAGAGAGAGAGGGAGACACAGAATCGGAAACAGGCTCCAGGCTCCGAGCCATCAGCCCAGAGCCTGACGCGGGGCTCGAACTCACGGACCGCAAGATCGTGACCTGGCTGAAGTCGGACGCCCAACCGACTGCGCCACCCAGGCGCCCCTATAATTAATTTTATTGGGAGAAGTTAAACACTTGAATATGATAGTATTACACATAAGTTTCAATATAAAGTAGGCATTCTAAAGCAGTGATTCTTAACCAAGGATTATTTTACTCTCGGGGGACATTTGTGAACATCTGGAGACACTTTTGGTTATCACAATTGTGGGGCTGATACTGGCATCTAGTGGTAGAGACCAGAGATGCTGCCAGCACCCTATAATGCGCGGGAGCACCCCTCCCGACAAAGGGCATCTTGACCAGAAATGTCAATAATGCCAAGGCCGAGGAACCCTGTTCTAAAACAAACTCATAGATATTTGACAGTAATTTAAAACTATGTGTTTGCTTCATCCCACGAAATTTATCATTAGAAACAATCTACATTAATGTATCGGCATTATTTTTTAAATTATCATGAGAATATCATTAGTATATAATGATTAGTAGAACTAATATATATAATTAGGAGGCAAATATATGAAAAATTCTGATGAAATAAGTGAATGACAGTGAAGTCATGGAGTGTAGTTAATACCAATAATACCGATGGAGAGATTTAAATCCTTTAATCCTGGGATCTGTAAATGTGGAATAAATGTTAAATATCGTTCTTCTTGATGCAAATTTGACTAACATCATAAATCCTGAAGTAACTAACCCATTGAAGTCTCGCATTTGTACCAAATGATAATTATAATACTTACACCTTGGGAAGTGTTTGACTACTTGGATTTTAGTCCCAAAAGAAAAGAAAGATTGGGAAAAAATAGCATTCTTTTCAATAAGGTGAAAAACAATTCTCTGATCTATTTATCCAATCTTATTTATTTTTAATTGCTGCAGAACCGATGGTGCCCATGCCTAGTCACAGTATGTAGCAAACTTCTTCAGCAGGATGAGAAACCACCAAAAATATAATTTCATAGTCAAAGTGCTGACAGACACTACATAACCACATAAACGGAGGATCCAAAACCATTAGCCCTAGTTAGACAAATAACTTAGAAGACAAAAAAAACACATGCTAGGTAGGCAGAACAAATCAGCTAAATGGGTTTGAAGCCTCAGGGTTCCCGAAGGAGGAGTAAAGAAAAGAGGCTGTCTAAATTGGTGAGCTCTATGCTTTAAGATCCAAAGGGTTTTAAAAAGACACCTTGAGGGAGTGTTATTTTCTGACTATGTCACTTCCTTCTCTAGCCTACATTTTTCATCCAAATGCTAGTATCCCATTATACCATGTTTCTTCTAATATCTAAAACAACCAAGTCACATAGAGGTTCCCTAGACCACCTTTAAATCATTCCTTTATTCAACTCCTCTTCGCAAATAACATTTAAGTGATTAAATAGTGCACTCTTGATGTATTTCTTTTCATCCCACGACAAACATGTGAGTTAACATATTAATAACGGTAGTCACAGCAAAATTATTTATTGTATGATAACTGTGTGCTAGACATTGTTGGTTTAATGCTCTTAACAAACTTATGGGACAGGTAGCATTATTAAATCCATTTTGCAGATGAGAAAACTGGAACATAGCTAGGTGAGCCATCCGTCCAAGGTTACGAAGCTGTAGGTGATAGGGTAAGAATCAAACCTGGCCCGAATGGCTCAAGAGCCTAGGCCCTTAATCTCAGCAATAGTTGGGATTAATGTGTGTGTGTGTCTACCTCTATCTCTTTGCAGGAAGGTGTGAAAATGAATCAGAGATAACTAGATACGTGACTTCAATATACGGTATCTTTGAGACTCCTCCAAAGCCACATGACTAATTACCAGGGTAATAAAACCAGAAATGCAATGCAAATATGCAGGCTGTCTTTTATCTGAGAACCTGTGCCCATCCCTCTGGCAAGGGAGGTGACCACCTTTAGCCTGCAGCATGCAGGGAGGGAGCCACAGGGAGTGAGAGCTCCCACCCAAATGGGCAGTGACTTTTTCTCTGTCTACTTCACCGTGTACCTGAGAAAAATAAACGCATGACTTCAAAATGTAAAGAAGCTGTCCTCATTTAATGTTTCTTTATTGAAAGAGAGAGAGAGAGAAAGAGAGAGAGAGAGAGAGAGAGAGAGAGAGAGAGAGAGAGAATTCCAAGCAGGCTCCATGCTGACAGCATGGACAAGGGACTCAATCTCACAAACCATGAGATTATGACCTGAGCCGGAATTAAGAGTTGGGACACTTAACCGACTGAGCCACCCAGGCACCCTTTAATTTAGCCTTCATTTTGAAGCTTCATCCCTGACAACATAGAGACTCCCTAAATGCATAGTCTGAAGTAGAACATCAACCACAGAAATTGCCAGAGGATTGCATTCATCCCACAACAAACAAACATGATTCTGACATCAGCTTTGGTAGCTGGGAATCATAGGCAAATTACATACATCTCTACACCTTAATTTCCCCATCTGCAGATTAGGCATGATATACCTTACAGACTTGTAAAGATTAAGTTAGTTAATATATGAGAACGACTGGCATAGTATGATGCCCGGAATGCAGTAGGCACCCAAGAGGTGTTAGGTTTCTCCTCTCTTTCCACACACACACACCTGCGTGCGCACACACACTCATGCACACATATACGTGTATTCTTATCTTTTCACTGAAACAAATCTCCCAGACTCATCTTCCTCATGACGTTCACCGAGTCCCAAGTTTACACACAGAAGGTGGATCAAATGCATGGGGTTCAAGAGTCAGGACGTCTCCACCTCCCGGTCACCCCCTGGGGCTATTCCCACCCCCAGCCCCAAATCTGCACACTGTTGGATCAGGATAGGTCAAAAGATATTCTTAGAAACACTTTTCACTTTTTTCCTCATTATCTGCGGACACCTAGGGTGTCCTCACCTAGGGTGAGATCCTTCTCACCCTACTGGCCAAAGGTACATTTCTTTCCCCGCGTCTGCCTCTTTTCAACTTCCTAGAGGGCAAAGGAGCCTGAGCGGATGTGGGAAGCTTTGCCCTTCTGGTGAATTTCACACTTTTTGGGTGACTTTCTCATGATGTCCTAATAAGAACCATGAATAAAATAAACATTTGGGGACACATTGCTCAATTTCTAAAGTCAAAATAAATACCTAGACTTCTTTCTAAAACAAGCCAGTCTTGTATGGAAAATTCAATGATGAATTATTTAAACTGAAAATTGCCCTCCATGTTAACATGGAAACAAGTTATTATAAGAATTTTAACTTTAAATCACTGTATTTTTGGAGTGTCCTTTGGTCTTTAGTGATACTACACCTCTTTATCTCAATTGGAGCCTTATTCAGTTATCAAAATTAAATGAAAATTAGATTTATTTTTTTTTAAATTTTTTTTTCAACGTTTATTTATTTTTGGGGGGGGGGGGGACAGAGAGAGACAGAGCATGAACGGGGGAGGGGCAGAGAGAGAGAGAGACACAGAATCGGAAACAGGCTCCAGGCTCTGAGCCATCAGCCCAGAGCCTGACGCGGGGCTGGAACTCACGGACCTCGAGATCATGACCTGGCTGAAGTCAGACGCTTAACCGACTGTGCCACCCAGGCGCCCCGAAATTTAGATTTATAATATGAAAATAGCAATGGAATTTTAGCTTTTCATCGCTAAAAAACACTTCTCTGGCAACAAAGCTATTTGGCAAAACAAGTCTGCACCAACTCCTATTGAAACCAAAAAAAAAAAGAAACAAGAATGAAAGTTTGTCTCTTTTTTTTTTTTTTAGCACTTTTAAGTTAGTCACTTTTTCCTTGCTTTTTATTTTCTGTCTTAACCTGCTGCTAATGAACCTCACCACTGACTAATTCCCAGCAGGGTGAGTACAATCCTTCTATAAAAATGTGTTCTTAAATAATAAAGAAGTGCCTGTATTATAAAATTATTTTATTAATACCCTGCTGAGATGTTCAAAGTCATGTTGCAATGGGCTTTCACCACTTAGTCACAAGATATACAAAAGTAACACCTGACTGAACGTGAGGAAGATTTTTCTTTTACTTTCTACGGGAAATGTTTTTGCAACTGGTTGACTAGATCCAGTGATGCGATAAAGCAAATTTTCTAAAATATTAGTTTTGGGTAAAAGAACACGTACTGATTATTTCTCTAAACTAACCATGGCCCCAGGTCTTGACACAACCCAATAAATACGAAGCCGCAGGCAGCGCGCTTGCCCGAGCTCAACCAGACACGTTTATCCTGTCGGATGCACTCGGGGTACGTGGAGCAACACCGTGCATCAAGGACCCTGCCGAGCACCTTCCTTCTTTTCTGATGCCCCGCTTTCTTCACGGGCTCCCTCTTCCTTCACGTGCCATCTTTCTCCTCCTCACACACAGCACATCCATTGCTACCTCACGCATTTGCATCCCCCCCTTTGGTCCTGGACATCAGCATGCTGCCCTCTGTCAGCTGAATCTCGGCTCAGTGTTCTTTCCTCACAAGTCTCTCCCCCGGCCCCTAAATTAGCAGCTCCCTGGCCTAGCATGTGTGTATTTTCTTCATAAAAAAGAGCTGTCTAAAGCCAGTATGTCCATTTATAGTCAACTGCCATTATCATGGGACTTCTACTGAACCACTGCTCCAAGAGGAAATACATGCAGGGCAGGTTCTTGCCGGCCTCTGGTCACGACAGCTTCGCCAACCCATCAATACATAGCCTTATTTTAGGCGTGTGTTTGTTTAAAGATATCTTTCCAACATATATTATTGATTCACTGGCTTTGGACTCACGGCACTTGAACTCTCACCTCAGGAAAGCTCACCTAACACGTATTTTCTCCATAAGGCACATCACAGCCTTCTTGTGCTGAGGAACAGCAGATAGCCCTGGTGTTCAGCACTGTGCTTGGGCCACCTTAAACAGTGCAAAGTACAGAAGTGTGGAAAATGTAATACTACATAGACCACAAAAAGGACACTTGTTTACAGCATGAGTGGACCAAGGAGGCAGAGTGTCACCTTATTCAACCTCAGGTGGGAACATGCTTGTGGGGCGACTCACGTTTTTTTGCTGCTTTGTGCATGCCTGCAAATGACCAAACCACAAGCATCACGAACAAATTTTCAAGTAGAGGTGAATTCATAAGCACAGAATCCATGAGTAACAAGGATCAACTGTATTTGCCTCTTTTTGGCTGCCCTTCCCTCCTTGACACGGAGTTCCTTAAGAACGTGGATTGTGTATTGAGGAGGGCACCTTTTGGGATGAGCACTGGGTGTTGTATGGAAACCAATTTGACAATAAATTTCATATATTGGAAAAAAAAAAAAAAGAATGTGGACTGTGCCTGGTCTTTTTTCACTGTCGCACCCCCAGCACCTGAGTCGAGCATGGCAGATGGCCAATACCAGATAAATACTCACTGAATGACCAAGCGAGCTAACGCTATTTGCCTTAGCCAAAAAAAGTCTATCGCCAACTTCTCTTACACTCATTCTTAGCCTCAAAGCACTTCTCAAAAGCAGTCTCCGCTGACCTCTCAGGCATCATCATGTACTCCTTCTAGGTTCCCTGAGCATCCTGACCGTATCTCGATCTTAACATGTGTCAAGTTCTATTTTAATTATTGATTTCCTTGTAAGTCTCCCTCACTAGACGGAATCCCTTCTGGGCAGGATCTGGTTCATCGTTATCTTTGTGACCTTTGCACCTAAGATTGCGGCTGGCATATATTAGGCACCCAGCAAATATTTGCTTAAAAAAGAAATATTCATAGTTTATAAACTCTCTTCCCTTGACCCATGTTTCCAAATGTGGTATTTATCTAAGGGATGGGGATACTAGAAGCTATCTTTCCAGGAGAAACTGTCTTCTCCTCCCTTGTTGAAATACAAATCTTTTGTGTTTTGGTCACAAAATCAGTACTTCCTTGGCTTCCACTGCCATGGCCACCTCCAGAGTGTATGGCTTCTAGCGATCATTTCACCATATATGTATATCACCATATATTTCACCATATATGTATATCAGAACATCATGTTCTACACCTTAAGTATATGCAATTTTTATTAGAGAAATAAAATAAACTTAAAAAAATGAAATCAACAAGCAATGGTCACATGGGCTGAAAGGTGGTTATCGCCGAGGAGATATTAGCTGAGTAAAATGTAACGAAAGCCTCCAGGACACATCAGGCCAATGGTGGAAACCAGTTTAGGTATTTTTAGACTTGTCAAACAGAACTTTGCCAAAGTGGAAAAACGTGTGTTTCCTAGACGTGCTATGTTCACAGGCTGAAATACGAATCCAGCATTTTACCGCCAGCTACTGGGTGAAGCGACACGTCCCTGAATTCAATCTGGCTTTTCCAACCTGCCTTAACTCTCCAAGCTGGTAGAGCTGGCACCTCCGGTGGGCCCTGAGCAGTCCTGCCGGGAAAGCCTTCCTTCCACCACTTGCCCCACCTCATCCTATCCATCCTTCCACCCCCTGTCCAGACCCTGCTCCTGAGACCCCGCCCCTGACCCCTTCTTCCCCCTCCTACCCACCTTCCTTTCCTACCATCTGTTAACTCCTCCAAACACTTGCTCCTTATCTCATAAGCTAATGTCTCATGAGCATCCATGCATATTTCACCTGCTTTAATAGATAGGAAAGAACTATCTAGAACCATCGTCTCCCCTATAACACTCAAAATAGTGCCTAGCAGCCAGTAAGTACTCATTAAACATGGGGCGAATGTGAAGCTAGTTGATAAAGTAATAAAGTCCTCATGACATGATAGCAAGAATAATGAGATCTTGTGTTTATAACATTATCCAATCTGATAATGCCCACCGTCCCTGAATGTGTAAGACAACTTACTGTTGTTTTCTGCGTAAATCCTTATGACGGGCATCAATTCAAAGAGCACTTTTGGTTTGGATTCGATGAGTTTCATGTTCCTCTTGTCCCAGCCTGCACCTTCAAGATACAAGCCGTAGACGTAGACACCCTCTGTGGGAGGGGCAGAAATGTCATCCTTCATCCACTTGGTGACTTCGTTGCAAAGCACCATATTGTCCAAGGCCCAGCCTTTGTTGGCCCGAGTTATTTCCTGCTCAGGACAAGAACAAGAGCAAAGGACGAAGGGAACAATTAGAGGTTTATCTTAACATAAAGAGCATCACGGGGATCAAAGCGGAACCCCGGATTACCCTAATTCAAAGGAAGTAGAATTGTACTTAAAAAGATTGTGTCATAAACAGTACCGGTGTCCTAATTTAAGCACTTATACTTTAAAAAAGAAATATCAAATCATATCAAATATAAAAATACCAAATAAATTGAAACTCAACCTAGCAGGCTGAGAACAAGTTGCTGTATTTACTTTCAGGACAATGTCATTGCTGGGGCCAAAGAGAGACAGCCATTCTCTGTGTCATTATAGTCTTTAAAACTATACTGGCAGAAGAAAACCTTGTAGAAGAAAATCATAATAACACAACAGGTGCACATGGGAGCTCTTACCTGACGCATTGCAGTTAAAAATCCTTGGGGGTTAAAAAAGCCTGTCATCCAGAAGCAGTGGGGTCGGCCATTGAAAACCCAGGCGGTGAACTGGCAGTTTCTTTCTATAAGCTCAGTAAACCAGAAACCCAAGGTACTTGAAACCCAGGATGCCTGAAATGCATATGTTGAAATAATCAAATTCAGCTGTGTAACTAGCTATGTTCACAGAAAAAAAAATTATGAAATATCAATTTCACTTTTAGAATTTAGAAGTCCCTAAGACAGGAATTTCCCTTGGGTTTTGACATTTAAGTTTTCAAATTATTCTTCCTCCTTACTGATATTAAGATACAACAGAATCAGCTAATGATCCCATGAATACCAAATCAATTCATTCAGCGCTCAGTATGCTGTTCAAGGTTCTGATGTCAACAGAATCACCTTCCACGTACAAATATATTCACTGTCAATTCTGCTATAAAGTAATGAAAACAATTAATTGAATTAAATAGGTTTCCACTATTTTTTCCTCACGTTACATTTTTTCTTTCCCCGTCAGGTTATATTTTTAATAGATACACTGCAAAACAGGATTTCTATTTCCATAAATGTGCTTGTGGCCTCTTTAAAATATATTCTGTGGATGATAAATCGTACCTTTCTCCACTTCTCATTTTTAATGAGGCAAACAACAGTTATTTTCTGAAGTTCTTGTCCCTTAGAATGAACTTTTATTTCCTCTGATGAAGGAGCAGAAACGGAAACACGGGTCCCTTACCACCAACAAATTAATTGCATTCACTGCCCGTGACATGCTGCCTGAATTCACATGTGGAACTTCTATTATTACAGTGGGACGGATATGGCCTTAGTGTTATCAGCAGCTGTCCTGGTAGGTATCTCCAAATCATGTTTTATATCATTGTATTATAATTGGAACACTTTATGTATGAATAAATGTAGTGATCATCCTATGTAGATATATACCACTCGAATTTCAAATTCTTAAGACTTAATTTGCCTCTTTTTCAAGAGATAATGAGATTCCAAAGACTGATAATAAGTTGAATAGAATACAAACCTGCATAAAAAGACCACACTTAATTTTTTTTTAATTTTTTTTTAACGTTTATTTATTTTTGAGACAGAGAGAGACAGAGCATGAATAGGGGAGGGTCAGAGCGAGAGGGAGACACAGAATCCGAAGCAGGCTCCAGGCTCTGAGCTGTCAGCACAGAGCCTGACGCGGGCTCGAACTCACAGACTGTGAGATCATGACCTGAGCCGAAGTCGGCCGCTTAACCGACTGAGCCACCCAGGCACCCCAAAAAGACCACACTTTAAAATTAGGTAACTCATTCTATCCTATCTTTATAGACATGTTAACTGAAAGGGATGTGTTTATACGACATTTGACGTGAGGCACAGGGAACTGTTTATGTGAAGGTGCCTCGTGGCAAGGATCCCTGTTCCAGAGCCTTCTAGGTGCTGACCAAGTGGAGAGGGCTGGTTCGGTGAGGAATGAACCCGCAATGGCCAGTGACCAGGAAGGTTCTCCCTCTGTCACCGGCCAATGAGGAAAGTCAGTCCAGATAGAAAACTCTCCGCCTTTGGGAACGAAGTCATTAGAGGTGAGGATATGATGGAGTCTGGGCAAAGCTGATCCTACGTTTCTAAAGCCCTGGATGAGATGTCTGAGTGCCAGTGCTAAGTGAGTCTCTTCTGAGAGAGGCTGCCAGTCCTAACCCTGTCACGTCTCACCTTCCCATTTACCCGAGCAGCTTCCAAAAGGCCAAAGGTCCAGTCACTGCATGACCCAATCCCTTTTCTAGATGTTGCCCTCCCGTATATTCCCCGACAACTGGCCCCTGCCTCCTGCCCTCTCAAGTCCTCCTGCCACACCCCCAAATCTTTAAAACCTCCCACAATGCATGAAATGCTTGGTAAAGATACTCAGGTACTCCTTTTACTACTCCAAGTAGACAAGTATTTACCAAAAGCACATCTTGTCATTTAGCACAAGCACCAGCATGTGATCGGTAAGCATATTGTTAAATCATTTTCTTGTTACCTGGAGATATACTTGCTCACTACCTCCAGGCAGAGCAGGGGAAAAGGTTTCTCTTTGGTGCGTGTGTGTGTGTGTGTGTGTGTTTGTGTGCATGTGTGTGTGTAGGAACGCTTCTTTCTATAAATCTAACATCATGGGCTTTGAAGTCCAACGGAGCTGGGGTTTAAATTCTGGTTCTTGGACTTCTTAGGTGTGTGATCTGGGAAAAGACTTAGCATCTCCCAATTTCACATTCTTTACCCGCAAAATGAGGGCAATAAATGCAAAATGTAAATGAAATAACACATGCAATGGCCTAGCAGGGTGCCTGATACGTGGGAGATGCTAAATAGTCTCCTTCCCTACCTACGCTCCCAAAATACAAGCCAGTAAGGGGATTAGTCCCTAAACAAAAGAACCCTTTTAAGTAAATTACGCTCCAAAAGCTTTCCACCTGCCAATCACAGCTATTTACAACAATAAAGTGATTAGGTGGAATAAGAGGGGACTAAAACATACTTTCTTCCACTGAGCAGGAATTCTGGCATCAAACATGCAATTCAGTGCATCTCGTAGATTTTCGCTCATGATGATAGTGCCGTCGATGGCAAGTTTCAACTCCGTCAGGGTGGTGCGGACCAGAGTCAGCAGCCTCTGCATTCTGTCTATCTCCTGCCTGAGGAAGATGTTCATGGGCTGGAACAGCCCCATCTTTAGCAGCCTCTCTTTCACCTGCCGTGGAGACATTGAACATGTGTTAAAAATGTGACAGCTACAAACGTGTATGTAACTGGTACCCTGGGGCTGCCGAAAAGACCCCAAATCTTACAATCCCATCAATGGTTAAGATTTTTTTTTCTCACTGCCAGAAAACAAAGAAGAAATATAAAAGGAAACATCTGTTAGATGACCGGCCAATTGTTCATCCCATGTGGGAGAGGACAGGCAGCCATTCATTCGCAGTAGAAGAGAAACACATGACCATAACCACACAGCCTTGCAAATGGCAATTGCACTCACTGGGAAACATTCACTTACCTGCCTGCCTAAGACTTGCAAACACACACACAGACACACGCGAGCAGACAGGTACACATGCACAACCATTCTGCTGGCTGCTTCAAAAGACTAGGCTTCTGTTCTAAAAGCTTTTTGTGCTTTCCATCAGAGCATTCATCCGTTCTTCCTCCAACCCACCCACCCAGCCATCCATTCCCATCTTACAAGTATTTACTGAGACTCTCCTACGGATCGATCAGCTGCCCTGCTGGGCCGCGTTGCTTTATCCTCAGGCAGCATCGACAAAGTCAGCCAAAGGGAGCGGACTCTGCTAAACCCCATTAGTTACCGCAGTTATTTATGTTACTGTTATGATATTTTTAGATACTTTTATTGCTTCATAAATATTTCAACCACTGTTAGATATGAATGACCTCTTTCCTGATACTACAATGAGAGGTGCTTATGAGAGCTGATAAGAGTATTGATTTTCTCCAAGCCAGTGATCAGTTTTTTCCAGGGGAAATTATTCCCTTGGCAATAAGTCCTTGAGTTCAGTCTATAGCACCAGCAACCAAAAGGACATGCTTTGTGGAAAAGAATAGGATGCTAAAGAAACAAAATGCTGCAGATTCCTGTCAGAAAACCAGGTAGAAAAGGTCAATATATAAAGGAACATGATGGTCCTGTGACAAAAGAGTCACACGGTTAGTCTGGGTCATCTATTACAACTATGTGGAAAGTGAGTGAGTCACCTGTGTTCTTATCCAAGATTTAAAAATGTCTTCAGGGTAAATCTTTTCAGTAACATTTGCTAAACCGCCTAAAAAATTAACTTTCCTACTCATAAATTTTGCTTACAAAAGTTACTTACATCTTAAAAAGACAAATTAATTTTCAAAACCTGTGAAGCTGCAATGCATTAATGATATAAATACAGGCTCCCTGAAATTAAGAAGCCAGGAATTTTAAGGTGTGCATTATGTTATACAACATTTTTTTTAATGATCAGGTGCTTGGGGTGCCTGGGTGGCTCAGCTGGTTGAGCATCTGACTCTTGCTCTGGGCTCAGGTCAAGATGCCAGGGTCATGGGATTGAGCCCTGCATCAGGCTCCACACTGAGCACGGAGCCTGCTTGATACTCTCTCTCTTTCTCCCTCAGCCCCTTTTCCCCACTCATGCTCTCTCTCCCTCTCCTCCCCCCCTCTCTCAAATAAAAAAATAAATGATCAGGTGCTTTACTCTAAAAATACATTACTTTCCTTTGAACAAATGATAATGTGAAGCACCTCAAGGGAAAGTTCTAGAAAAACAATCCTAAACCATTGGTACATACTTAAAACCTAGTTATGAACATCAATATTCTTGTCAGGTTTCTTTTATCATTTATACTTTGAAGTGATTACATTTATAGATTTAAAAACTTTGGGGCACCCAGGTGGCTCAGTCAGTTAAGCGTCTGACTTCAGCTCAGGTCAGGATCTCGCAGTCCGTGTGTTCAAGCCCCACATCGGGCTCTGTGCTGACAGCTCGGAGCCTGGAGCCTGCTTCTGATTCTGTGTCTCCCTCTCTCTCTGCCCCTTCCCCACTCACACTCTGTTTCTCTCTGTCTCTCAAAAATGAATAAATGTTAAAAAAAAAAATTAAAGACTTCTTTAACAAAATAAGTAAAAATAAAAAATAAAAACTTCTTTTGCTGGTTCTTCAGGAAGTGAGTTTTTAAATATTCTTTCACTTTCAGAAAAATCACTCTTTGCCCTCCTTCCTTATTCCTCACTCCCCCAACAAGACAGACATGTCCACCATTGACATCTTGCCAGGATGTCATCAACTCACCTCAAATGGGCCATAGTCTGGGGGTAGCTTGTCGAGCATATCGTCAGCGAGCCGGGCCACCACGGCCTCCCGGGTCTCATCCCCTCCACCAGAGCTGTCCTTGGGTTGGATGCTGAGGATGGTGTCCAGCACGTCCTTGGCCAGCTTGCTCTGGTAGGTAATGTCGGCATTGGGATGCAGCCCGAACACCTCGGGGCTGTCGCAGGAAGGCAGGCTCTGAGCAACAAAGACCCCAGGGAAGCCCAGACGGCCGACATGAACACCAGCTAAATTATACCGTCTCAAGAAACCAATGTTTTTATTAAGGTAGGTAGGTTTGATTAAGGTAGGTAATGTAACATTGCGTGTCAACTATATTTGAATTTTAAAATAAAGAAAGAACATAAAGTAATCTCCTCCCCAAAAAGCCGAGTAGTTACATGATCTCGTATTTGTGTCAGGCTACAATCTCAATACTTTCTCCAGAAAAGAATCAAAAGTTGCCTCAAAAGAAGATGAACGATGAGAAACATAGTAAGCTGATGGTTCTCTAATGCTGTACCTCAGGCAAATGTAATCAAAGAGACACTGTCTTATTTGAGAATACGTGAAATAAGAAAAGGGAGCTACGGATTAGTACTTTGTTTTCTGAAGGTCTGATTTAATTCGAACCAATCATTTAAATAAATGTGGTATAACTAACAGTTACTATGCTTTTTGAGATGCCAGACAATGACAGTTTTAGCAATTATGGCCCAAAGAAGGCTGACAGCAGGAACTGTACTGTCCCAGGGAGAAAGACGAAGAGTAGGAACAAAGAGGAATACTGAGAGCAACCAAGTCCGAGGGAAAAGCAGAGACATAGATAAACAGTTTAAAAAAAAAAAAAAAAAGTTGGTGCAGGGGGTGCGCCTGAGTGGCGCAGTCGGTTGTGCGACCGATTTCGGCTCAGGTCATGATCTCACAGTTTGTAGGTTCGAGCCCCGCATCGGGCTCTGTGCTGACAGCTCAGAGCCTAGAGCCTGTTTCAGATTCTGTGTCTCCCTCTCTCTCTCTGCCCCTCCTCCACTCACGCTCTCTCTCTCTGTATCAAAAATAAACATTTTTTAAAAATGCAGAGACAGCAAGAGACAATCAGAAGCAGAAAAAGCGGGCAAAGAACTCAGCTATTTGAAAGAAAGAAAATGTACCTACAATTTGATATTTGTTTCTACATGTGAATATTATCCTAAACTTTATTACTGTCTTCTTCATATTGTTCCTGCACTCTCCTCCATTATTTTATTCCTTTTTACATAATGTCTTTTATGAACAGCCTCAAGTTCACTGGGCAATGAGGTATATGTAAATAAAGATATGTACAGGCATATCTAAATTTATATCTTCATAGGCACTTTCCTATTCAGTGCTGATGATTTAAAGACATATATAGTACAGTTAAAACAAATATATTTTCTGATGTGAATTAGTAAAAGTGTAGAGGTGATAATATATGATAAACTCATTACATACATAAATCACAGAACCTCTAAATGTACTGATAAATTTAGCCCTTTGGGGCTGTCGTGTTCCAGTTTGTTCAGTTGGAGATAAATCGCAGATAGATGCAAAAGAGAATTCTACATAATGATCTAAAGCATTCAAGGCATAGAGACAGAAAATGTAGTCACCTTGAAACACAAATCAGATCTTTTCCCCTAAATTTCCAGTCACAATCTACCTTATTCCTTCTGAGAGCAGTACTCTTCAGCCTGGGGAGATGCCACCCCCAGGGGACAATGTCTGGAGACATTTTTGATTGTCACAACTGGGTGGGGGTGCTACTGACAGCTAGTGGGGGGAGGCCAGGAATGCTGCTAACCACTCTATATGGTTATACCTCACCGCAAAGAAGAATCCCACCCTGAACATCACCGGTGCCCAGGTTGAGACAGGAAGTGCTTATGGAAAGCAGGTTCCTGAACATACTCATAGGCCCTCCACTGGGCCAGGATTAAGGAACAGAGGTCTCAGGATGAGTCATTACAGCTGCCTGAAGTCTCACATCTCACGGTGGAGAGCTCCAGGGGATTTGTGTGGTTTCCCTAGTTCAAAATCTGCCCGGCCTATCTTATCCCCAAAGAATCTTCCTCACTGAGGAATAAATGAAAAGGGAGGGAGGGCATTCACACAAAATACACACTCAGAACAAATATAAACATTTTAACCGTTAGGTGAATAGAAACATAGGAAGGAAGCACCTACAGTGAGAGTATGTATCACCATTAAAAATTATTTCAAAAGCAGTATTTGCAGTGTAAATAAATATCCAAATGGTCAAAAGGCTGCAGATATTTGCTCTATGCATAAAATTCTGAAGTTGACAAACCTGGATATATTGAAGATAGCTGTCCACGGTGTTGCATTTGGGAATATTATATCCTTGGTAAAAGCTGAAATCTGACCCAAACATATTTTCACTGAACCAGACCTTAGCAAACGTGGTCAGCAATCTCTTATCGTAGTTATCAGTGACTCTGCCCCCATATTGGATCTCTCCTATCATGTAGCGGACGGTGGTCCAGGAGACGCCCTGGGGGAATTTACAGAAAAGCTGTGTACAACTATGGTCTCATCCTGGTTTTCCCCACCAAGGAACGTCTACGTATTTGTGGTCATCGATGCCAGTTGTTCCTTCTTTATTAGCAATGTTAAATGTGCAGGAAGAAATCTACACAGACAAACCTGAGCATTACTCAAATCTCATGCTCGTGATTTAAAATAGACTCCTTCGGTGCATCAATATGCTTTCATACTTTAAGTTCAACAGAAAAAAAGAAGATAGCTTTTGAGAAGATTGAGGGAGCTCTTTAAAAGGCACATGCTTCAAAAATTATCTAGGCTTTAATTTTCATTTTTTAGGATTTTAGAAAACAACTTTTCTCAGCCATTTCCCCCCTCAGTAGAGCTTTTCAAGTTGTCTTACATGTAATTTCAACTTGGTTTTGAGAAATAATAATATAATCAAAATTGGTTCATTTTTTTTCATCTGAAATCAAGAGGCAAGTGTGATCCAGTTGCCATGACTTAGAGATATGTCTGCAACCACACAAGATCATCACTCTTACAGGATCAATCCCAAAGCTGGGCAGGCACGGGCACCGACGCTCACGATCGCCAGTGGCATGAGATGGAGGGCACAGAGTACCTTTTTGACTTCCATGTCATCTAAGTGGTTTTGGATGAACTGCACAGTGGCATTAAAGTCGGCTTGATTAAATTCATAGGGGATGTTCCACCCCAGGGAACCAAACTTCCTTCTCTCCTGGACTGTGGAGTGCAGGAAAGCCACGGCATACAGCATGGGCTTCCACTGGGCCACAGTGCTCACATCCAGCAGGTCTTGACTCACACCTGTCATGGTCGGTGGGGTGAAAAAATGTACCATCACTCGCACGTCTTTCTTTTTTTATTACATTTATACGTTATTAATCATTTTTGTACATTTCTGATCATAAACTTCGCTTATCTTGAATTGTTTTTATCGCATTCATACAACAACAATTATAATTAACCTTTGGGTGTCCAGATGGTATCTTTCTCTGAAATACCTGCAAAGAGATTGGGGGAGGTGGCCGGGGGCTTGCTAACATGGATCACGTGCCTGCCAATCTGACAAGATAATGTGGGGGTAAACTAGAGGTGGAAGAATGAGGGCAGTAAGATAAATACTACTACTATTATTTAAATTGCTACTACTAATAATTTTATTATTTTTTTATTTAAAAAAAATTTTCAATGTTTTTATTTATATTTGAGACAGAGAGAGAGCATGAGCAGGGGAGGGGCAGAGAGAGAGAGGGAGACACAGAATCCGAAGCAGGCTCCAGGCTCCGAGCCGTCAGCACAGAGCCCGACGCGAGGCTCTAATTCATGGACTGTGAGATCATGACCTGAGTTGAAGTCGGACACTTAACCGACTGAGCCACCCAGGCGCCCCTATTTTTATTATTATTAGGAGCAGGTACTCAGGTTGCAAGGGGCTTCTGTATACACTACTAACAATTTACTATTAATTAAAATAGTGTATATAGAAGCCTACTACACGCTGAGTATATTCCCCAAATAACTACAATTATTTTATATATACACACATATATATATACATATATTTGTACACTTTTTATTTAGAATTTTGTTGTTTTACTGCCCTCATCCTTCCACATCTATTTGATCCCCACATTATCTTATAGGCTGACAGAAATTTGAGCCTTGTTAGCAACTCCAAAAAAAAACTGTACACTGTTCAGACGGCTTCATGTGATGGAGGCAGGTCATAACTTTAATCCAGCCTCTCCTCCTGGAAGAGGCTACTGGCCAACTTTACATATGGAGCATGAAGACCATAAGTGACAAAATTATGTTGCCATAAAAAGGCAGGTGTCCAGCTGGAGAACGGCACCGGCCAAAGCAGAGTAACGTGGAAAAACAGAAAAAATAGAAAAGGGCTAAGCACGAGCTGACTCCCTCATGCCACGAGAGCATGTTCCACATGGCGCAGGACAAAGAGTGCTGTTCTCTCCTCATCAGGTTAAGTAACAGGACAATCTGCTATAACTCTATCGTCGCTAATTGTTTTTATCGTTTCTTTAAGCAAACAACTGAAGCACAAAAACTCCCGTAAACTTGGAAGTATTCCTCAACTCACCACCGTATGTTCTTTTCAATCCTGCCCGGAGGCCCTGTGGAGGCTCATTGGCAAATTTAATGGACATCTGAAGGAGCGTAATGGGAAAGTGCTTATGAACTTCGGTGGTCATCCATAGGCGGAAAGCATCATGTACGATCTCGGTTTCTATAATTATGTCCATTAGCTCATCCATGAAATCGAGCCCCAGATGGCAGTTCTGCAGAAGTGCCCATCCCCCCTAAGTCAACAAGAATAAATGGAAATTAGGCTATTTCATGCTTCACCCAGAGATTCAAACTAAGACATCCTTTAGAAATTGAGTAATTAAAATTTAACAGAGAAGCACTAAATTAATCCAGATAAAAATCTATGGATACAATTACGTTTAGTTGAGATAAGTGTATTTTTTCCTGTCCCTCAACATACCAGCATGCCAACTGCAGTGATAATGTATGGTAGGAGCTGTGGAAAAAAAACACAGTGAGGCCTCAAAAGCGGTAACAGCACTGCCATGTACAGATGGTTGGATGAAAGCATCCATTTAGCTCAGCCTCCTCCCACGTTCCGTGAGAAGTACAACAAATGAACATTTTTGTTTTACATTTTTATTTATTTTTGAGAGACAGAGAGAGACGGAGCACAAGTCGGGGAGGGGCAGAGAGAGACGGAGACACAGAATCCGAGAGAGGTTCCAGGCTCTGAGCTGCGAGCACAGAGCCCGATGCAGAGCTCGAACTCACAAACCGTGAGATCATGACCTGAGCTGAAGTCGGACGCTTAACCGACTGCGCCACCCAGGCACCCCTTCAAACGGACATTTTTAAAGGCATGAACTCTTAAGTACAAGGACAGTGAGGGTGGAGACAATATCAGTAACATTTAAAGCAGACTCAAGAAAGCTGAATCCTCAAGTAGCATTCAAGGAAACCTGAGACGTAACCTGATTTATGCCACATAACATCAAACACTCAAGAGTAGGTGCTAAGATGTTCCTCTGGAAATGGAGAAGACGGGCTCACACAAGAGCCTCTGCTAAAGAAAAAGAGAAAGCTGATTTTTTTAGGGGGCAAAATAGACAGGGTCCAGACTGGAGGACATCCGCACATGAAGGGTCTAGGAACCTCAATGAAGACAGGTGAAAGAACACTTACCTACTCAATTTTGAGGCCTATTACCTCCCTTCTCCCGTGGAGTTCCCAGAATACTGGCAGTAGGGCATATACCCTCTAAACAGTGGGAAAACCTTCTCTGGGGAATCTGACCACTCTAAGGACAAGAGCCTTAGAACACAAAAAGCCCTACTTTTGTATAACGCATTTTATGAGCATAAGAATATTCCTTGTATAGGAGCGTCTGGGTGACTCAGTCAGTTGGGCGTCCGACTTCGGCTCAGGTCATGATCTCACAGTCCATGAGTTCAAGCCCTGCGTTGGGCTCTGTGCTGGCAGCTCAGAGCCTAGAGCCTGCTTCAGATTCTGTGTCTCTCTCTCTCTCTGCCTGCCACCAACCCCCCCCCCCCCACCACACACACACACACTCATGCTCTGTCTCTCTCTGTCTCTCAAAAAATGAACAAACATTTAAAAATTTTTAAATAAAAAAAAGAATATTCCTTGCATAAAGCAACAGAGGCAATAATTTAGTTCACGTAGTAATAATTTATTCAATATCTAATCTATAGAACGGTTTGGCTAAAATGATCTATAATATTCAGATCATAATCTGGAGTTGTTTTCTTGACTGTAACTTCAGATCATTTAGGTTTGACTAGTGCAGCCTGAGTTATTTCTTTTTCCAAGAAATAAACCAAGCACCAAATCTAAAATCTTAGTATAAAACTGATTGCTCTGAAATTTCACATATCCCCTTATATTTTCTTAAGGAATACAGAGTGCTGCTGAATAAGGAAACTATTGTTGGTCCCTTGAAAAATGTTAATTGGCACTGTTCACAATTTTTAAAAAATTAAATGTAAAACATAACAACCACAGAAAGGGTCGAGCTGCTTTCTGTCAGCCAGCGTGTAGGGGAATCTGAGAACTTTGCTGTTTCAACCCTCCCCATGGACTCTGTTAGCTGAGTCTGTTTCTTGGGAATTGCCACATTCTGTATGAAGTGTTTTGTGTTCTTCTTACTGAGTGGATCATCCATGTTGCCTGTCATATTGCCTCAAACCTTCCTTTCTCTTTGTTTATTAACATGTTATTTATTTTATGTTATTTTTATGTTTTGGAGCACGTGGGTGGCTCAGTCAGTTGAGTGTCTGACTTCGGCTCAGGTCATGGTCTCACGGTTTGTGGGTTCGAGACTTGCATCCGGCTCTGTGCTGACAGCTCTGAGCCTGGAGCCTGCTTCCAATTCTGCGTCTTCCTCTCCCTCTGCCCCTTCTCTGCTTACACTCTGTCTCTCTGTCTCTCAAAAATAAACGTTAAAAATTAAAAAAATATATTTTATGTTTTAACTAATCTCTACATCCAACATAGGGCTCGAACCCACAACCCCAAGATCAAGAGTCACACGCTCTACTGACTGAGCCAGCCAGGGGCTCCACCTCAAGCCTTTCTTACAAAACTTTTAAAAAAACTATAACCTCTGACAATTTATAATCACACTAATAATAATAATAAAGATTTTTTTTCTTCTACTTCAAACTAAACTACTAAACAGAAAACATGGATAAACTGAATTATTGCATTTATACTCTAATTTAGTTTCCTGAAACTGTATTTATTAAACACCTATTTATTTTAAATTAGAGTTAAATAATGTCGGTGTTTTTGTTCTAAGCAAGTAATATGTGGAGGGAGGAACAGAGGAAGTGAAAAGAAGGGAGGGAAGAGAGGAGAGGAGGCCAAGAGGAGGGAGAGGCCAGGCATTCTTAAATGTAGATGCTTGTTTTCATCTCTGGGCATACTGTGCCCTCCCAATTGCAGATCAAATGCTCAGACGTAGCACAGCGTATGTGAGCACCCACTTCCCATCCCGAACCTTCACCAAAGCAGGGGCCGGGCACAATTTGGGAATAGAAGAGGTACAAGGTAAATGTGTGGGGGTTCCAAAACCTAGTAGGTTCAGGTCTAGACCGGAGGAAATGGACCAGGATGCAGCACAGCAATAAGGGTCTAGATTGAGCGGCCAGGACCTAGAACCCAGTGGTTTTGTGGTTGGCCTGGCGATGGGGGTTGGGGATGGCGTGAAGACAGCCAGTTATGTTGTCAGCAAGGGAATTTCCTGGAGGGTACCGAAAGAGTTTTGAGATATGGGGAAGAGCTCAGACTCAGAGAAGAAGGAGTAGGTCTGGTCTAAAAAAAAGCCAGAAAGGCATCTAGACCAAAACTGCACGTTCTCCAGTAGGAATGAGAAGCCAAGTGCTTCTGCCCTCCCTGCTTGGTCAAAGCGTGGAAGAAGAGGGGAGCAGGGGTGAGGGATCCTACAGGCAGAGCTGGACATGCCAGACTGAGTAAACACATGAGTGTCCTGTCCTGGAGATGGAATTCTAGAGACGAAATGGAAGAAGGACCTTCAGCATTCAGTTAATTTAAGTCCCTGGAAGTGCCCCAGCTCTGGGTGTGGCTATCCCATTTGCAAGATTACCATACGGTGGCCCCCACGTGAGGCCTGAGTATGGCATGCTCTGCATGCTACAGAATTTGCAAGCCTCAGAGGGTTCTAGGAGCCCTGCCTGGAAGGTGACAAGCCAGGTTTCCTAAAACCTCTGGTACCACGGCAGGGTAATGGCAGATTCCTGGCTTCTGAAACCTGGGCCAGGCATGGGGGGTTCCAGGGCATAGATTATGCATTCTGGAACTCAAGAAAGGCATGTTATGGTGGATTCTGGAATGTGGGGATTCCAAGAGCAGAGCTGGAAGGGCCGGAGCATATGGTGGAGGCAGAGTTGGGGGCTATAGACCCCACTGAGGGTTTGAGATCTGGAGTGGGGCTTAGCATTATGCAAACTGGTTGGGAAATAACATGTTCTGGTTGGCTAAGTTTTCCATAAGTCAAGGTTCAGCAGAAAAAGTCTTAAATTATATCTAATTTTTCCATGAAAATTTCCTAATAGATATACTTTTCCCTCTTTAGTGAATAACACACAGTGCATAAATTTAAATTCTTATTGATGCTCAAGTTCTTTTCTGCATTGCTATTCTACAACCTGCAATATCAACAACATAAGAGTAGACATTTGGCCTCACATTCGCCATGGTCTGTTGTAAGAGCCTGCGGGCATGGACCTCCTGGCCCTGGCCCATGGACACATAACGGGTGTCTATTTTTAATCTCTTCCCCAGGGCAATGATGGAATCCGTGGGATCTGAGCCCATAGACAGGAGACAGATGAGTGGTGTCCGCGGATCAGATTCCTCCCACGTCTTTTCCAAGTCCAGGATAACACCTTCCGCATACTTCTCTCCCATGGAGTCCATGATGTACTTGCGGGCCTGTCAAAGACAGTACAGGAGTCACAAAAAGTGGCTCTATCCCCTTCATGTGTCTGATGCACTGTGGCTTCCAAAGTTGATTTTTATAGATTATCTTGATGCCCAGAGAAATTCTGCTCACGGAAATAGGACATAGACATTTTTCTTGTTCTATCTCCACTCCATAGGTGGAGGGGCTGTGTTATTTGCCAACACACATTGCACAGTTCAAAGACCAGAACCCAAGTTGGTGGACTCCTTGTCTGGAACCTGGTTCAATACACTGGCTACTGCCTGGTACATAAAAAAATGTAAAATATTAGGCAACTGTATTCTTTAGGATGCTTTAAGAGAAATGCATATGCATTCCAATAATCAAGTAAGCAGCACAATGCCTGGGGTTTAATGGATACTTATCAATAGATAATTACTGAATGACTTCTTATTGAATGAAATACATTAGACACTTCCTGAATGAATGAATTAATGTTTTAAAGATTTAGTCCATAATTGTTCTCCTAATCATTGTCATATCTTTCCATTTTTGGCTTATCTCCCTTACCGTTAATTTTGGTTTGACTGAAATACATGCTTGCAGTATCACAGGCTATGTCAACTTATCAACCATATATAAATATTTTGACTAACAACACAGTCTCTTTTCAAATAAGGTAAAATAATTATGTTCGATAAAATACTATTGTGAGTATGACCTTTAGTCTATATTCTCCCTCTGGTAAAAATTGGGTGCCCTCAAAGAAAAACTTCCTTCCATTCTGTTATCTTCTCCCACCCCATTAGAGTAAGACCCACGTTTTTATCCCCAGTGGGATTCCCCAGAAGAACTGCTCTCACATAATAAGCAGAGCCCAGGTGTGGGTACAACATGAACTGTAACTTTTCCAGGTGCAGGGCAAAGTGAGTCTTGGTGAGGTGGACCTTAGTAGGACCCCACTTTCATTCCAAGAGAAACACAAAACAGTTGTAGGTAGAGTTTCCCTTAAATCAGAGAGGCTTCAGATAGCCAAAGTAAGGGTGGTACTGGTTAAACCATTGTTTTTGACTTAAAAACATCCAAAGTTTGATTTCAGTCAGTAATACAGGCTCTTCCTCCATTTTGAATATCTAGCTATGCTCTATCCATTCTCAAAGTGATTGCCACACCCTACGTCTCTGAGCTTAAAAATGGTCAATCGCACCTCTGCACCTGTTCTTTTCTGGGTGCTTTTGAGACATAAATGTGTATGTACCATGTGACACCCTCCGAGAATGCAATGGTTTTGCAACCAGGCCCTCGAATGTCCCCTGACATGGGCAGTCATACTCAGCTGAAATACCAAGAACAAGCCTGATGCTGCTTATGGGAAATGGGAACTGAATGTACCCACATTGTAGACCTTCTAATATGCTTCCCAAGAAGGTGTCTGGTTGAAAATCACAAAAGGAATATAATGTGAGCATAAGAATTTCAGAGGAGAAAACATTTTTCCAGAGAGGACTTCTAGATCTTAAGACTTGGGTGTTATCATAGGGGCCATGGGAAGGCACTGAAAGACTTTAAAAGCCAAGGAATAGAATATCTTATTTCCATTTCTTCTAGAACATACAGGATTGACTAGGGTGGGCAAGAAGGAGCAAGAGGAGACCCCAGTTAGGAAGCCATGGCTGTACCCAGCCTATAGATGACAAACGCCAGGATGAAGATGACAAAGTTACAAAGGAGCTTGTAGACTTAAATTTTAGCACTGAACCAAATAAAATGTTACATGAGGGGGTAAAAAGGAAGGAAGAGAGAAAGGGAGGGAGAGAATGAAAGGAGAGGGAGGGAGAAAGTAGAGGAAGTAATAAAGAAAGAGAAGGAGGGAGGGAGGAGGGAAAGAGGAGAGGAAGGAAGTGAGAAAGAGGGGAAGAAAGGGAGGGAAGGAGGAAGAAAGAAAGAGAAAGAAAGAAAAAGAAAGAAGGAAAGAAAGAAAGAAAGAAAGAAAGAAAGAAAGAAAGAAAGAAAAGAAGGAAGGAAGGAAGGAAGGAAGGAAGGAAGGAAGGAAGAAAGAGAAAGAAACGAACAACTTGAACTTTCTACATTGTCCTTAAGGCAACAGTTTGACAATTCTTTTGGGCAAGATAAAAGTAATGAAGCTGAGAAGAAAAACTGAAGGAAGGGTGATCTCAGTTGCCCTGCATTGCAAAACTCATTTTTCTTTTCTCAATAAATCATTGAATCTAGTTGTTTTCATGATTCCTTGGTACCTACATGGATTTTGGAGATGGTTACTCCATACGGTTTTAATGCTCCCTCTGGAGAGTGAAGCGCTGAACTTCCTACATCCCATTATAAACCCAGCCTATTTTTACTATATGGCTTCTTGGGAGAAGCACCTAAGGAATCAACCTGAGCTGAATATTCAAGCTGAGTTTTTCATGTGAAGGCAGGACACCGCAGGTCTTGTTAGCAGTGACATTTCCATGATGGTGGGCCAGCAAATTAACGGTCTTTGAAAAGATGGATCTTTTGGAGGCAGGATTCACATTTAAACCATAGGTAAAATTCAAGGAATCTTAAGCCAACTCCTGCCTCAGGGGTGGTGAGGCTTTCTGGGATCACAACTATAGATTTGGGAATACTGTGCTACCCTCTCATCTGCCTCTCCTCCCAGTGCCTTCTCATCATTCCTATTTAAAGAAACGTTCTTTTACTACTAACAAAATGGAGCAGCCATATCATGTCTAAGTTAATATAAAAATGGTATGGAAGAGCAATACATCACCTTTATGTTATACCTATGTGACAACTTAAAAACATGGCATTCTCATTCATTCTTGTACTATTTAGAACAAAGAAGATTAGTAAATCATTTAGCCCAAACGTACACCTCGCTATATTTGTTTATTTTTTCATTTTGCACATAGGTATTGCTAGAAAATTCCAAAGAAGCCTCCAAGAAAATTCACATTGGGATTAAAATTTTCAACATTTCTTTATATTTCAAAGGAAACTCTCCTTAAAAATATTCTCCTAGGGAAAGGAGGACCCTCTTGCACTGTTGGTGGGAATGCAGCCACTCTGGAGAACAGTTTAGAGGTTCCTCAAAAAGTTAAACACAGAACTACCCTACGATCCAGCAGTTGCACTGCTAGGTATTTACCCAAAGGATACAAAAATACTGATTCAAAGGGACACATGCACCCCAATATTTATAGCAGCATTATCAACAACGGTCAAGCTGTGGAAAGAGCCCAAATGTCTATCAATTGCCGAATGGATAAAGGAGATGTGGTACATATATACAATAGAATATAATATTACCCAGCCATAAAAAATGAAATCTTGCCATTTGCAATGATGTGGACAGAATTAGAGTGTATATGCTAAGTGAAATAAGTCAATCAGAGAAAGACAAATACCACGATCTCAGTCATATGTGGAATTTAAGAAAGATAATAGATGAACATATGGGAAGGGGAAAAGAAAAAAAAGGAGAGAGGGATGCAAACCATAAGAGACTCTTAACTCTAGAGAACAAATGGAGGGTTGACGGAAGGAGATGGGTGGGCGATGGGCTAGATGGGTGATGGGCATTAAGGAGGGTAGTTGTTGGGATGAGCACTGGGTATTATATGTAAGTGATGAATCACTGAATTCTACTCCAGAAACCAATACTGCACTGTATGTTAACTAAAATTTAAATTAAAAAAAAAATATATATATATATATATATATGTATATATATATATTCATTCTCCCAGGTGTGCCTGGCTGGCTCAGTCAGTGGAGCATGTGACTCTTAATCTCAGAGTTGTAGGTTCAAGCCCCACACTAGGTGCAGAGATTACTTAAAAATAATAATAATAAAAATCTTAAAAAAATATATATTCTCCTATTTTTTCTAATATGTACTTTTTACCTGGGCAATGGTTCTGTCAGGACACCAGGATCTAATAAGGAGAAGACGTCTAAAGCAGTCAAGAGATTTATCATAGGCATTTGGAAGGGGTTCTTCCTCAGGGTTTTCCTTATCAAACCAAGTTTTCCACATTTTCTCATTTCTTGATATCTGAAATATCAGGGGATAAGAATTGCATCACAGCACAAGAAAATCTTTTAGTAATAGTTCACAGATATTTTTCATCAAACCTTCTGACCATTCCAGACATGTGTGAAAGATATTCTTTGACCTTTTCATTATTTTATATTCTAGTAGCAAAAAGTGTGGAAGTCTAAAATCAAATGTGATTTACGCTAAAGTCACTCTGTATGAATGCCAGCTTACAGCTAGTTTTTGAAGTAGGGAGAGTCTTGATTTGTTTAATATCTTCTAATGCCTCTGTGGTAACAATTTTGTAAGGAATAAAGAAATCAATGAAAACTCATTTTCATTATTTTAAGGAAATCTGATTTGCTCCATGAAATCCTCTCATGATCAAGAACAAATTCATTTAGTTATTCACATATGCTTCCTCATTTCCCAGGACCACTCCTGGCACAAAAGAAGACATTTAATGCATGTTTATTATTGAACAAAAAGCTTTTTGGTCAATATTCTATTAATCTAGAGTAATTTGAAATATACCATTTCATATCATCATCGAATGAATAATGATACACATGTTTCCTATAGGTAATTGAGAAAGAGGAAAAGAATACAGTCCATTATCCTTTAGAGCTTAAAAAACTCAAAGAGAGACAAGCATTCTGTGGGTAATCATCTCAAAAACATAGAACAAACAAACAACATCTGAAGATAAATGTAATCCTATGTTCTCTGGTATATTCCCTTCGATTAAAGCCCCTGGTATATTTCTGGGAGGCCTAATCAAAGGAAAAGGCATTCCAGATCTGTATTTAGAAAGTATCATATAAGAGTAAAAAACAATAACTTCCCTCAGTCATGAAAGACTATATGACATGGAGGGATTTCAGCACAAGATAATCTCCAGACGACAGCAACTGTTACTGAACAGATATCGGTCGAGGAAAGGTCACTAGTAGTCACCTTCGAGGGGAATAAGCTAGAGTGCATTAAAACCTCCCAAATGAAAGTTATTTCACTACATGGTAGAAATAACACAGATCACCAGACATAGGCCAAAACATAAAAATACATAAAAACATACAAAGCATTTTTAAAAAACTGAACATTAAGCTTCTGGTCAACTTAAACTGGGAGGAACGTGAAGAACCAACCTTAGCACAGGTTCTGGCCATAAAAAAGCCTACAACTCATGGCTGAATAAAGCCACCTTGCTGTCTGTGTGACCTCTCTGGTCTTCTGATGTTTAAGAATCCGTTTCCTGGTTTGTCTCAACTGAACTCTCCAGACTCAACTTCCATGATCCCAGTACATACACAATTCATAGGGAACTTGCTGGTTGGGAAAGGATGATAACTTGTAAAGATAAGGGGCCAAGCACTGGCATTAGATGTAAGTCCAGATGCCTGGCTAAAGCAATATAATGGTGGAAGGACAAGGAGAGGAAGAAGAGAGACAAGGACAAATGGGCAGGCATTTCGATACAGGCTCTTTGTATTTTTTTTTTCCATTCAATCTCCTCTTAACTGTATCTAATGATCTAATTAAATCTATCAGTTTCCCCACTTGTGGATCTCCAGTTGGTGATACTGACATATGGTACAGGACAGTAGTAGTTAAACTTGGGTGGAGTTCGCTTTATCAGAGAGTTGAGTGGGCATGAGCAAGGTCAAACACAGGTAATACCATTGTATGAGTGACAAAGTGAAAAAATCTCTCTTCTGCAAATACTATAGCTGGTGATAAATCAGGAAGCTGCTCCCCGTGACACGGCCATAAGTTTATTCAAAGCACAAGTTACCTGATCAAGGACATCAGAAAACTGTCTAAGTTTGCTGAGTGCCACTAAATTCAGCCAGGTCATGTCCAGGATCCATTTGGATGGTTTAGGAGGACAAGCTTTAAGGTCCAATGAGGCACCTCCTTTAAAATTAAACATATAAAGTTACTAGACTTTTCTTTCTTTACTCTAAAACAGTCTGCTTATAAAAGCTTTTGCTTACACTTTTCATTTTAACTATTTTACAACCTTGACATTTTTTTAACCCAGAAATGTGTCATCATAATGGACAAGCTTTAAAATTTAATAAAGGAATAGATGATTTTAGAAAAACACACTTGAGAATCAGCAATATAAGTGTGGCCCAGGAGGATGCTGAATTCTGTCCTAGCCCCATCTGGCCAAGGTCTGGGACAACGTAGCTCATCTGTCTGTGTCTCTGTTTCCAAATATGTGTACGCTGGGAATAATGAAGCCTGGATGTTGTGATAATGACAGAATGACAGAAAACACATGTGTAAAGCACACGAAATAGGATCAAGACCAGAGCAGAGGGTCACTAAATGAGTAGCTACTGTCAATGTTAAGAAGTGCATGATGTTCACACAAGCTCTTTCAAGGAGAGAATTTATCTGGAAATGTCAGCAGCACTACATGTGTTTAAAGAGTTCTCATCTATAAATCAGTATATTATCTATATCCATTTTGAGCACATTGAAGGATCCTGTGTTGTATCACTTATTTTTGGTCAGTCTCACCACAGCAAAAATTTCCATTGGGTAGTGACTCTTATCTTGCTGCTGATTTACCTAAGCTCATGCGATTCATGTAACTCTCACAGTACCATAAAATAAATGACACCTTAAAATGTTGTTGCTCACCTCAGAAAAACTAAATGTGTAAACAGTCATATTTTAAGTCAGAGGAAGAGTTAGAAAGTCTTTATAGGATATAATGTACTGTTCAATAAACACCATCTATTAAAATGTTTCAGGGAAAATATGTTCCAAGCATAATTCTTAAAAGAATATAACCAATGCATTTGGTTACCTTTAAAATCCTTTTCTGAACAGAGCAGGTGATGAACAAATAACAATACTCAAGATATTTATTGAGCCAATCTCTACTTTATCCAGGTACCCCATGGACCCCACTAAATTACTATCTTTTGCCAAATCCATCTGAGTATATTTCCAAGAAGGTAAGTGTGGCCTTGAAGCAATTTTGATAAGATTATTAACTCACAAAATCAAAACAGATTGCTTTAATGGCAGGGAGTAGTTAAAGACCTAAGGACAGTGGCATTGTGTTGAAAAATGTCATACCAATTTCTATGGAAACCGTCCATTTTCCAACAAACTCAAAAGAATAAGATATTCACTAGAGAGTTAGGGAGAAGCTATTTATGGGAAGGAAAGGGTGTTTCTTGCAACCAAAGCATTATTCATTGTTTAGTAGAGAGTAACTGTGTCATGAATATCTTATCTGCTTTAACAGTGTACAATGGGCCACAGAGAATGATTGTAATGGGTTGGGGACAGATGTATTCCTGGATAATATGGCACCAGATTAAATGTACTTCTGATGAATAAATGGTTGGAATAGGAATAATTCAAAATAACTTCTCAAGATGATTGAGACTTACACCGTTGCTTTCATTCTGGAAACCCTTACTTTGGGAAAAAGTCAGTTCCAATTTTTAAGGTAATACTTCGTAAAAATGATGTGTTCTTATAACAAAAAATGTATACAAGTTACACCACACAGTTATAAAGTGGTATAGCCAAAGCAGATTTAGCACGCCATCTGGACTGATCCTTTCCCACCTTGGAGATGAGCAAATTAAAAGACCAGTATCAAAGTACTGCTATCTGAATAACATTTTCAGGGTGCTTGGTGGCTAAGTTGGTTAAGCATCCCACTCTTGATCTTGGCTCAGGTCATGATCTCACGGTTCAGGAGTTCAAGCCCTGAGTCGGGCTCTGCACTGACAGCACAGAGCCTGCTTGGGATTTTCTCTCTCCCTCTCTTTCTGCTGCTCCCCTCCTCCCTCACTCTCTCTCTCTCTTTCTCAAAAAAATCAAAAACGGGGGCGCCTGGGTGGCTCAGTCAGTTAAGCGTCCGACTTTGGCTCAGGTCATGATCTCACGGTCCGTGGGTTCGAGCCCCGCGTTGGGCTCTGTGCTGACAGCTCAGAGCCTGGAGCCTGTTTCGGATTCTGTGTCTCCCTCTTTCTCTGACCCTCCCCTGTTCATGCTCTCTCTCTGTCTCAAAAATAAATAAATGTTAAAAAAAAATCAAAAACGTTTTTAAAAAATCTTTAAATAACATTTGCAAACAAGTGAACTCCCTCTGCAGGGGAGTTCACTCACTGGGTAACTGTCACCAAACATAACCAGCAAAGAGCAATCTTACAACGTAACTGCATTCCGAAGTTTATTCTGACACTCCGTTTCATAAAGCAGCATTCTAAAACTGTTGAATGCCAAAGACCCACAAAAGCTGTCCAGCCTACGCCAGCCGGGGACTAATCAAAACAAACTAAAATACTAAAGAAAATATCACAATGCCTATCATTTGCTGAACACGTTCCATGTGCCGAGATTTACAGAAATTGTATGACTTCTCAAGAATCTGATGATGTAGATTTGACTATCCTTGTCTTACAGCTGAGGAGGCTGAAGCCTGAAAAAAAGTTAAAGAATCTGCTTGAGACACTCATCAAGAAATCAGCAAAGTCACTATTTTCACTTAGTCTTGCTAAACCTAATCCCACATCTGCTATCATCATGCCAAACTGTAACACACTTTACGGTATTTCAACCAGACCTGGATGCATTTCATGAGGAAATGCATTTCGTGCCTGAGTTGAGGCTGTCGGGAACAACTTGCCACAGTAAATGCCCATCAGCTGGAGGACCAGTCAATGAGACAGTATTATTGGAAGGGCTCGGCGAAAAAGTCAACCCCGACACCAAACATCTAAGGGATGTCTCCCCAGTTCATCCACGTGCTCCGATTTAGGAAAACTGAAAAATAAAGAAACCTAAGGAGCAAGAGTTCGAGGGTTAGAGACAAAGAATTAAAAACAGAGAGAGAGAGAGATTGTCCATAAATCATACATTTCTTTTTTTCTTTTTAAGTTTCTTTATTTATTTTCAGAGAGAGAGAGAGAAACCAAGAGCAGGGGAGGCACAGAGAGAGAGGGAGAGAGAGAGAGAATCCTAAGTAGGCTCTGGGCTATCAGTACAAAGCCCAACACAGACCTTGATCTCACGACCCTGGGACACTGAGATCATGACCTGAGCCAAAACCAAGAGTCGGATGCTTCACGGACTGAGCTAACCAGACGCCCCATAAATCATACATTTCTAAGTTCAAGTGTAACCAAATGAGTCTTTGTTGTTTCTATAAGATACATATGCAAACACATATTTATACAAACACGAATATGCATTTATTCACATATGGCTGTGGACCCACACACACCCCCAGGGCACAGCATGTGCCTGCCCACACCCCTTCCCTACTGCTCCTTCAGGGTCCTTTTCAAGTTCCTCTGCAAATCTACTCTCCAGGTAAACATGAAAATCTCCCCCCCACCTACTGTAGATAAAATTGTGTCTCATCTATAAAGAGATGGCTTAGAAAGGTGTAGTAGATAAAGCCATTTCGACCCGAGCATCATTTCCACAGTTACTTTAAATATTTTTTGTCCAGACATTCAAGAACACGACAGCAAATTTGTTTCCTAGCCTTCCACTGGGCTGTATTGTGCCGTGGCACAGCGGACCTGCCTGCGAGCAATGCCTCAACAGATACAGAATCAGTATCTGCAGGATGAGCTCCACAATCACCCCTGCCCCCTTCACACACACACCATGGCTCCAGCCTCAGTCATGGGAGGCTTGACTCCCACCAGAGCGTTGATGCTGTCTTCCTTTGATACTCTTCCTCTTCAAGTCCCCAAGGCCAGCGACCCCTGCTCCTCCAGGCCTTTACTCACTTGTCCATCTCTCAGGGAGGCCTACCCATTAGATACCCCACTAAATATCCCATTTAGAATGTTAGTTCCCAGTCCACATACCCTATAACTCCCCATCCCCCTTTCCCTGCTCTGCTTTTTCTATAGTGCCTACTAGCTTCTCCCATACTGCACAATTTACTTGTTGTTTTATGATGTGCCCCAAGTGCCTAGTCTGTGCCTTGGCATACAGTAGTAGGTTCTCAATAAATATTCATGCAATAAATGAACAAGTAAAGTATTCCACGTATACGCAATCTCCAATGACGTGCAAGGAAACTACTGTAGCCGGAAAAAAAAAAATAATACCGCACAAGACCTTCAAAGAATTCCTACATCTGGACCCGTGTACAACGCTTTCTGTTGTTATACTGACCTTTGATAAGGGTGAGAAACTCTTCATGCCTCACTCGGTTCCTCTGGATGTCGATCTTCAGGGTAAGCAGCAAGGTGAATAAGAACTTGTGCTCCTCATACAATCCCCGGGCTGCATACTTGTAAACCTCGTAAGTCATATGCTCAATGATATTAGCAATCCTCTTGCTTGTAATTGGGCTCTTGGCCGACCTGGAGGAGAGAACGCTTAAACCCAGCTTACCCCACCGCCCTTTCCCATTGTCCATAAAAACAACCTCTTTAACGGCAAATACATGACTTTGGCGAGCCAGTTCCTTTGTACACAAGAATCAGCATCCTCAAGCGAAAATAACAAGCATTCTCTCAACATAAAATAACATAACAGAATCCTCAATGTTGCCTACATCGATTTTACCCGCAGGGTACTGTCACTCACAAAAAAAAAAAAAAGTCTTGGGAATTTTCTTGTGTAACAGAAACACACAAAACCAAAGGGATCAATCAATGGATGAAGAGTTGATGGGCCTGTCTCTGAGCATGAAATGACAAATGAGAATGATTTGTTAACACCCTGGTAATTACACTACACTTAGATTAAAAAAAGAAAAAAAGACTCAGTAGCAAGAGGAAAAGAAGTTACAAATGTAATGTCATCATTCTAGCCCACAGATATAGAATTCAGCTTGGCTTCCTGAGTGCAGACGTACCGGGCTAAGGAAAGGTCAAACAAGCCAAGAAACTGGCGGAGCGAAGTCTGATACATTTCATTAACCAAGCGCATCTCAGTGATGAGGAAGTACAGGATGCTGCCCCGTGTTGCCACTGAAAGACAGAGAGCAAGGTTGCTTGTGCTACGAGGGTGGAAAATAAATGATCTGTGCCCAGACCAGCCTAAACTCTAAATGAAAACAACAAGTTTTATTTTTATCAATGACTATCTACCAGCTCTGAGGGTCTAGAGCAATGCTCATTATATATATTGAACTCTTATTTATAAGCTCTGTGTAAGCACTCTGCTATTTGTGTTTATCACACAGCATTTTTCCATTTTAGAACCTCTTATGGATTTAGAACCCTTATGAATTTCACTGTATTTTTTCATAGGTAGAAAAGGTAACTGATGGGATCGCAAACACTCTAACACGCAGCAAAGTGTGTACGCATTTTATGGACCTCATTCTTAAGCTCCATGAGGAAGCCTTGACTAAGCTTGGGGTCAGGTTGGCAAAACAAGGCATCATCGCAAAGATGATGCTCCTGACTCTCCAGCAGCAGATGATGCTGTTTTGATTATTTTTTTCAGAAAGAATGATAATTTTCTAAAGGGAATTGAGTTCTTTTAGCAGGCCCCTCTTGTAACCAATGAACAACACTGCTTTGCAAATTGCTGAGTAAGACTAAAGCACTCCCAGGAAACCAAGGAACTACCTTCCTAATACAAAGACTGCAAACAAAACACCGGCTCATTGTGACCAAATGATGAAGAACTAATGAGCAGCCCACAAACGCTGCACTAATTCCTTAAATTTCAAAACTGTAGTCAGACGTTCTTTAAAAGGTCTCCCTTTTTACCTTCTAATTTAAAAGTAAGTTCACAGGGACCTGAAAGAATTTGCTAACTAACATGGATTATCAGCACCTAGAGAATTTACACCATTAAAAAATGTTTTCTACCAGTCTTACTGTATATGTCCCAACGCAACGTCACAAAACAGGAACGGCCACCCCGCTTCACACAGCCCTTACTTCCTTCAGTTTCTCTGATTTTGGTTTGTTTCTCACTTCATTCTCCTGTGACATTTGTCTTTCATTACCAAACTCACCAGGTCTGTATTCCTCCCGGGCTGAGTTAATCTGAATTTCTGTCTCTGCCGCGATCTCCAGCTTCTGTGTCACCTCTTCCGCGGTCTGTTTTGTGTTGCTCAGCACGACAATGAGACTCTCGTCTTCCACCAGGGACCCCTGGGTACTCGTCAGCCGGTAAAGCAAATTATCTTCTAGCTCCTTCACCCTTCTTTTGTTTGCAGTTACATCTTCTAGGAGATGAGTTCTCTCTTTCTCCAATTCCTGTTAATTTGCATAAATATATTCTCTTCCTTAATTAACAACTATTGTTTGGCCATCCCTGACAAAGTTCACCTAGAGGACTGTTCTCAAGCTCCTGTAATGCAGTTATCATATGTGGCTGCAGGAACTTCATGAAAATAAGAGGGGAGCTAATGGAGGAAAGAATTGGTAGCAAACAATGTGAAACTTACTAAAAATACTATCAATATCCACCGTACCGTCTATTTATTTCCTAAAGTCAAATCACGTTAGGTGACTTTTGTGATTATATTGAAGCTTGTTTGAAAAGTGAAATATATTGAAAATACATTGACATATATTTGAAAAGACACACACAGATCTCTCCGAATAGATTCACTGTCTTCCCTTAGTCTCTTACTGATAACAGCTCTGTTGTTTGAATGTGATTATGTTCAACCTGCTAGTTGAAATAGTATCCAGTTCTCTGAAAAGCAAGGGTCCAAATGACAGGCAAACAACCTGTACCAGGTACAGGTGCTGGAGGTACATTTAAATTGAAAAATGTTCTGGGCCTGAACGGGTGCTACTCTCTCCATGACAAGTAAAGTTTTACATCTTTCCTGAAGGATCTTTATAGATAGCTGGGGAGAGAATGGTTTAGAAAGATTATTGTCCATATTGGTTACTTCTTCTTCTTGGTGGTTTGGAGAGGGAGAGTCCGTGGAACAGAAGGAGAAAAAAGATGGGACCAGTGAGGATGGGGAAGCAGGGAACAGCCGTGACACAGAACCAGCCAAAGGGAGGGGCGCCTGGGTGGCTCAGTCGGTTAAGTGTCCGACTTCGGCTCAGTTCACGATGTCACATTTTGTGGGTTCAAGCCCCGCGTTGGGGTCTGTGCTGAACTCTTGCTCAGAGCCTGGAGCCTGCTTCAGATTCTGCGTTTCCTTCCCTTTCTGCCCCTCTCCCGCTCGCATTCTGTCTCACTCTGTCTCTCAAAAATACATAAATGTAATTTTTTTTAATTTAAAAAAAAAAAAAAGAACCAGCCAAAGGCAGCAGGAAGCCCAGAGGCAGGAAGACAACAGAGAGGATGAGCCTCTGCCACCAAGTCAAACTGTACACGAAAGTCAAAGTCATTTAATGAGAGGCTCTAATTCTGAAGCTAGTAAAAGAATCAAAAATGGAAAGGACAGTGAGGGGCAGAAGACACGAATAGACACTTTTCCAAAGAAGGCATCCACATGGCCAACAGACACATGAAAAGATGTTCAACAGCACTCGTCATCAGGGAAACACAAATCAAAGCCACACTGAGATGCCACCTCACGCCGGTCAGAGTGGCTAAAATGAACAAATCAGGAGACTACAGATGCTGGCAAGGATGTGGAGAAATGGGAACCTTCTTGCACTGTTGGTGGGAATGCAAACTGGTGCAGCCGCTCTGGAATATAGTGTGGAGGTTCCTCAAGAAATTAAAAATAGATCTACCCTAGGACCCAGCAATAGCACTGCTAGGAATTTACCCAAGGGATACAGGAGTGCTGATGCATAGGGGCACTTGTACCCCAATGTTTATAGCAGCACTTTCAACAATAGACAAATTATGGAAAGAGCCTAAATGTCCATCAACTGATGAATGGGTAAAGAAGATGAGGTTAATATATAGAATGGAATACTACTTGTCAATGAGAAAGAATGAAATCCTGCCTTTTACAGCAACATGGATGGAACTGGAAGGTATTATGCTAAGTGAAATTAGTCAGTCAGAGAAAGACAGATACCATATGCTTTCACTCACATGTGGATCCTGAGAAACTTAACAGAAGACCATGGGGAAAGGGAAGGGGGAAAAAATAGTCACAAACAGAGAGGGAGGGAGGCAAAGCATAAGAGACTCTTAAATACAGAGAACAAACTGAGGGTTGATGGGGGGTGGGGGAGAGGGGAAAGTGGGTGATGGGCATTGAGGAGGGCACTTGTTGGGATGAGCACTGAGTGTTGTATGGAAGCCAATTTGACAGTAAATTACATTAAAGGAAAAAGGACAGTGGGTAAATAGTATTTAAAAATTTGGACAGAAAGATATGCATTAGTCAGTTTGCTTGAAAAGCTTTCTAAATATAGTGCCCACTGACCGATGCTTAGATGCATTAATGAAGTAATATGAATTTACATGTGACACAATATGGGGAAACCAGGGTTCAACGCATGGTTAAAAGGCATGGTTGGGAGTTCCAGTTGTGCTCAGTGGAGCTACCTGGGCACGTGCTACGAAGCTCAGATTTCCACAGCAGCTTCAGCAGGGTAAATATTCGATTGGGTACTCCGGATATGGCTCAGCAGTTATTGTAGATTCTACTCCCCGCTGAGAGAACTAGAAATCTAAAGTTAAAAATAGTGATTGGGGTGGCTGAATGGCTCAGTTGGTTAAGCATCCAACTCTTGATTTAGGCTCAAGTCATGATCTTGCGGTTCATGGGTTTAAGCCCCCCACTGGGCTCTGTGCAGGCAGTATGCAGGCTGCTTGGGATTCTCTCTCTCCCTCTTTCTCTGCCCCTCCCCAACTCTTTCACGCACTCTCTCTTTCAAAATCAATACACTTTTAAAAAGTAAAAAAATAATAAAGTTATGTGCAGCAATGAATCATATGAAATCATACAAAATATAATGGGACTACTCATTAATTCCATGATTAATTGGGTGACTTCCCTTCGCTCTGGTCCAGTGCCCACACGAACATCATGGGGAGGGAGAACCAACACGTAGCCCAAACTGCCATTGTGAAACTCTAGTGCAAGTCCTTTTCCTTTAGTGCTTAATTTATGTAATCATTTTTAGGATTTTCTTTTTGACTACGAGAAACATGGCGTAACAATTCCACAAACTCTTGTCTTGTGTTAAACACCATCGATACGCTGGTAACTGAGAGCTTCTTCCCAGCTCTTCACCATACGTGGTCTCGATGTCTCCACGTGAATGTCGAAGAGATGTCCCCCACCACCCCAGCAACACTAGCAAAAGGGAAGTCAGGGCTCTTTCCTGCATACCTGCTGCCCCCCAGCCTTCCCCATCCCAGCAGACGGCAGTCCCATTCTCCCAGCAGCTAAAATTTTGGAGGCCTCTGTCACTACGTCCCTTTCCTCAAACTCCACATCCTGGTCATCAACAAATCCTATCACCTCTACTTCAGAAACACACCCGGAGGCTAATCGTTCCTCACCAACTCCACTGCTGACACTCTGGTCCATGTCTCTGTCGTTTCTCCTTTAAATGACAGGACCCAAATAGGTCTCCCTGGCTCATCCCTACCGCCCGTTGTCTATTCCCAGCCTACCAGTCAGAACACTGCTCTGAAACATACCTCCTCTCCCCAAACCCTCTAAGGACTAACCATGTCTCTCAGAGTAAAAGCTAAGACCTTACCACAGCCTGTGAGGCTCCGTCTTCATTTTGCGCCAGCCACATCCAGTAAGCCCTAAATCAGCAATAAGCCAGAGCAGAGCCCGGGAATCTAACCTACCTCCAGGTGATGCAGGGCTGCTATTCCTGTCTGTTCAGGGCACCACACTTGGAGACCAACTGCCTTAAACACATAATGCACTCTCCTACCTCAGGGCCTTTGCACTGGCTGTTGCTGTATCAGGCCCATCCTACCAGGTAACTTACTCCCTCCTCCCCTTCAACTTCTCCTTAAATGTCACCTTCTCAGTGGAACCTACTTTGACCACCCTGTTTAAAATCATAGCCCACTATCTGATTCCCTAGCTCTCCCTCTTACCCCACTCTGTGTTTTTAAATAGCATTTACCACTTTCTAACATAACATATAAATTACTCATTAGTTAGTCTCCAAGGATTTTTTTGGTTCATTAATACGTTCCCTCAACTCTTGGAACGATGCCTGGTACACAGTAGGCTCTCAATATTTTGGAACGAATGACTAAATTCTATACCCTGTTTCAGACTGAAACAAAGAGTGAACAAGAAAATCCAGGCATATCTTGGTGCCAGAAATAGAAATGTGAAAATTCTCACCCTGTGACTGAAAACCACAGATTTAAAACAAAGGCTCTAGTAACTAAACTGCATGAAGACAAAGGGCAAAGGCCACCGGCCACTGCTTCATGTTCTGGCCAGTCCATCACCACTGATTGAGCAGCTATGGCATGTAGAACTGTACCAGGCCCTGAGCACAGCGAGTCGGGTCCAGGGACATTCCAGCAAAGGAAAATTCCCTCGCTAAGCAAGACAAAAGCTCGGAACCTGTATCACTTTCTTAATTTGGGGGGGGGGGGGGGGGGGGATGTAGCAATTCCAGCAAAACCTGCCTTTATCACTTTTGTTTCCTTTTGTTCGGTTACGTTTTTTAAAAAAGCTTCCTTAGTGGTTATTTCAATTCACTGATTCACTACATAAGAATCTCAAATTTGAAAAAATGTAAAAATTAGTACAGAAAGTGACATTTCATGGCACCTACAAAATTCCTTTCCATAAGCAGCTATAACAAAAGAACTCACACTACCATTACACTAAGAAAGAAAGTAGGGGCACCTGGGGGGCTGGGTTGGTTCAGCATCCCATTCTGGATTTCAGCTCAGGTCATGATCCCAGGGTCATGGGATCAAGCCCTGTGTTGGGCTCCATGCTGAGAATGGAGCCTGCTTGAGATTCTCTCTCTCCCTCTGCTCCTCTCCCCATCTCGCGCTCTCTCTCCCTCTAGAAAGAAAGAAAGAAAGAAAGAAAGAAAGAAAGAAAGAAAGAAGAGAGAGAAAGAGAGAAAGAGAGAAAGAAAGAAGAAAGGAGGGAGAGAGGGAGGGAAGGAAGGAAG
This sequence comes from Prionailurus viverrinus, assembly GCF_022837055.1. NCBI lineage: Eukaryota > Metazoa > Chordata > Mammalia > Carnivora > Felidae > Prionailurus > Prionailurus viverrinus. The sequence continues at coordinate 229,848,079 of NC_062561.1, read as the reverse complement.
GAAGGAAGGAAGGAAGGAAGGAAGGAAGGAAGGAAAGGTAGCTAAAGGGAAAAATTCAAATATTTTTTATTCCCACATTTTGCACACTATCATGATCATTCCTGAGTTCCTAAAGGTGAGCGTTATAAAAATCCTCACCTGAAATAAACAAGATGTGGTTTCTATATACAATGGAATACTACTTGGCAATGAGAAAGAATGAAATCTTGCCATTTGCAACAACGTGGATGGAACTGGAGGGTATTATGTCGAGTGAAATAAGTCAGTCAGAGAAAGACAGATATCATATGTTTTCACTCATATGTGGATCTTGAGAAACTTAACAGAAGACCATGGGGGATGGGAAGGGGAAAACATAGTTTCAAACAGAGAGGGAGGGAGGCAAACCATAAGAGACTCTTAAATACAGAGAACAAACTGAGGGGGCATGGTGGGATGGGGGAGAGGGGGAAATGGGTGATGGGCATTGAGGAGGGCACCTGATGGATTGAGCACTGGGTGTTATATGGAAGCCATATATATATATATATATATGGCTTATCTCACCTGAAGAAGGCAGATAAGGGAGGAATGTAAAGCCATGGGAAGAACGATGGTTTGGCAACAGGAAGACATAGGTTTGAATCACAGCTCCCAGGATCTAACAGCTGCCTGACACTGGCCATGTTATGTAATGCTATGAGCCTCAGTTTCCTCATCTGTGAGATGGATGTAAAAACAGCTCAGAGAGTGAGTATGAGGATGTAAGTAGGAAAGCAGCTACAACAGTAACTGAATCATGATAGCTGCTCAGAAGATGTGTCTCCTCTCTTATCCCCTCCCTTGATTCATTCCAAGCATGGATTTTTGGAAGCGTTATAATACTTATTTGGGAAATAAGCAGTTTGAAAAATAAAATTATAGGTTGGCACAAAATAAATCATACTTTAGAATTTCACACATCGTTACTAAAGCATAATAAAGTGGCTGAAAAAGGGATAAAAGGGATAAAAACTTTCTAATCTTGTACTTATGCTAAGGATGCATGTTTTCATGTCTGCTGGGAACAGGCAGAGCATGGGGCTGTCAAATCCATAAACCGCACCCTGTCTTATCAGTTCTTCCAACATAATATGTTTTCTTCCTCCATCCATTTCTTCCATTTGCATAGCCACTGTCCTGGTTTAGGCTTTAATTATTCCTCATGGACTACTCTCCATAATTGGTCTCCTTGCTCACCCTCTTCTCTGCCATCACCTCCTTTCCTGCTCCTAGCCATTCTGGGATTTCCCTCAGCTGTTTTGAAAGGTCCAAAATTCTCAACACAGTTTGCAAGACTTATTACAACCTACATTTCCACTCCCATCGCCACTTGAGAGCTATGGAATCAGTACTAAAAGCCCCCATGTTGCTTATGAAAGCCATTATTCACAAGAGCAACAGTTACTATAATGTGGACAAAGGGGCAAATTATTCAATTCCTGATTTTAAAAAATAGCAAGTTAAAGCTCGAACATTATTGAGATGGTTGTGGTCAATTCAATATCATTGTTAACACTAATCACTTTGTCATTTAAAGTAACCACCTACATTCTCAAAGAATTAAAATGAGGCTAAGAAGTACATTTCCCCCCAAAGATTAAAACTGACAAAATAATATACCCTAAAGTAAACAGTACAATTTAAAGCAATTTGGATTTTTTGTTGTTGTTTTCTGTTTCTTTTTTTTTTAAATATGATTTATTGTCAAACTGGCTAACATACAGTGTAAAGTGTACTCTTGGTTTTGGGGGTAGATCCCCATGGTTCATCACTTCCATACAATACCCAGGGCTCATCCCAACAGGTGCCCCTCTTAATGCCCATCACCCACTTTCCCCTCTCCCCCACTCCCCCATCCACCCTCAGTTTGTTCTCTGTATTTAAGACTCTCTTATGGTTTGCCTCCCTCCTTTTCTGTTTGTAACTATTTTTCCCCCTTTCCTTCCCCCATGGTCTTCTGTCGACTTTCTCAAGATCCACACATGATATCTTTCTCTGACTTATTTCACTTAGCATAATACCTTCCAGTTCCATCCACGTTGCTGCAAATGGCACGATTTCATTCTTTCTCAATGCAATTTGGAATTATGAAAGCAACCTGTCACGTACCAAATAGTAGGTAAATGACCAAACGCTACAATGGGACAACAGTTATGGAAAAGATAAAGTTACCTCTGAAGGAAAGTAGAACAATTTATTCAAGATTTTATTTTTCATTTATTTTTAAAATTTTTTTAATGTTTATTTGTTTTTAAGAGAGAGACAGAGCGTGAGTTGGGGAAGGACAGAGAGAGAAGGAGACACAGAATCTGAAGCAGGCTCCAGGCTCTGACCTGTCAGTACAGAGCCCAATGTGGGGCTTGAACTCATGAACTGTGAGGTCATGACCTGAGCCGAGGTCGGATGCTTAACCTAATGGACTGAACCACCCAGGCATCCCTCATTCGAACTTTTAAAATGGAAAACCTCTTTGGGGATAAGGGTTTAGGTATAGTTTCATTTGTATGGCTGATTCAGACATAGTTCTGTTGAACCATAACTTAGGTCCCCCAATATATAAGAAGATATAATATATAATAATAAGAAGCAAAATATAAAGATAACAAATATAATAATAAGGAGCAAAATTAATCAAAATCATTTTGTCTATAAGCATTTTTCCCAGCAAAAGGATTATTTCAACACACACACACATACACACACACACAGAGGTAGACATTTGTGCTATGTATTCTATATACTAAGGCTGTCGTGTAAATGTTTTATATAAACTGTGATAATAAGGGGCACCTAGGTGGCTCAGTAGGTTAAGTGTCTGAATTCAGCTCAGGTCATAGCTGAGTTCAAACCCTGCATCAGGCTCTCTGCTGTCAGTGTGCTGTCTTCCTCTCTCTGCCCTGCCCCTGCTCATGTGTGTGCTCTCTCTCTCTCTAAAATAAATAAACATTAAAAGAAATTAACCTGTGGGGCGCCTGGGTGGCTCAGTCGGTTGAGCGTCCGACTTTGGCCCAGGTCATGATCTCACAGCTTTGTGAGTTTGAGCCCCGCGTCGGGTTCTGTGCTGATGGCTAGGAGCCTGGAGCCTGCTTTGGATTCTGTGTCTCCCTCTCTCTCCCTGCCCCTAACCCACTCACATCCTGTCTCTGTCTCTCTCAAAAATAAATAAACATTAAAAAAAATTTTTTTAAACAATACAGGATGTATTTTTTTTTTAAAAATTAACCTGTGATAATAAGAAAAGCATCCACAAAGTGAGTAAGAAAGTACAGTAGTGATTCAGGATGATTTCATGAAACATACTATCTATTAATTAAATGATCAAAAATTAAGTGGCTCAACAAAGATGCAAATGAAAACTAAAATTATTTGTGTACATCAACTGCATCTGTAACCACGGTTTTGAAATCAGTGAAAGGAAACAGACGATGGCCCTCGAGAGCCCTCCTTTCTAACGGATCACCCAGGCTTTCATTCCCAAAGGTTCCATCTCTTCTGCACCTTACACTGGGGGTTACAGTAGAAAGATTAAGCAAGAGAACTCAGACTTATTGTTCTCCATACCAGTGAGCTGATGATAACGACGTCTGTTTAGGGCTTCGTTACATTATTTCTCCTCTCGGTTCCACTGAGTTTGAGTGATTCTTCCACCTCCGAAGGAAATCAAGTGCTGGACCTGCTTGCTCACCTAGGATTCTGAACAAGGTGAGCCCTGAAGCCCTGTGTTGTGTGGCCAGTAAATGCTGTTAATCTATGTTAGTATTTTTCTCCTAATAGTATACAGTTCTCTTTGAGTTTCTGTCTTGTTCTCTGGGGGCAAGGTGAGAGTGAATCCAAGGAAGTTGTTGTTGCTGCTGGTTTATTATCATCATCATCATCGTCATCATTATTTTAACGTTTATTCACTTTTTGAGAGACAGAAACAGAGTGTGAGCAGGGCAGGGGGCAGAGAGAGAGGGAGACACAGAATCTGAAGCAGGTTCCAGGCTCCGAGCTGTCAGCACAGAGCCTGACGCGGGGCTTGAACCCACGAACTATAAGATCATGACCTGGCGCTGAAGTCAGACGCTTAACCGACTAAGCCACCCAGGCACCCCTCCCTTCATTTCTGAAGCAAACAAACCCGAGGCTCCAGCAGGCTGTCCGGCCAAGCACTCACAAGACCAGATCCCACTACCTGTATCTCCAAGACACTGGACAGCTGGTGGGTTTATGGATTCAAAGAATCCCTGGTATCATAAGGTACTGTCCCAAGCCACCTTCCACAAGAAGAATCGACAGACCAGTGAAGGTTTAAGTTACTGTGACTGTAGAGAATCACCCTTCATTTCAGCTCCACGCGTAAAGGAAGATGCTTTCTAACACCAACTTCTTTTTCTTTAATGTCTATTTATTATTTAGGGAGAGAGAGAGCACACAGGGGAGAGGGGGAGAGAGAGAATCGCAAGCAGGCTTTGCACAGCCAGTGCAGAGCCCAACGCGGGGCTTCAGCTCATGAACCTGAGCCAAAATCGAGACCCCGACATTTAACTGACTGAGCCACCCCAGCGCCCCCTCCCCACCCTGGCCAACACCAACTTCTTACTGCTGGGGTCTTCCTGGCTTCTGATAGCCCCCCTTGGCTCTATAACATTTTATATTGGTATCGTGTATATAATAATTACCTAAAAGGTGATCATCTTTAGAAAGACTGCCTTGTCACTGAGGTCAAATGAACAATTCAGACTTAAAAACACTTTTTGTATCTGTTGGCTCTTTTCAAATGAGTTACGCAATTTCAAGAAATGCCCCGAAGGATCCAGATATCAACTCAGACCCACTTGCCACCACCCAGGTTGAGAAGATTCGGCGATGTGAGCTGACGCAGGAATGCGGAGAGAGGACTAGATGCTACAAAAGAAATGGCTGCTTGCAAGAAGTGCAATTCATCAAAATTCATCAAAATTCATAAAAAATTAAATGAATTAAAATTCATCAAAATTAAGCCCACCAGCTCACTTCTTGCATGAGACCTTGCATTAGAGGAAAGAAAGTACAAGTTAGGGTGCCTGGGTGGCTCCGTCTTAAGCATCTGACTTCGGTTCAGGTCATGATCTCACAGTTCGTAAGTTCGAGTCCTGTATCAGGTAAGCTTGAGCTTGGCTTTGGGTGAGCATGAGCTCGACCTTAGGTAAACACGAGCCCTGCTTTGGGTGAGTTCTGCTGCTCTCTCTCTCTCTCTCTCTCTCTCTCTCTCCCTCCCTCCCTTTCTCTCTCTGCCCCTCATTCACTTGAGCTCTCTCTCTCAAAAAAAAAAAAAATAGGTTACATGTTCTATAATAATGTGGTTCAGCATAAGGGACCCTCTAATATTATAAGAGTAAGAGTCAACGTTCCTATGGTCATACTTTTTCTAAGAATTATCTACTGTGAGGCTGGAATGGATTCTCATCAGGAGACAACAGTAAAGGAGTAATTTTCTCAAGATACTCAAGATACCTTTCCAGGAAGTAAGAAAAAGCCCAGCTTGGGATCCATACTGGATTTTCAAGGCTGTTCACATCTTCAAAGGAGTTAGGGTGGCTGGGTGGCTCGGTTAAGCGTCTGGCTTCAGCTCACATCATGATCTCAAGGTTTGTGAGTTCGAGTCCTGTGTCAGGCTCTGCACAACAGAGAGCCCGCTCCCCTCGGGATTCTCTGCCCCTCCCCCATTTATGCTATCTCTCTCTCTCTCTCTCTCTCTCTCTCTCTCTCTCTCTCTCAAAAATAAATAAAAACATTTAAATAAAACTTTTAAAAGCAAAGTCTTCAAAGGAGTTTAAAGTGTTCCTCACTTCATCTCAAACTTCTATTGTAACAATTATGGCTCCAGAGCTGTTTTGTTGCAAACAAAATCTGTCAGGCCAAATTATTTCTTCCAAGGAGACTATATTCATCTCAGCTGAATGTGAGAAAACCAAAGACGAGTACATTATTCAAACTGCCATCAGGGCCCCTTATCTCCTTGAAGCCAATGCCACAGGTGAGAGCAGCCTAAGATATGGTGAACGGATGCTGCCCCAGAGATTGTCGGGGTTCCCTGCTCAACACCACAAGCTGTTGATCAGGAATCCCAGTCCTTCCTCAAGTAACGGTATGGCAGCACTAAGCTTCCCAACCACCTCTACTGAGGCTCCAAAAATAAGCAAGCACTTGGTCTAAAGGCTGTCATTACTTCGAGAGACTTCAAGTCTGTGGTCGGAACTCTGGCATCAGTTCCTGCCATACAGAGGTTACTAACCATACGAATCTACAAAGTCAGATTGAACCTTCCAACCATATGACTCTATGCAACTTCCAACCATATGACTCTATGATTTATGCACTACGCACTAACAAATAAAAAGAAAGTATTTTTAAAAGAAAAAGAAAAGAAAAGAAAAGAAAAGGGTGGGAGGATGGACATAAAAAAGAAAGAGATCAACATACAGGACTCAGAAGACCAAGCATGAAACATACAAAAAAGAATAATAATAATAATCAAAATAATGTGAAGGACAGATTCCAAAGATTTTGCCAATAATTTTAACCTAAATAAGCCATTAGGTCGGTGTAGAAGGCGCTATAAAGTAAACTAGACTCCTCTTTGCTAATGAACCCAGGAGAAAATCAACAGCAACTTTGAGAGTTCATACGGTTTTACTAAAGCAGTCCTATTGAAACCCTCTAGATTCTTTTAAGACTCACATGCTCCCTAGAGAAAATGCTGACTCAAAACAAAGCAGTTTACCAATTAGTGGCCATTTTTTGTTCCTCGTGAAGTTATTCCGCAAAACACAGGTAGAGAAAACAGATATGGAGTCATACTAGCAGAGCATAACTAAGCCAGCAGCCTCCAAAAGGCACTCCGTGAAGCTCTGAGGCCCCAAATGTCTGTCATGTCAGATCACACGCAGAGCTCTCTTAGGTAACAAATGAGACTTGAGAGTGTGGTGTGTGATCTGGTACAAAGGTTTAATTTCAGATTCCAAAAGCATGATCATGAATCAAATGAAAGCAAAACCTCACTGTATCCTGGAAACTAAAAGTGAACAGGTGAGCAGAACTCACAATAGAGCGAACTTCAGGAAAATAAAGCAAAATAAGACCAGAATAATGATGCCCAGTCTGAGGCTGACAGCCTCATAGTTACATTATTAGTCTACACAAAATCAATTGATTAATGTGATTTATGAGACAGATAAAACATATGTGCTAATCGATTAGTAATTACCTAAGATACTTGGAAATTAATAAAGGGAAGAACATAGGAATAAAAAGGGGGGACTCAATCCTACTACAACTTTTATCATGTTATTTTCACCAATGAAAGAATCACAACACAATGCAGAAAAGGAGATGGTCACGCTTCACTCACCTGTTTCTCTGTGAGGATGACTCTCCCCAGTAACTGATCTTCCAGACCTTTCATGGTGACAGTGAAGTCGATGATAGAGGTCCGAGCACTTATTTCAGGGGTGTAGGCTGGATTGGGCAGTTTGGTGGTAATGTAGAGTCTGAAGCCGTCCATCACATCTACCTCCTTGTCACCAACTTTCACCTTTATTATAAAAATAAAGTTCGGGGCACCTGGGTGGCACATCTGGCTAAGCATTCGACTCTTGCTTTCAGACCCGGTCACGAACTCCCGGTTTGTGAGTTCAAGCCCCGCCCGCATCGGGCTCTGTGCTGACATTGCCAGGCCTGTTTGGAATTCTCTCTCTCCTTCTCTCTCTGCTCCTCCCCTGATCACTCACTCTCTCTCTCTCTCTCTTTCTCTCAAAATAAATAAAGAAATAAACTTAAAAAATAATAAATAAACTTGAAAAGATAATAAATAAATAAATAAAAGTAGTAAAACAAATGCACCTTACCGTGTCCTTTTTTGCACAGGATCAAGCATTGCTTTAAACAATTATGTAACTAGAGGTATTTGTAAACCGAAAAAGAAGAGGTCATTGGGCATTCACAGGGCTTCAAACCACTAGGATGAAAGGGAAGAAGTAGGGAAGAAGGAGGAAGGGAAGGAGGAGGGAAGAAGGAGGGAGGGAGTTCAATGTGCACCAGTATATATCATAAATGTAGAATTTTGCACCGAAAGTGGTGTGATCGTACCACAGAAGTGAGATGGATTCTTTACCCAAAATTTGGTTCAGAGGTCAAGACTGATGACATCACACATGCACCAAAAGGGAATGAAAAGGTTTATTGCTCACGTATGGAGATTTGGGGGAAGATTAAGGTAGGCTCCCAAACAGGTCCCAAAAATTGATTGAGAGAGTAGGAAAAAACAGCTGGTGGCTAGGGCGTAGGGGTAGGATGAGAGTCCCCACACAGGGCATGAACAGAGGACTGCATGGCTTGAATGTCCCACCACTGCCAAAGGAGAGAGCCCCAGGTTTTCTCATCAGCTTGCCCAGATTTGGGACAGAAAGGGTGAGGGGCATGGTGGGTTTTGAAACATGTCCACAGTCAACCATCAAAATGGAGTCAGATTCTGTCACACGAGTGAAGTAGATATCTCTAAAAGGACTGCTTTTGAACACTTTAATCCCAACTCAGGAAGTGGAGAGGAGAAAAGCAAATGCCTCTTGCACTGACTCAAATTTGAATTCCTGCCTATTGAGAAAATTCCATCTATGTCACATTTACCTGCCCTCATGGTTATGGCTCTACACATCATTATCAATAGGTCTAACTGACCTTAAAGGTAGACCCAGTCTTAATGAAGTTTCTCTCCAAAACATTATCCAGTGCTGGGTCTAGTTCCTCTCCAACATCTTCAATAAGCAAGGGCCTTCCAAGAGAAAGACTGTCCTCCAGGTGGTTTCTGAAGTACTTGTGATTTAGAGATGTGACCTAGGAACAGGATCCAAGAGTTGCTTTCACAGTATCATGATGCAAGGTACAGAGATGACAAATACTAAATGGTGCTCCAGCAGTCTATAGCAGAGATTTTTAGAAATCCTTATCTGGAACCCATTCTTGGTGAAATTATACAGAAAACTTAAACCATTTCCATCCTTTTCCTTAGCAAACTGTTCTTCCCCCGTGCAACCTGTCTTCTCACTACCACCACCAATTTTGTGATAAATAATAATGGAATAATCATGATGTGTCCTTGTAAAGTGCTGTATACTCAGTGTGATAGAACTCCACCCTGCTCTGTTCATCACGGAGAGTTTTAGGCTCTAATAGAAGAGAGTCTGCAACCTTTGAAAGATGGCATTAGTAGAGATCAACACAAATGTAAATACAATTTTTAGAAAAGGTCTTAATATCAGATTTTAGGCTTGCAACTGTTATTGCTCTATTAGGATTACAACTCTACTATTTTCAAATATTTCTTTATTCTCAGACTCCTGCTCATCAGAGACAATAAAACTTGACCAGTAACATAAATATACTTGAACTCAAATTACCTGGAGTTCATTCCGGCTTTCTTTATTTTTAATCCAGATCTTCCCTTGAGTCTGTGGATCAATTAACAAAGGATAGCGAGATGCCTTTGTGACAATAATTCCATTTTGAATGGATAGGTCATCATTTGGCAGACCTTGGAGGTTCCATTCACTAATAGTAGGGGCATCAATCAACATCTCATTGAGATTTAGACTGTCTCCAAATGGGATTTCCCGGACTTTCATTTCCTTCTGCCAGTCATTTAGCAGCAGATTGCGAAACTCTTGGTTAAATGGACCAGAATAAGATAGAAAAGCTGTAGCCAACAATACATCCCCTAAAACGGAAAACAAAACACCACTGAGGTATTTTATAATCAGCCTTGTAATTGTGCAGAATATTAACATTTATTTTTGAGAGAGAGAGAGAGAGAGAGAGAGAGAAGGTGCACACCAGTGGGGGAGGGGCAGAGGGAGGAGTCACAGAACCCGAGGCAGGCTCCAGTCTCCAAGCTGTCAGCACAGAGCCTGACCAGGGGCTAAACCTCGCGACCGACCGCAAGATCAAGACTTGAGCCAAAGTTGGACGCTTAACCGACTGAGCCACCCAGGCACTCCAAAGGCAAACATTCTTTTAAACTAACTTCCAGAAACCAAACTGTAACCATGTTGCTGTGCCTTGGTGAATAAGAAGTAGGTTGGTTTCTTGTTAAACAGGGTCCAAATGGTCCGTCAAGTGATACCTGCTAGTGTCAAGCCCTAGATTATTTCGACTCTTGTTGGATGTAAGAGTATGACTTTGGAGTCTAAGAGATACACAACTTCAGAAGACAGAGCCTCCATTCAAAGTGACCTTGATCAGTATGACCATTTGCTCATAAGGGAATTGAAAAACGACCTGATAAGATGTTGAAGGTCATTAATACATCTACTCAGGGTTGCATAGATGCCAGACCAATATTCATCCTTCTGAAATATCTGGACACACACACACACACACACACACACACACACACACATACAGACACACACACACACAGGAATTTGAAGTACTAGAATGTTGGTTTGTATTCTGATAAAAGTTCCACTTTGCTAACTCCCTACCGTGGTCAACATATAATCTGATCAGTAAAGGAGCTTGCATACATACCTACAAGTCTTTTTGTTTGTGCAGCAAACTCTTTACTTTGTTCCGTCCACCTTTCCTTTTCTCCTGCCAAGCCACCAATCAGCGTGGAGGCGGTCTGCATCTTATGTCTGCACCTCTCGGCATCTTCGAGCAAGGTCTAAAAAGGGCCATAATCAGAAGGAAATTTATGTTCAGAAAAATACAGCCTCTGGCTCAAAAATATGATTTTAAACCATTATATATTATCTGCCCTTCTGAGACCCGGGAGCCATTTATTTCCTAGGAAGCATAAGATTCAGTGCCTTTGTGCCTGTGTCAGCCAGAGACTGTCTCTTATAAACCTTCATGTAGGGTCCCAGGCCAACGGGTCAGACTCTCCCCACGTGTTAATAACTAAGAGATAATAGAGATCTGCATCATTTATGACTTCCCTATAAGAATAGAAATAAAATACAAGCATACTTACTAATATCATAAAGCACAAAGAAAAGTAAAAAAAAAATATACCTTTGCTTGAAAATCAGGAATACTTCTCATGTTAAAATTCTAGCACCATTATTGCCTTATCTAACTCCACATCTCCTTTTTCTTTAGGTGAAACTTTAGATTATCCCCAGACTGTGGTGTTTTGAGGCTCGCTCACAAATCCCAGTGACAACTGGCTCAGCCAGTCCCTCCCTGGCGCTCTGCATGGCAATAAAAGACTTGAACCAGACTTCCACATGCTGTGGCCACTCAGTGCTCAGTTCTTAGAAACAAATGGGCCTCTCTCTGAGACAAATGCTAATTCTACTTATAAAAACTTATATGTATGAAGTAATAGTGGAAGAGTTAAAGATTTAGCTACAGGACCAGTCACCGAAGTTCATTTAAAACATATGTATACGTTACACATAATATAGTATATATTTATATGTTATATATGCTAAATGTCTAATAAAATAGAGAATTACTTAAATAAATTTTGGTGTGCCAGTGAATAAAAATACTCTGAAGCCATTAAAAATTATCTTGTGAGAATTTTTATAACTAAGAAAAGATATTCATGATATATGACTAAGTTAAAAATTCAACTTATAAAGCAGTTATGTGTTGAATTATATTTTTAAATGTTATATTTTACATATATTTTTAAAACATATGTAAATCAAGGAATATGTTCAGACAGCAAATACTTTGCTCTTTATCTAAAATGAACTTTTAGAGTTCATTTCCAGGATTACCTATGTGTATTTTCCGCAAGGAACACCAGTTGCTTTTGTAATAACAACCCAATACAGTGTTTTCCAAAAGCAAGATATTTATTCTAGTTTGTTCTCTGGGATTCTAGTCCGCTCTAGTCCTTTCCCCCTAGAGTTAATGCAGAAAACCTAAAACCCAGCTGGGGTACACCCCCCACGTCTATATGGCCCATATTTGTTTGTTTCTCCCCAAGAAGAAAGATATCAGCTGGGAAGTATGACATTGCATCACTTATTTCTGCCTCCCTTTGAAACAAACTTTTCATGTAAAAGCTATTTTTAAGATTAGGTTGTGTTGGGGCACCTGGGTGGCTCAGTTGGTTAAGCGTCAGACTCTTGATTTTGGCTCAGGTCATGATCTCGCGGTTCGAGAGTTCAAGTCCCAGGCTGGGCTCTGCGCTAACAGTGCAGATCCTGCCTGAGATTCTCTTTCTCTTCCCTCTCTGCCCCTTCCCTGCTTGCACTCTCTCTGTCTGTCTCAAAATAAATAAACTTTAAAAAAAAAAAAAGATCAGGTTGTCTTCCTGAATTTCATCATCCCAACTCCCAATTGGCCAAATAAGAAAATGGCCAGGGCCCTCCTCTCTGGCTTTTTTTTTTCTGGGACCCCACACTCCTTTAGGGGATGAGGGTACAGGGAAGAGAGAGGAGCAGATTCATGAGCGTTAAAGCAGCTCCCCCCACCCACCCCCGAGCTTGGCGGGGGCAGGGAGCAGAATCCCCTGGGTTCTTTGGGCAGTGTCCCAGCCCACTGTCTGTTAGTACTCCCAGAGAGTGACTAGCTGTCCAGAGGGCCTAGGGAAATGGGTCCCCCAAAAGGCACTGCCCTGTGCAGAGAGGAGCAGGGCACACACTTCTTCAGGGGACACACAGGCCTGAGTCGTGAGCTTATCCATCTGACCATGATGAACTGTGGGCTTGGGTGCCCTGCCCCTCCCTGCCTTCCATAAGCCTGTGAGCCTCCTGGACTCTCAAGGAGCCCTATGCAGGAGGAAGGAGCCACAGAATGACTAACGGTCAGATTCACTCCAGCATGTGGGAGGTAGATACACTCACAGCCAGATTTTGTGTTTTTTTTTAATTTAAAAGCTTGACATTTGTTGAAACAAGTTTTCAAGTCAGAGCCATACCTCTACGGGAGCAGGTCTTGTAGGGTCCTAACAGCAGATGCTCAAAACCAAAAGAGCATATTGAATGAATTAATGCAAAAATGTTACAACTGAAACATAATAAAATGAGGCATAAAATATTTTTAGTGTATTCAGTAGCATCTCCCAGCATAGGTGAGGGTCCAACATGGTAGAAACGAGTATGCCTTCCCCATAGTTTCTGAAGTAGGTGCTTTCAAATTGTGATGCTAATTGTCTCCTTATATTATGATAAGTGAATCTCACAGAGCATAATTAACAAACCCAAATAGGTTACATAATTACTTCTCTAAAATTTCTAAAAAGCTCTTATTTTGCTTTCCGGCGATTTATCTTTAAGCAAAAGCATCACTCGTTCTGCATATAGTGAAACTGAAGTGTTTATCGAAGTTCCCTTGCTGGGACTCCCATAAGAGAATGGACTACCAGAGCAGGAATCTCAATCCTGACAAGAGAGGACTGAGAAGGGGCAGGAGGAAACTCCAGAAAATCATCAAGGAAAGAACAGAGTGAATCTACCTCTTATTTAACAAATACAGGATTTATCAGAGGCAGATACAGATTTTATGGGGCCAGAAGCTTATATGATCTGGGGGGCGGGGGGGGGGGCGGTCCACTTTAACAAAATTATTAGAGGGACACCTGGGTGGCTCAGTGGACTAAGTATCCAACTCTTGGTTTGGGTTCAGGTCATGATCTCACAGATGGTGTGTCCGGGCCCCACATCAGGCCCTTTGCCGACAGCATGGAGCCTGCCTGGGAATATTTGTCCCCCTCTCTCTCTGCCCCTCCCCTGCTTGCTCTATCTCTGTCTCAAACAAATAAACTTAAAATTTTTTTTAAAAAGAAGACAATTAGAGATTTTTTTACAAATACAAAACACCCAAGTGAACATGTATTTAGACTGAGAGGGAAAAAAATCACTATAAAGTCCTGGTGACTTAGAAACTCTGGTGCCTTTCCTCTGAAATTTCTAGGCATTTTCTCTATGCTTATACACAAATGCTTGTCAGTCATAACCCAGTTTCCCTTCCCCTAAAACACTACAAATCCCAGGAACCCCAGCTCCTAGAAGCCTAGACAAGTGAGGAGCTCTGTGGCATAAGCTACACTAGGTCTGCATTAACGCTGCCTGCATTTCCAGCCGCAAAGAGTCCCCAGTAGAACTGGAATTAGTATAAGTAAGATAAAGAAGTTGTTGTTGCCTAGTGGCTCAGAAATGTATGAACCCAGATTCTGAAAGGTCCTCCAGCTGTAAAGTATGCACGGGCTGAGAAGACGGTAGATGGCCATCAGGATGCAGCCATGTGGTCAGCCACGTAGGTCCAGCAGAGAGACCTGGAGTGGACACCAGAAGGCCAAGGTCTAGTCCAGACTGTCCAGCCCAAGACCCGGAGCCACCCTCTGGACCTCAGTTCCTATCTCCAAAGTGAGAATTAAAATATCCACCTTGCATCCCTTGCAAAATTGTTTCAAAGGTTAAATGAGATGAAGTGGGAGGTCAGGATTTGAAAACCGTAACAGAAAGTGCCTCATGAGGTGCTGTGCCATTGCCATCAGTAAGGAGACTCAGAATGTTTATGTTCCAGAACCTACTCCTATCTTGGCTGACCATCCTGACCTCTCACCAAGGTCCCTGGCGTGTGTTAGGAACAAACTCCAGGGCTTAGTGAGGGATTATATGTTGTATATGTATCGTGTCTACGCAAAATCAATCCCTTCTGGGAACCAAACCCTTGGAGAGAGAAGGCAGCAAAGGAACACAGGGTTTACAAGAGCCACGTTGGTGTACGAAGGTCCCTCCCAGGCCACAGGACAGTTACCTGCTTTTCACTCATGGCCTGCTCATACTCGGCCTGCACCACGTCGAGCTCTGCTTGCTTGTCGTCCAGCTCGGCCTGGGCCTTCTGCAGATCCTGCATGGCCAAGACATAGCGATTCTCCTGCACCACCAAGTTGGCCTGCACAGGACACATCAAGGTGAAGGATGCGCAGCAAACCAAGCCGCCAGCATCTCAGAGTCGGAGAACTCGGCGGTGCTCTTATCTCTTCTCTGTTCTACCCCTAGAGTCTTCTCAAGGTGCATTCAGTCAAGATCAAACCTTAATGTGGACTTGATATAAATGTTTCTAAGCAGAAAATTATAATTCACTAGAAGTCAGAGAATTTTAAAGTGTCAGATAGTAAATATTTTAGACATTTTGGGTAAGAGGCAAAATCAAGGCTATTGTTCAGGCACTTATTTCAAAGCCATGTAAAAATGCAAAAATTCTGGACATCTGTGTGGCTCAGTCAGTGAAGCGTCCGCCTCTTGGTTTTGGCTCAGGTCATGATCTCATGGCTTCGTGAGTTTGAGTCGTGCGTTGGGCTCTGTGCTGGCAGCGCAGAGCCTGCTTCGGAATCTCTCTCTCTCTCTCTCTCTCTCTCTCTCTCTCTGCCCTTCCCCCACTAATGCTATCTCTGTCTCAAAATAGAGAAACTTAAAAAAAAAAAAAGAAAAAATGTAAAAATTCTCCTTATTTCACAAGCCATACAAATACAGGTTTAGGCTAGATTTGGCCTGTGGGCCAGAGTTTGCCAGTCCTGAGGTGAGAGCATTGCAATATTTAATGCATGTAGGTACCTTATAGCACATTGTAATATTAAGAACTGTAGAGAAAGAAAAACCAGAATATTAAGAAGCATCTGCCTAGTAGGACTCCTCACTGTTGATGAGAATGTTAAACTGAGATAAAGGATGGAACATGATTATTCACTAAAAATAAATGTTGTGAGTCGTGGTGATCTTGATGTGGTTGCTGTAGTTTTCATATATCGTTCGCCTTCCTTAAAACGATTGGTGCCTTGAGCTGTGACTAATCAAAAGTATATGTTTTAAGGAAGCTAATAAATTTGACTCAAAAGACATATTCAAAAGCAATTTGAGCAAAAGAGATGTAGAAAATAGCCCATGCATACAGGAATTTAGACGTTTTAACTAATTTTTTGAAATCAAATTTTTTTTTCCTTTTTAAGTCTCCAAAATGTTAAACTTGACTTTAATGGGGTAATCCGCTATAAGGGCCACATTCTTTCTGGGGTGTTTCAGAAGAAAAGATTACCTTGAAAAAGTTTTTTTGGAAGTAAAATCATTTTCCTATCTGGAAACCTCAGGCTCCCAAACTTTGGCAGAATAATTCTTTAAGAGAAATTCAAAGTTCCATTACTTACTAGAACCAAGGACAGGCTTAACAACTACAGTTTAGAAAGGAGCTCACTCTTGGGACATTTTTTTTCTCAGGTCAGCTCTAAACTGCACCTGTTGCGGTGGCTTAAAAGAGGGGCGCGTGGATGGCTCAGTCGGTTAAGTTCCGACTTTGGCTCAGGTCACGATCTCATGGTTCGTGAGTTTGAGCCCCACCTCAGGCTCTCTGCTGTCAGTGCAGAGCCCGCTTCAGATCCTCTGTCCTCCGTTTGCTCTGCTCCTCCCCCACTCTCTCTCTCAAAAATTAATAAACTTTTAAAAAAATAGATATTTTTGTCCAAGTTTAATATTTAAGGCTCTACTGTTTTTAAACATTCTGTTTATATGGACTGATATCCATGGTTTTCATGGTTTTCAAGGAGAAATGTCATTATCATTAAATTGAGTAGAGTCTAAATCGCCATCGTTGTAGCCGGTATTGAAGTTTTCCTCTCCGAGAGGTCACTTGGCCCGTCTACAGGGATTGCGGGATAAAGGAAAGCAGCCCCCCAGGGTCTCCATCATGGCTCAATGTTGAGGAGGTTCCAGCTGGCAGTGAAGGAAAGTGTCCCTAGTCTGTCCTCATTCAGGAAGCAGGGGCTCACGGGTGAAGCCCCTCCAGGGACACATGAAGTCAGAGGCGGCAGTCTGTGTTGCTTCACATATTCACCCGGATGACAACCAGCACTCCCTCCCTCTATCTTCCCCGTCTCCCTAAGCGGTACAGACAGAGGCTCTCTGTAACTGCAGTTATTTTCAGGACTGAACATTAGCGGGGACCTGATACACTCGAGGCTCCCAGAGGCTGGGTGCTCATTGCACTTCAGGAGGTCACTTCCAGGACCGACTGCTCAGAAAGAAACGCAGGGTTTCTAGGAGCGAGCGAAAGGCTCCCCCTCGTGACGGTCTTCACTTCCTACTGCATGATCTGGGTTGTCCTGGGACCGGGTGGAGGCTGAAATGTACTGGAATTGAAGAGGGGATTTCATTGTTCTCATGCAAGCCTTGTTCAGAATGGCCATTATTTGCTACTGACTTCAGTTCATTTTGTTTAAAAAACAATGACAACAAAAGCTACCCATCGTGCATTCAACAGTAATTCCCTTAAAGACACTGTATGCTCATTCACTCAAAACATTTGCAAAGGATGCTCTGTATTTTGCGCTTGATAGGGTGCTTCTAATTCGTCAATATCAGAATGTCCACTTTTAAGCTATGCTGGAGTCTTCAAATGGTTCCCAAATTCATAATGTTGACAAAATGGCATCATTTACATCCTCTAAAGTTCTCTGAGCCAAGTAAATCTTTGTTCTTTTAAGTTGCCCTAGGACCCCAAGGGGCCTCAGCCACTGAGTAAATGACCCTGGTATGGTAACAGTTAGAAAATAAAATCAGATTTGCAACTCTATCCCTATCTTCTTTCCACTCTCAATTATTTTTATCATGATTATTAAGCTCCTTGGGTAGTTTATAAACATAAGTGGATTTTAGTCGATGGTTGAGAGAGATCAAAGTTACACAAAAGTGAAATAATCCACCAGGCCACACGTGTGATCTTTGAGCCATTGGTAGTCTATTTTCAAAACATGCATTTGCCTCTGCATCTGCCAGAGACTGTCAGTGGTGGTGGGGGAGCGTGCACATATGAAGCTTAAAAATGCAATTACTCGAAGGAAAACAGGCATATTCTCAAATCACATTAAAGAACAGAGAACATTCAGTTTCCTTCCCGAGGTAAAGGAGAGGAGAGGGAATACCACATCATACCTTGCAACCAACACCGGCCACCAATGGTGTGCCAACTCTGCCTCGGTTGTAACATTCCCGGCAGGGCATTTATCAGGGTATTCTACGCTATGGTTTTCTGTGTTTCTTTTTTCCAAGTTAACATTGTGGAGGAAAAACATACAGCAGCCCACAGTCAACGTGGCGCCCTTGTAGAAAGTCCATGCTTCGACTTGTACAATTCTGAACTGGAGTGCTATTACAGAGAAGAGAAATGTCCTGTGCTCGGCAGTTCTGTCCCTTGCCCTCCCTGTGGACTTGAGTACAATAACACCAGAGGCCAAAGGTTACTGTACACTCTGAGAAGACAAGGCCAGTTGGCCTTGAGCGCCCTAGCAGGCGCACATCACGCAGTTCCAGCTAGGGGGCTCACCTTTAGAGGCAACACTTCTCTGTTTATAGAAAAGAAGGAAGCCATGGCTTTGGTCCAGGAACAAAGACCAGCTACATTCCCACATACGCGTTTAGCAGTTTCGATGTTGTAGTCAGCCATTTCAAAGTAAGGATTCAAAAATTCTATCACTTCTTCATTGATTGTGTCTTTTGGGAATTGCTATGAAAGAAAAGAGTAAAATTAAGTCAAAATGCTTCTTTCCATGAGGCCACATTCACATTGTGCTCACAATGCCATTGAAATTGTTGAACTAAGGAATGAATGAACGACATCATATTTTGTTGCTATTTCAGGATATTGGACAAAAGTCCTGAAAGTGAAAACAGAATAAGCAGTGACAGCGAAGAAGTCGGAGCATTCTTTATCTTCTGTGAACAAGAGATAACAACCCTAAGTAAATGTTCCAGGATCCAGGGAAGGAGTAAATTATTTAGGCGATGAATACTAACACGGTTATTAAAATTTCCAAAGCAATAACATGTTCATGTCATTAATCCTAAATAGGTGGATTGTAAGCCCATAAAATCAATAATGGAAAACAAATACACTCTGGTATTTTCAGCCTGCAGACAAAATATGTTTAGCATTTAGCAGCAACTAAATGCTTAATACATTCAAACAGAGGCTCTATTAAACTCATCTGAAATACGAAGGTAACTACTTGGACATTCGGTCTTGAGGGCAACGAATTAATTTTTAATCATAGGATTATCCAGAATATGAAAGAACTGTTAGCTTCTGAAGGGATAAGATTCAAAAACAGTAGCATAAGTGGATTAAGAATGCCTTCCTGCATCAAGAGAAGACTGGCCAAACAATGAAACTGGACCTTCCTCGAGTGGTGTTTGATCATCTAAAAGAAGCTGAGTAGGGGCACCTTGATGGCTCAGTCAGTTAAGGGTCTGACTTCAGCTCAGGTCATGATCTCACGGTTCATGAGATCAAGCCCCACGTCAGGCTCTGGGCTGACAGCTCAGAGCCTGGAGCCTGCTTCGGATTCTGTGTCTCCCCCTCTCTCTGCCCATCCCCTACTCATGCTCTGTCTCTCTGTCTCAAAAATAAATAAAGCGTTAAAAAATTTTTTAAGAAGATGATTCGATTTCTCCAAGTAGAAAGGAATGTGGCGCCTATAAATCAAAGCTTCCACAGAACATGCACGGTACGGGGCGGAGCACACACACTCTCATTCAGACAACCTCCAATGCAAGTTTCTTCTATGAGCCTGGAGAAATGACGAAGGCAGAAGAAAACTCAGAAGAATATTTGGGAGCAGCAGAAGGGCAATGGTGACAAAAGGCAAACGGTGAGGAAGCTTCCAAGAGCAGTGGCCCTGCCACCAGGCACATAGGGCAGGAGCCTGGAGTCACCTGCCAAGATCGCATGAGAAGTCCAATGCCACTGTTGCACTTTTCTGTGAAAACTCCTTGATCTCCTCGGTCACCATTGTCATTTCACATATGCTCAGAGTTCATCACCACCTGTGACTCCTTCTTGGTGACAACTTATGTCCCAGAGTGCCACGTTTTCATTATCTGGGACAAGTCTGTATGGCCACCAGTTTCATAAGCTGCTCACTGTTACAGCTGCTGTAAGGTGCCTCACAAGACGCTCTAGCCTCACAACACTTGGGCATGTGGAATTGAAAACTGAATGAAAGACAGCATGAAGGTTATTGCTTTGGAAACACATGTGACTTTGGTATTCCCCATTAGTTGTGTCACGGTCCAAATGTGAAAGATAAAACAATAAAACTTCTTGAATAAAACATAGAAACACTTATTCTGCCTTAGAGGGAGGGCAAAGATTTCCTGAACAGAACACAAAAAGCACTCGTAGGAAAATATTGATAAATTGGGCTACATCAAACTGAGGAATGTCTGTTTATCAGAGGGCACCCTTAACGGAATGAACAACCAAGGCAGAATGTGGGAGAAGATATTTGCAAACATATAAATGACAAATTACTCATGTTTCTTGTAAGGAAATACTACACATCAATCAAAAATTTAAACAGACAAGAGACCTTAACAGGTACTTAACAAAGGGATCCCCAAGAGGTTCATAAACTGTTGAAAAGATTCTCAGCATCATTACTTACCAGGTCTAATGCAAACTAAACCCACATTAATAAAACACTACTGCAAACCCATCAGAATAGTGAAAAGTAGAAAATAGTTAAGATGTAGAACAACTTACACACTGCTGGTGGGTGTGTAAAAGGACACAGCTATTTTTGAAAGCTCTTTGGCACTATCTATAAAGCTGTTCAAATGTATACAGATGGTAGCTACCCTTGTAGTGAGCATAGCATAACGTATACAGTTGTCCAATCACAGTGTTGTACCCCTGAAATCAATGTAATAGTGTAAGTCAACTATACTTCTATCAAAAATATTTCCATCTGTTTTTAAAAAGGATAACGTAAGACCCAGAAATTCCATTCCTGGAGTACAGAGCCAACAGAAATTCAAATACACCCACCAAATGGCCCGTAGACCAATATTCACAGTAGCTTTATTTATAATAGCCAAAAACTAGTAACAACCCCCAAGCCCATCAACAGTACAGTGGACAAATAAATTGAAACATATTACAGCATTTCACACTGTGCTGGCTCATACAAGCTCATAGGAAACCATTACTAAATGTTTAGGAGTTTTGCAAATAGGTTGTGAAATAGAACTGTTCTTAAAAGTTAAATTATAGAAACTTATAATTAGACAAATGTTATTTACAACAAAAAGAATATACAATAAAAGTAATCACATTCTCTTACATTACTACATTTTA
Organism: Prionailurus viverrinus; assembly: GCF_022837055.1. Classification (NCBI taxonomy): domain Eukaryota; kingdom Metazoa; phylum Chordata; class Mammalia; order Carnivora; family Felidae; genus Prionailurus; species Prionailurus viverrinus. The sequence goes on along the minus strand of NC_062561.1, from coordinate 229,826,953 downwards.
CTATCTATGTTTCTGAGGGCATTTATATCCATTGTACCTACGTAGTGGGAAACGATACTGCTTACACACCTCTCCCCCAGCTGCATTCAGCAAGATCATTTCGGTAGCTTGCAATTGGCCATTGTAGGGATACTTATGCCATGGAAATTGGTGAACACTACAAATCAGACTTTTTCTTTTTCTTTTTTTCCTTTTTTTCTCCCCAGAGAACCAGTTGTTTTTAAATATTTAGCACACACCACTGCTTCATCTACTGAACCGCTATATAGCAATGAAAAAAAGAATGAAATACTGTCCTTGCAACAATAAGAATGAATCTCAAAGACTTGTTGAATAAAAGAATTTAACACAGGAGGTCACGTGATATCAATTCGCCTATGTAAATTTCAAAACCGACAAAATTAATTATCAAGATAAAGATGAGAGGGGCACCTGGGTGGCGCAGTCGGTTAAGCGTCCGACTTCAGCCAGGTCACGATCTCGCAGTCAGTGAGTTCGAGCCCCGCGTCAGACTCTGGGCTGATGGCTCAGAGCCTGGAGCCTGTTTCCGATTCTGTGTCTCCCTCTCTCTCTGCCCCTCCCCCGTTCATGCTCTGTCTCTCTCTGTCCCAAAAATAAATAAACGTTGAAAAAAAAAATAAAAAAAAGATAAAGATGAGAATAATAGTTACCCTAGGGGAGGTTATTGACGAGGTAGGGACTCAAGACACATTTCCGGGGTCTGGAAATACAAATCCTGATCTCAGTGTTCATTAACAGGTATACATATGTGTAAATATTCATTAATCTGTATACTTAAAACTTGTACATTTTATCATATGTAAGTTCTACCTCAAAATTAAAAACATGCAAATTACTACTCAAAAAATTACTACTGAGACTTGCAAAATATAAATACACATATACTTGTATTCATATGTATACAATACATGCACATATGTCTTGCTTTCTTTTTTTTTTTTTTTTAATTTTTTTTTTCAACGTTTATTTATTTTTGGGACAGAGAGAGACAGAGCATGAACGGGGGAGGGGCAGAGAGAGAGGGAGACACAGAATCGGAAACAGGCTCCAGGCTCTGAGCCATCAGCCCAGAGCCCGACGCGGGGCCCGAACCCACGGACCGCGGAATCGTGACCTGGCTGAAGTCGGACGCTTAACCGACTGCGCCACCCAGGCGCCCCTGTCTTGCTTTCTTAAAATGATTTTTTAAACTTCTATTGAAATAGGTCACTGATGATGTTTTAGTATGCCTACAATCTATCAGGAGAGGTTCTAATGCTTTTTTTTTAATTTTTTAACATTTGTTCATTTTTGAGAGAGAGAGAGAGCAGGGAAGAGGCAGAGAGAGAGAGAGGGAGACATAGAATCTGAAGCAGGCTCCAGGCTCTGAGCTGTCAGCACAGAGCCTGACGTGGGGCTTGAACCCATGAACTGTGAGATGATTACCTGAGTTGCAGTCAGACACTTAACTGACTGAGCCATGCAGGCACCCCATCTAATGCTTATTTTTAAAGCTCTAATGTCTTATATTTGGAAAAGAAAATTCTGCTCTGAAAAAATACTTAAATATATGTTCAATATATGTAAGTAGAATATTATTAAGGCTTTAAAAATAAGAAACTCTTGCCATTTGTGGAGGACATTGTGCTAAATGAAATAATCCAGACACAGAAAGACAAACCCTGCCTGTCTCACTTATACATAGAATCTAAAATAGTCAAACTCACAGAAGCAGAGTAGAATGCTGGTTGCCAGGGATGGGGGAGGAGAAAGGAGAGATGTTGGTCAAGGCATACAGAGTATCAAGATACAAGAAGAAAAAGTTCTGGAGACCTAAGGTAGAGCAAGAAGAATAGAGTCAACAACATTGTATAGTTGAAATTTTCTAAGTGTTCTCGCCACAAAACAAGAAAAAAAAAAAAAAGAAAGGAAAAGAAAATGGTAACTGTGAGGTCATGGCTACTTTAGCTTGACTGTGGCAATTATTTCATAGTGTATACAGATCTCTAAACATCAAGTTGTACACCTTAATATATAGAATTTTATGTCATTCTACCTCAATAAATATGGCAAAAAAAATTAATAAGGAAAAATGTGTACGTACAGCAAAATCTTTTCAGAAACTTATTCTATTAAAGGACTCAGATACTCTAACGAAGTCTGAGTCCCCTGTCATCCCAACGTTACTGAACTACCAACCTGCAAGTTCTGTAAAAAGTTTCCTGCGGTCATGAGTTTTAAAGACTCCTGCCAGGAAGGAATTGTACAGCTTCTTTCCAGGTCAATTTTCACCGCATTGACTTTCCTTTGAAACAGGAGCAGCACACAATCCATGATCCTCATGATGAGGTGTGGTGGTCGGCCCAATGTGCGGACAGTGGCGATGTCCGAAGGCTTGATAGTCTGTGAGAGGAGAAGAGGTCATCGTGCAATCTCAGATGAGAAAGTGTGGACAAACCTGTAATCTCTCAATGCTATTTTGACAGAGGAAAGGAAGCGTATTTGAGCTAGATGCAGTCATAAGGTTCAGATGCATATTTAATCCCAAAGAAACGCATGTCCCAGAAAGTTCAAACTTCTACAATTCAAACTGACAGCAAGAGGAGAGACAGTGAGGGAAATATTGGTGAGCAGATAAGGAGCTGTGACTTCTCCAAAATTGTACAGACCACTTTGTGTCAGAAAAAGAAAAGGGGGGTGTGATCTGAAAGAAAAAGAAAACTCAGCACTCAAGGAGATATGAGGAATTCTAACCCAGGAAAACTCCAGAATGTGCAGTGCTTTTTACTCATTAGTGATGTAGGGCAAGAATCTGCCTCTCTCTTTAGCAACCCAGACTTGTCACAGTGGACCGACACAAGCAGGTAGCCCCAGGGCTGACAGACTGAATAATTAGAGGTTTCTGAGTGGAAGTGACCTTTAAATGATGGAACTTAAGCAATACGAATTTCACTAACTCAGAGAAGTCCTGTTCCATTTCTATCATGGAGATTCTGATAGAGTAAATTATTTAATAGTCAGATAGACCCACTGTGGTTGCTAATAACTGTTCTGTCTCTTAAACACTTTATGGGATAAGTATGGGAAAAAATTCTAAAGATAAGAATCTGATACGGTCCTATTTCTGGAACAAATAGTGTATTCTCATTCCTTCCAGATGTTGAAAACCTTCTGTCTTAATTGCATTTGCATCAAAGGAAGGTGACCAGAGACCTTGGTATCAAAGCTAATAACCTTTTCTCTGAGGATTGGGGGAAAAAAATGAAGAAAAAAAAAAACCCCACTGAATTTTGGATTGTCACTACATACTTTGGAAATGTTTGTTTCAGTCGATGGGTATTTGTGACGCAAGACAACCGGAAGTGAAGGAGAATTTGTGTTCAAGGGCTAGAAACAGCTGACAGATCTTTATATGAGACATGTGGCTATAAAAGAAAGGAGAGAAATATAATAGCAGCCAGTGGGGAAAGTAGGGTCAAATAAATGTAAATAAATGTTAAGTAAAGGATGTAAGGAGCCGGACACGCTGATTTTACTTTAGCTTTAAAAAAGAAAATTATTGGGGCGCCTGGGTGGCTCAGTCGGTTAAACGTCCGACTTCAGCTCAGGTCACGATTTCACGGTCCGTGAGTTCGAGCCCCGCATCGGGCTCTGGGCTGATGGCCCGGAGCCTGGAGCCTGCTTCCGATTCTGTGTCTCCCTCTCTCTCTGCTCCTCCCCCATTCATGTTCTGTCTCTCTCTGTCTCAAAAATAAATAAACTTCAAAAAAAAAAAAAAAGAAAGAAAATTGTCTAACAGAATTGGGCTCAATTATGTTGGGTGCCCAGGCAAAAGGAGTTGGGGGGAGAGGTATGTCTAAAGCTCAACCTATTTCAGCTAAGTATTGGATTCCTCTTTTCTCTGAAGACAAAGCAGTGTGACTGCCACATAATTTCCTAGACATGCTTGCAATATAATAGTTATTTAACATCTGGAGGTATTTTGTTTGTTTGTCTGGAGTCAGATTAGTTTTGAGATAGGAAGAGAAATATTCTTTGTGATTACCTTATTTCTCGTATAGATTTATGTGGCCTGATGCCAAAAGGTTAGTTTGAGGGGATCTAGAGCTTCTTAGAATAAATTGGTAGTACCATATTTCAAGATTTCAAAAGCCCACAAGGAAGCAATAAAACGGAGGCAGAACCAATGAAGGAAATTATTGAAAATCTCTCCAATACACCCCATCATGTCACCCCTGTTTCCAGACATCTCTGCATTGATGTTTATGTGGAATATCTTAGTGGTAGAGACCATGAAATTAGGAGGATAAAGAAAAATATTTTATAATACAGAAAAGATGCTAAGCCTTTTAAATCTTGGGAAAATTTATACCTTTAAGCATGATCTAAGATGCCATAGGCTCTTTTTCTATGATGCCATGGGGTATCATGAGTTAAGTAAAGATTTAAAAGATTCTTTACACTATCAACGTCTTCTTTCTATTGATCAGAGACCCACCATCGGAAGCCAAGATGCCCCAAAAAGGGGGTTGGGTGGAGACCAGGATCTCGAAGAGATATCTAACCCTCACGTTCACTATAGCACTATTTACAGTAGCCAATATATGGAAGCAATCTAAGTGGTCATCAGTGGATGAGTGGATAAAGAAATGTGAGATACACATGCGTAGAGAGAGGGAGTGTGTGTGTGTGTGTGTGTGTGTGTGTGTGCATATGTGTGTGTGGCGTGCCTGTGTTCAATGGAATATTATTCAGCCTTAAAAAAAATAAAGGAAATACTGCCATGTGAGATAACATGGATGGACCTAGGGGCCATTATGCCAAGTAAAATAAACTAAATATAGAAAAACAATATGATCCCATTTACACGTGGAATCTAAAACAGGCAGATTCATTGAAGCAGAGAGTGGAATGGTGGTTGTCAGGGTCTGTCAGGAAGAGAAAATAGGGAGCTGATGGTTTTCAATTATGCTAAATAAATTTTGGAGAGTTACTACAGAGCACAGTGCCTATCGTTAACAATATTGCATTATATACTTCAAATTTGATAAGAGGGTAGATTTTAGATCCTATGTTAAATGTTTTTATGACATGAAAAACAATAACAACAACAATGGCATTAAAGGGAGCGGCGGGGAAACTTTGGGAGGTAATGGACATGTCAATGGGCTTGAAGTTAGGGATGGTTTCAAGGTATATATTTATTCCCAAACTTTCCGAGTTGTATACAGTATACACGTCCTGGTTTTTACATGTCAGTCATACCACAGTAAGTTGATTTTTTAAAAACAGGCAGGGGGGAGATGAGGAGTCCACCAGTCTAAGAGACTGAAGACCCCACGGGGCTTTGAGGATGAAGAAGCACACTCTAGCCAGTGAAAGGAGGAAGACAGAAACAGTAAGTGAAGACACATCACAGTAAGAGTAGTGTGAAAAGTTGGAGGGACAAAGGAGGTGGCCATATCTTCATTGCTTCAAAAGAGTAGAAACTCATATTTATATATTGCTCAGGAAACTAAAAGACTCAACTTGGATCAAAAAAGATTTAGAAGTGTTCAAGGCAGCGAGCCAAAGAAGCGATTAAAAAAGTTTGCATTGTCAAGCAACAAGGCATGCTTAGTGGGGGTTCTAGAACTTGAACTAGCTGTGGGCAGATCATCAGGGCTTCATTTCTCCAGCCATTTCCTAGACCAGGAATCAATAACATAAGGCAGTAGCTGAGTAAGACCGAAGTAAAGGCAATCTTCAATCGAGTCCCCAGAAATCTTCAATTGGGCCTTCGAAACTGGACCAGCTCTTTAAGGTGGGGCCTATGTCCCTAAACTCATCATATTTTCTCAGAATCCAACCTCCTTCCTAATTTTGCCATTTCTGCTATTGCCACACAAGTTGGGACCTGTTCAGAACCTGCCGTTTACGGGCCACATTAGGTCAGCAGCTCTGTATTTGGGTAAAATCCACAGATACAGTCAGAGAACGTTGTCTCTTACAGACCCACGCCAGGGTCCTCAATGAATGGGGAGAGAAATGTTATTTTAGAAATTTTATGTGACTTTCCCAATGTCACATAGCTTATTGGTGACAGAGTGGAAATGAGAACCCAGGACTCCTGACCGCCAATCTATGACACTGCCCATCATTCAGGAGTGAAGAAAATGAGATGCGAAGTAGCAAAAGCAATATCTATACGGAGCTAATAACATCACCCTGCAGAAACTATTCCTTGAAATAGTTCCAGGGAAGACCTTTGGTCTAGAGCAGTAGAGCGTTTCCTTGCTGTTATCCATTTTCCTTCGCCCTCCTCCCACGCGCTAAACTTGACACCTGCCATACCACACAGATTTACCTGCAGGGCTGCTTCTGCCTCTTCTAAAGCTGGTTTTGCGGTTTCCAGTTTTTCTTCAGCGATGGCTTTGTCCTTAGAGATGCTGTCTACAATGGCTTGGGCTTTGTCCTTCACCTTCTGTACCTCAGCCTTGACCTTCTCGGCGGCCTGCGCTTTCATTGTCACTTCTTTTAAGACCTAATTCAATATAGAAGGGGAAAAAAGCTCACAGAACAAACCTTGGCAGGCTGAAAATGCACATTTTTGCCTTGATTTGTTGAGTTGGTCCGGTACCGTTTCCCAGTAAGATTAAGAGTATTAGATTCTATTGGAAATAATTTGTACTTTCACGGTAACAACTCAGTGAATACGCATACGTCGTTAACACTTATTACCAGGAATTTAAAACAAATGTGGCACACGTGTGAGTGCCCACGCACCGTGTCGGCTTTATCATTGGCCACTTGGAGCTCCTTTTCCTTCACTGCTAGTTCTGTGCTCAGGGCTGCAACAGATTCTGAGGCTTCTTTTAGCTTTTCCAATCCAGTATTCATTCTAGGATTGAAAATCCAAGCAAGCCATGGTTAAAATTTGTGGTTTTCCAAGCACTGGCTCATTAACACAGACAGCAATGGTCGTATTTGAAGAATGAGGGTCTGTGCAACTAGCAAATCCAAGAGGGCTTGAGGAAAACAATATGCATCCAGGGTTGATGCCTAACTAAACACGTCCATATGTTTTCACACACCGCATGTGGGACAGTGAACCCATTACAACACTGCACAACATGAAGAACAATCGTGGGTCTAGAATCTGTATCATGAAGGAAACAGGCCTGATGAAGTTTAGTTAAATGACATGAGACTTCAAATGCTTGAAACCCGAATCTGGAGGAAGGAAAATAAATAACTTCTGTTTTGTTTTATTAAAAAAAACCAATTAAGTTAAAAGAAGAAAGATTTGGGGTTAAGGAATGAAACAAATCAAGGAATGAAGCCATCAGAACCACCCCGCGAAGGGATGCTGCCTGTCTGGGCCTGAGATAATGTAACCTCAAAGACCAGGGCCCTCAGAGTCAGTCAGTCCAGTGTCCCACCCAGGGTCCCTTATGAAGCATCCCTGGCTGGTTCTGGCCATATCCAAGCAGAAGCTATAGGTGTTCAGAAGAGAGCTGGGCAGAGCAGTGAAATCTGGAACAGAGTTCAGTGAAGCAGGGTATTCTCCAGCCAGTGAACGTCAGCATTCCAGAGAAGGATGAGTGGAGGGAGGCGGGCACTCTGAATTCTCTATTTCCTCCATTATGTCATTCAGTATTATAGCAAGTAGTAGGTCGCATGAACACTTGGCAACACTTTATTCTGCTGGGCAAAAACAAAGCTCCTAGCAATCATGGACTAATCCTTGGAATAGGCTTGAGAGGAGGGTGCCTCAGCCTCAGCACTATTGGCATTTGGGGCTGATTCTTTGCTGCAGAGGGCTATCCCGTGCACTGTGAGATGTTAGCAGCATCCCTGACCTCTACTCATTTGCTGCCAACAGCACCCCTTCCCGACCACCTGAGTTGTAACAAACAAGAATGTTTCTAGTCATTGCAAAATGCTCCCTAGGAGCAAATTTGCTCCCCGTTGAGAGCCAATGCTTTAAAACAACTTTATATCCGAACTTCACACTTACCTGTTGGCCAGGGTTTGCACTTCTGCACGCTTTTCTCCATATGTGAGCATATAGCCTTGAATAAAGGAGAGGTACGACTTGGGAGTCACATGAGCAGGCCGTCGGAATCTCTGGAAATAATCAACACACTTCTCAGCTACCCCGTCCTGGAAAGAGCCCATGCATTGGACCACTTCCTTCTTGGTTTCCAAACTGCAGTCAATATCACAGGGGGACAGGAAGTGTTCAGACACTAGAAGGAATAAGGACGGCAGTGTGTGAAATATACACACGAATGACCATCTGAAAAGTTAACTGGCTGATTTTGAACATTTTTTAGGACTGCATACCATTTTTATACCCAAACTTGGTAAATATCTGTCAGCATTTTTGGCCCCAGGCCTATGATTTCAACAATTTTATTTTCCCTTTCATTTATAAAGCTGTAACAGACCTCAAGACTATCATCAGCCTTTGTTTTCTGTTACTTATGCAAAGAAGTCTCTTCTGCATGGCTGCGGGTTCTGGTCAACTGCCAGCCTGTTTTATGCTTCACATAAGGGCAAAAGTGGTACAAATAACTCAGAAATCAGTGCCCACCTGGTACTCAAATTTAACATTCTCATTTATTTTTAAATGCAGAACCTGTCATACCCTTAATTCCCCCAGGCTCTGACTGCATTTGGTATGTGGAATGTTTGCCACTATATTTTTTTATGCCTGGGTCATCCAGTTCTTAAAAGGGGTGGGTGGCCATTTGAGTCAATTCTAATTTACAGTGTCCTTTAAAAATGTTTGGGTAAAAACCTCCTGTTGAAGACCTTTGTCTTCCCGATACCGCCAATCATGGGACCCATTCTAAGGCAGCATTTCCTATTGTAGGAAGAGGCCATAAAGCCAGACCTAATCAATCACCACAAACACGCTGAGTGTCTGCGGCACACCGAGCCCTGTGATGGCACCGTGGAGCTAAAGACTAGTATGAAATTTGGTCTCAATGCCAAGGAATTTACAAAGGTCATGCACAATGCAGTTAGAAGTTATCATAACCAACTTTATGTATCTTGGGGGATACAAAACTGCGTACGGATTTGCTTGAAAAGTACTTAAAGCATTGAATAATGTACATAAGAGTTGCAAATAGAAATATGGCCAATAAAAAGGGAAGGAAAGAGAAGGAATCAAGTAAACAAACCTATCTGGTGATAGTTGGCAAAGAAATAAAAAGTGATTAGCAACTGATCACTAAATTAAGTTCTTAAAGCAATTGTGGGGTAGTATTTACATCTATGTAAATAATAGGTACCATTTCTCGGCTTGGTTATAAACAAAGTTTACCATATACATTGAAAGGCCATAAATTAAGACTCAGAAGTCATATTTTCTGATATGAGTTAAGCAATCTCTACAAAGAACAGTTTAACTTCTAGGAAGTTTAAGTCTAGGCACCAGGAACACAGGAACAATCTTTGCCTAGGATAAAGTTTTTGTAGGTATTAACCCCTACAGCTGCAATATTCACCATGCACCAGGCATGATACTAAGTGCTTTACTTGGCATTACAGGGTATCCTCGGGGAGGTTCCCACTTTCTGAAAACCTCCTTGTATTTACTATGTAATGATTTTTTCCCTTCTTATGTGAACAGAGAGTATCAATATGGGGAATTCTTTTTTATGTAGCAAGTGCTGTTTTTATCTCTCTAAAAGTCAAAGAGAATAAAAATAGAGTAGATTCAAAGGATATTTTTCCAAGGACCCACAATCTCTGGTGCAGGAAAGGTTATGAAAACAATCAGATCACTTTTACTTAGCGTGACCAAAGCCTGCTAAGCTCAAGCAAGAGGCCATGGAAAACCCTTCCAAGGTCATCTCTATTATCTAATCACCAAAGCAGCAATGCCAGTTTGGGGGCCCATCTTCAGACTGAAGCCTGAGGTTGGTATGGGTTATATTTTGGTGTTGTGTGCTCACAGCACTTGATGGGAATGAGGTGAGGTATGTGTGGGATAGAGAGGAGAATGTTCGGATCACTGCCTGAATTTTAGTGCCCTTCAATTTCCACTTCATTGAGATGAAAAGAATTGAAGTAACAAAGTGAAAGAGGGACATGAGTTGCCTATCCAGCAGCATCCTCTCTCTTTGTTACTAAAAGAATCTCTATTTTGCTCAAGGTAACAATGTGCCCAACTAAAATTCCTCGATTGTCCAGACTTTCTTACAAGTAGGGGTGACCCAGTTGAGGCCAATGACGTGCAGACAAAAGTTCTTGGGGAAGAACGTTGCCCTGAACTAAAAGGCAAATTTCACAAGGCATCAACAAACATAATGTCTGGAGATGCAACAGCCACTTTGTGCCTGTAAGAGTAAAAGCCACACCCTAAGGACAACAGCAAGATAGAAGGAGTAGGACCCCCCAAATGGCATCATCCTGGACTGCACAGCTCTGTATTTCCTTGGCAGCAGGAGAAGGGGGGAGAAAAAAGTACTTGCTTGAGCAAGCACTTCTCTGGTTTTCTCTTAGAGCCAAACACATTCTTAACCGATACCTTCAGAGGGCAAGCATGTCTAATCTTCACAAAACCTTATCAGTTAATCCTTACAACATCCCTAAGTGATGAATTTTAATATGTACCTTTTGTACAGAAGAATAATGAGGCTTAGAGAGTTTCCTTGCAGATGGCAGATTGGCGATTCGATCCAAGGATGATGGACTCCAAAGCCTATGTCACCTTGATTTAGAAATCCAAAGAGAACTGAACTCTGTAGTCTTTTAGAGTGCTAAGCAAACACATTCAACTGCAGCACCAAGTCCAAAAATATTTATTGACTAACGTGCTTCATAAGCAAAATAGGCTAATTTTCCCAGAAAAAATGTGGATACTGTTGTGGTTGGCATTACTTTCTGAGGGGTTAGCACGTGAAGCTGCCTTCTTGATGATGTATCACCAGCTGTGAGCGGCTGCAGAAGCAGGGTGGCTAGCTCATAAGACCATGTCTTGTATATTATAAATCAAGTAATAATTCTCAAAGAGGGCCATTTTATTCACATAATTAAAATGGCCTTCTTTGAAAAAAAATACACCATATATATGCTATTGATTTTGCTTGAGACTTCATTTTCAAGTGAAGATGGCCTATTTTTATAACAATGTGCTTATTTAAAATGTAATCTAGAAGAACATTAAAAGTTACCTTTACCATGGAGAAATCTAAATGAAGTTCATGGGTTTAGGAGTGACATTAGTACCACAGAGTATCATTAAGAAATGCAAGACTACTATCTTAATAATACTGGAATTAAACGAAAAAACCTAATAAAAAATGAAATAGGAAAGGAAAATCAAAATGCCTCAGCTGATGGAAACCTCTGCCCCTCATTCTCCCAAAAAAAAAAAAAAAAAACCAAATTAAAACTGTAACACACCACAAATTGATGCCAGTATCCCCAAAGAAGCCTTTGAATGAGTCATAAACTACTTTGAATCATAAATTCAAAAGTTAAAAAGAAACTGGCCAAATAATGTATCAGGAAGAAATGAAAACAGGAATTGACTGAACTCAGGAAAAAAGAAGAAAAAGACAAAACCATCTTGGAAATGAAGACTAAACTAAAGGTAGCCAAGGAAGGGACAAAAAAGAGAAAAAAAAAAAAATACAGACAAGACCACCAGAATGAAGAGAATACAGACATTTAAAGAAACAATTCATTCAAGACAATGCCATATAAAGCTAAAAACAAAGGTTTGCCAAAGTGGATGTTATTAAATGGTGGAAAAGACAAGACTTTACAACATAAAACAAGGCATATTTTTCTTTAAATGCTTTATCAAGAGACTTAGTCAATTTAAATTCACATATGAAAAAACTCACATTTTTCCCAAAAGCACTTTAGTTATGAAAATACTACAAAATCTAGTATTAACCTTCTAAGTAAGCATCTTTAAATTAGAAAAATACTCTGTGCAATAACATCAATCCAAAAAAGAAATTAAGAAGAACTAATTTATAATGATAGCATCCAAAAGAATAAAATATGTAGGAATAAACTCCACCAAAGGAAATGAAAGACTTGTACGCTAAAAACCATAAACTACTAATGAAAGAAATTAAAATAAACACAAATATATGAAAAGACATCACATGTTTATGATTTGGAAGAATTATTATTTTCAAATGTCCATACTACCCAAAGCCATCTACAGATTCAATAGAGTCCTGATCAAAATTCCAATGGCTTTTTTTTACAGAAATAGAGAAAACAATCCTAAAATTCATATGGAACAACAGAAAACCCAAAAAAAACCAAAGCAATTCTGAGCAAGAACAAAACTGGAGGCGTCACACTTCCTGATTTCAAAATATATTACAAGGTTACAGTAATTAAAACAGTGTGGTATTGGCCTTAAAAATAGACATATAGACCAACGGAACAGAAGAAAGTTCAGAAATAAACCCATATTGATTTTCAACAAGGGTGCCAAGAATACACAACAAGGAAAGGATAGTCTCTTCAATAAGTGGTGTTGGAAAAAGTGGATATCTACATGCAAAAGAATGAAATCGGACTACTGTCTTACACCATACACAACACTCTATGCATTGTTTAATCTATTTTGAGATTAAAATAGATTAAGTAAATTAAAGACTTAACCATAAGACCTGAAACCATAAAACTCTCAGGAGGAAGCATAATGGGTAAGCTCCTTGACAATGCTCTTGGCCATAATTTTTGCACATGACACCAAAAGCACAGGCAACAAAAGCAAAAACAACATGGGGCTACACCAAACGAAAAAATCTCCTGCACTGCAAAGAAATCAATTAACAAGTGAACGAGTAACTTATGGAATGGGGGAGAAAATATTTGCGAACTGTACCTCTGATAAGAGACAACAGGTGAAATAAATAACTCCTACAACTCAACAGCAAAAAAACAAGTAACTTGATTAAAATGGACAAAGTGGGGAGGTGCCTGGGTGACTCAGTCAGGGAGGCGTCTGACACAATTTCGGTTCAGGTCATGTTCTCATGCTTCATGAGTTCAAGCCCCACATCAGGCTCTGTACTGACAGCGTGGAGCCTGCTTGGGATTCTCTCTCTCTGCCCCTCCCCTGCTCACGCTGTCTCTGTCTCCTGAAAATAAATAAACTTGAAAAAATTTTCTAAAAAAGAATAGATAAATTAAAAGAGATTTCTTTAAAGAAGACACACAAATGGCCAACAAATATATGAAAAAGTGTTCAACATCACCAATCACCAGGGAAATGCAAATCAAAATAACAATGAGATATCACTTCACATCGGTTAGGATGACCATTATCAAAAAAACCAAAAGATAACAAATGTTGGCAAGGGTGTTCAAAAAAAGGAGGGTCCTCACAGTGTGGAGGGTCCTCAAAAAATTAAAAATAGAGCTACCATATGATACAACAATCACACTTCCAGGCACATTTCCAAAGGAAGTAATATCACTGTCCCAGAGATATCTGTGCCCCTGTGCTCATAACAACGTTATTTACAGTAGCCAAGGCGTGGAAACAATTTAAATGTCTGTTGATGGTTAAATGGATATACATGCAATAGAATATTATTCGGCCTTAAAAAAGACAGCCTGCCAAAAAAAAAAAAAAAAGACACCTACCATTTGCAACAACATGGATGAACGTGGAGGGCATTATGCTAAGTGAAATAAGCCAGACACAGAAGGACAAATACTCCATGATACCACTTATAGGAGGACTCTGAAGTGTCAGACTCATAGAAGCAGAGAGAACTGTAATTGCCAGGGACTAGGAAGAGGGGGTCCCAGTTCCCCCTCCTCCCAGTCAGAAAGTAACAAAAAGTACAAAGTTTTAGCTATTCATGAATAAGTCCTAGAAGTCTACTCTGTATCATGATGCCTATAGCTAACAATGCTATTTGTATACTTAAAATTACTACAAGAGATCTTACGTCATGTTCTTATCACAAAATAATAATAATAATAATAATAATAATAAAGAAATAACTTAAGAACTTCTTACACTTAAGAAGTCAGAAGGAAACTTCTGGAGGTGATGGATTGTCTATGGTTACAATGATAGTCCCATGGGTGTGTATTTACCTTGAAATATATCAAGTTGTATATTTTAAATATGCTCAGCTCTTTGTATATCATTCATACCTCAATAAACAGGCTTAAGAAACAAAAAATCCATCTTAAAGAATAAAATATTAATCGGGGCGCCTGGGTGGTTCAGTCAGTTGAGCATCTGACTTCAGCTCAGGTCATGATCTCCCCATTCGTGGGTTCAGGCTCTGTGCTGACAGTTCAGAGCCTGGAGCCTGCTTCAGATTCTGTGTCTCCCTCTCTCTCTGCCCCTCCCCCGTTCATGCTCTCTTTCTGTCTCAAAAATAAACATTAAAAAAAATTTTTGTTAAAGAATAAAATATCAATAAAATACTAATTATAAAAATATACAATTTGGGGCACCTGGGTGGCGCAGTCGGTTAAGCGTCCGACTTCAGCCAGGTCACAATCTCGCGGTCCGTGAGTTCGAATCCCGCATCGGGCTCTGGGCTGATGGCTCAGAGCCTGAAGCCTGTTTCCGATTCCGTGTCTCCCTCTTTCTCTGCCCCTCCCCCGTTCATGCTCTGTCTCTCTCTGTCCCAAAAATAAATAAACGTTGAAAAAAAAATTAAAATATATATATATACAATTTAATATTTTATGGGAAATAGTATAATCTAAATGATATATACTAACGCAAATGAAATCATGTATTTCCTTTCTGATGTGGCTGGAGATAATAATTTAACTTAGAATCAGAATCCTGAAGACAACTTGAATAAGGTTGTTTCTAGAAACCTCATGGCTAATTTTCCAAAAAGAATAAACAACACTTAAGTTCCTAAGTATATTAAGTATTTGCAATACCCACACATGGTATTCTTTCCAATTAACAGAAGCAAGGTTAATATTAGGTGCGTAGATGTTGGTTTTCCCAACAAGATTTTGTATTTACTAAATAAAGGAGCTATGTCTTATATCTTATAATTATTTCATCCACTACTGTGACTAGCACAGTAAACACTTACCAGACTAGACTGAAGACATACCACAAAAAATTACAGGTTATCAATAGTTTAAGAAGATTTCAATACCAGATACATGATATAAAGTCTACGTGCTAAGATATAGGAGGTCCAAGATGGGAGGGCGGGAAACTAAATATTCCTTAGAGAACAAAAAAAGAGTGAAGGATGTGATGAGTTCTGACTAAGCTCTGGAACTTAGATAAACAGAGGAGACTGAAGAGAATATTCTTGATCTAAGGGGGACAATGTATGGAGAATAAGTATGATTAAAGCATATTCAGAGGACAAACAAAAGAGATATCTGGGGAGAAAAAGAGAGAGAAGGTTTGTGTTGGGTTAGAGAAGACTGCAAGTAAATGAACTTTGACAGACTGACTCATTCATTCAGCACTGGTAGCTGCCCAGATTGTGAATAAAAGATAGGTAGTCCTTGACCTCATGGAGTTTTTAGTCTAGTGGGCCAGATCAACACACAACTACACAAATGGCAGACTGTGGTTAGCCCCAGGAAGGAAGAGCACAGAGTGCTATGACGTGATACCATGGGATCAGTTTTGTGGGGAGAAGGGGAGGCAGGATTGTTCCCCTTAGGAAGGGAAGTTTGACTGAGCCAGCACCATCCAGACAAAGGGAGGAGGGTTCAATAGGATGGAGGAGGAGGGTGTCACATGGGAAGAAAAAGCAGCCTGTTCAAGGATCGAGAAGAACAGAATAGGAAGAAAGAGTGACCTCAAGGGAAGATGGGGGGTGGGCAGGGCCACTCTTCCCAGCCTGGGAGGCCAGGCTACGTAACGTGGCCTTTCCCCCAAGAGCACGGGGAGGTCATGCAAGGCTCTAAGTAGAAAGCTGTGTGGTTGGGTTTGTGTATTCCTCATTCTTCTGTCAGCATTGTGGGATAGATGGCAGACAGCTGGAAGAGGAGGAGAGGTCATTAGAAAGTGATCTGGGTTTTCCAGGTGAGTGACAATGACAGCTTGGCCTGGGACATCTGTGAGAGGGAAAGTGCTGGAGACAGTCCCCCAGTATTTAAAAGATAAAGTCAACTTGGGGTACCTGGGTGGCTCAGTTGGTTAAGCATCTGACTCTTGATTTTGGCTTTGGTCATAATCTCATGGTTCATGAGATTGAGCTCCGTGTCAGGCTACGAGCTGCAGTGTGGAGGCTACTTGGGATTCTCTCTCTCCCTCTCTCTCTCTGACCCTCCCGCCCCAAATAAATAAATAAACTTAAAAGAAAAAGTCAAAGTGATTTGCCAATGGCGCAGACTTGAGAGCTGAAGGAAGCTGGGATGTTCAAGACAAAGACAAAGCTCTCTGATTGCATGGTTTTGTGGACGATGGTGGGACTTCCTGGGGAAGGGACCAGAGGAGAGGCAGTTCAGCTGCAGACACGTGGAGTAGCGGTCTGTAAAGCCCCCATGAGGATGTATCAAGCAGGCAGCCAAGTGCACAGAATGTATCAAGCAGGCAGCCAGAGGACCGACGAGACTAGAGAGAAAAGTTGATGGGGCACATCACCCAGAAGGATGACAATGAGCTTGCCTGGGAAGAGGATCCGGACTGAAGACACAAGCCCACATTACTCCCTACTATGCCTGGCTCTATAAACAGCATGGAGTTCAATAAATACATTCGCAATAAACAAACAAGGAGCCTCATCCGTTGAAAGTCAGGACAGCAGCTAGGAAACAACTACACGGAAATGAAAACTTCCCTGACCTCCATGTAATCCTGGCTTGGGTTGATACGATGAGATTTAAAAGAAAGGGGCAGATTTGTGAGAAATTAACAAAGGAAAGATCAGTGAGGCCTTTGTCTTGTAATAAAAAAAATGATTGAAATACAGACCTAGCAGGAAGGGCTCCATATTTAAATTAAATCATCTTAATTATGGTATATTACAATGTTTGTCACCTGAAATTGTTATTTTATTGTTCATAATAATACCTTACATGCCACCCTACAAAGTACTTGCATACTAATTACCATGTTTCATAGTTAACTTTAATATAGCTCTTAAATTCTGTCATTGTGTGCTCTGCATTTATATCCTACTTCAAGGAATTTTAAAGCTTTACCCTTAGTTGTGTTTACATTTTAAGAGGACTTAAAATTTTAAATCACTGGCCTTTTCTCAAACCTTAGAAGACAAAAGAGGAAAATGTACATGTGTACTTTGAAGATGTAAAAACCTTCTGTGTTCAAAAGCCACAGATTGGAAAAACATTATTGTCAACAGCAGTTTGCAGGGAATACAATGTCCCCAGTGGGTAAGAATTTGTTAAAAATATATATAAATCTATAAAACCTGGGTTCCTCCCCCAGTACAGATCCTAGTGCTTCTTAAATCTCTGACAAGTCCCTCGGCTTCAGCGTCCCCCGTGTCTCCATCTGTAGGAGATGGGCTAATCGGTCATTCTCACACTGGGCACCCTAGAACTGGAGCGCCAGATGTGGGTGTGACACAGACGTGGGCTGGGGCTGGGAGGGCAGGCTCCAGCCCCTTCCTCACCTCCTTCACCTCACTTTTATCTACCAAGGCTACCAGCAACGTATTACTGGGAAATAGGACTCTTCTGAATTATTATTAAAACATAACCAGACAAAAAGTTTGAAAAACCACTGCCATGAGACAGGGCACCCCTGAGATTCTGATACAACAGGTCAAGGGTGAGTGAGGCCTAAACATCCCGATCACTTAAAATATCCACAAACAATTTCTCCCCCAAAGCTGAAAAAAAATAAACTCAATGATCTCTAACATCTCCTCTACTAACATCTCTTCCACAGAAGTGGAAGCAGCAAGGATCCAAGTCCCAGAACACTCTAGCTAACATTCCTTTCAAGGATAGGAACCATCAGAGGACTGCTGGATAATGTCTTCTTCTTTGATTTCCAGCACTGCAGCCACGAGAACAAAACGTCCAAGAGACATTTGGCTTCAACTACTCTGAGATTGGCCAATCCACTTTGAAAAGAACACAAATGCTATCAAAGCAGTTAAAACCTCAGTGCCTTCCTGGGACATCCTGGAACGTGTCTGGGTATCCAACAGAGACAAAGCCTTTAAGCATCCCTGAGAAGACTAGAATCACTGGAAATTAATCCAAGGGAGTACAGACTGAAGATCACTATCTGATAACCACACTCTGGGAAAAATTAGCTACCTAATATGAAAGAGCAGCATCTTGTAAATATCCTAAACTGCTGGACAAAGTGACTTTTGACTCAATCCAGTACAGAGAGAACAAACAGCACAGAATATAAATAAACATGCGTGCGCACACACACACACACACACACACACACACACACACACAATGTTAACCAAAAACTGACAAAAATGTCCACCACACTAACCAGCAACTAAGGCATCTTTAGGCCATCGGCTGAACCAGTCAATGGTGCATCCTGAAATAAGGGCAGGGAACTTCAAAGCTCGATTTCGAAATTTCTCCCCCACAGGTGAAAAGCAGAGCACAATATGAAGGTTCTGCCGGACCCGACTCATGAAGTAGTCATACAGGTTCTCATTGGTAGGAGGGCGCCTGGGGTATTCTTTTTTCATGACTGATAGGAGATCACTATTAATTTCATCAATTTCATCACGAGCAAATAGGTTGGAGACCTTCAAAAGAAGTGCAAACATTCAAATTCAGTACAGGCATATGCAAACGGATCAAAATATATAGGTCAATACATATGATATCTTTCCTCCATTTGTGTCCTAAAACTCACCTTTAAAAATTAACAAAAGTCCTCATGACACAAACAAATGGAAAGACATTCCATGCTTATAGATTTTTTTAAATGTTTACTTATTTATTTTGAATGAGAGAGAGCATACATGCATGTGAGCAGGGGCCAGGCAAGAAGGAGAGAGAGAATCCCAAGCAGGCTCCACACTGTCAGCACAGAGCCTGACACGAGGCTCAATCCCATGAAACCATGAGATCATAACATGAGCCAAAATCAAGAGTCAGATGCTCAACCGATTGAGCACACCCCCATACTAATAGATTAAAAGAATTAATGTTATTAAATGTCCATATTTCCCAAAGCAATCTACAGATTCAATGCAATCCCTATCAATATACCAATAGTATTTTCTGCAAAACTAGAATAATCCTAATATTTGTATGGAACCACAAAAGACCCCCAATAGCCAAAGCAACTTTGAAAAGGAAGAACAAAGATGAATGTATCACAATTCCAGATTTCAAAATGAACTGCAAACCCATAATAATCAAAACAGTGTGGTAATGGGGAGTCTGGGTAGCTCGATCAGTTGAGTGTCCAGCTCTTGATTTCAGCTCAGGTCATAATCTCAGTTTGTGACATCAAGCCCTCTGTGCTGAGAGCATGGAGCCTACTTGGGATTCTCTTTCTCCCTCTCTACCCACATTCTGTCTCTTTCTCTGCTCTCCAAACATAAACAAAATGAAATGAAATGAAATGAAATGAAATGAAATGAAATGAAATGAAATGAAAATGGCTTAAAGACCTAAATATAAGACCTGAAACCATAAAACTCCTAGAAGAAAACATAGGCAGTGGTCTGTGGCATTAGCCTTAGCAACATTTTTTCTAGATGTGTCTTCTCAGGCAAGGGAAACAAAAGCAAAAATAAACTATTAGGACTACAGCAAAATAAAAAGCTTTACACATCCTTTTTTTAAAAAATTAGCCAAGTCCTCAAGATAAGATACCCCACATTTTAAAATACACAAACAATTCTATTATTAACTGCAAAGTCATAGCCCTTGGAGGGGGTAAATGGACATATCAAAAATCCTATCAGCTCACTTTTATTCTCCAAACCCAACAGAAAAAGCAATTCTTCCTCATAGGGATCTCCTAATCCCTCATAATAGCACTCATTCAACAACTGTGATGGAAGGACACAGAGAGCTCTCAAGCTGGAGGCCATCTGAAGAGTCAAAATGCATGAAGATATATGAACTCCTACCTCCCCTGATGATAAAACATTGTTCACGTATTCCAAAACTGACTCATCCTTAATCTCATTGTCCGTGAAGATGAAAGTGATTCCTCTGCCTTGCTGTCCAGCTGTTCTATACAAAATCTTCAGGTCTTCCACTAGATTTGATGTGTTGTAGGACCTAAAGAAATAGTCATTGTGTCGTTAGCTGAATTATTTTGATGGGAAGGAAAAGATCGTTATAACAATGCTTTATGCCATTTGGTTAATAAAAATAAGTGCTGATATTGTTCCATCAGATAAGAATTTTATTGTATGGGAATGTTACTGGTTCATTGTATTTACTTACAAGGATGAAATTGATTTTTAAAACTTTCTTTCAGTGCTGAATACCTACTCCTTTGGGAGTAATAGAGGTGAACCATTTTGTGAAAATTTTGAGTGCTTCCTTATTCGCTAAAGTTAAGAACTATTTTTTTTTTCTTGAGGCATAATTGACATATAACATTATGTTAGTTTCAGGTGCACAACATAGTATTTCCATACTTGCATATATTGTAAAAAGATCACCACAATAAGTCAACATCAAGTCAAATCACAGTATATTTACCTGAAAATATGAAACTGATTTTTAAACTCCACATATCATGAAACAGTATAATTTTCTGGGACACAAAATAAAAACCTAGAGTAAAAAGTCAACCTGAAACCAAAATACTGTTTTTACCACAACGAAGTGTCATCTGAAGCCATATATGTTTCATTTTGAAAATACTTGTTGGTAACGCTGAAACAAAGGTTAAATTGGGATGTTTACTAAGGACCTATCTGCCATTGGAATTGTAATGACACCTCACAAATTAATCTAAATGAAGCAATTTCAAGTCTTATTCTTTCGGGTGAGGGACATGCCTCATTACAAATGGTGCCCTCTTGAGGCGCCTGGCTGGCTCCATCGGAAGAGTGGGTGACTCTTGACCTCGGGGTTATAAATTCGAGCCCTGCATTGGGTGTAGAGAAATTACTTAAATAGTAAAATATTAAAAAAAGAATGTTGCCCTCTCATCCTCCAACACATCTTTGGGGCCCACATAAAAGAGTTTTCTGAGCAATCAGTACACGGTAGGAGACTAGCTCGAAACATGGAATATCACACTCCAAATCTTCTTTCACGATGAAAAGCAATCCTTTAGTGGAAGTCAGCCTGCAATCATGAAATATTAGAGAGGTCCCAATACAGGGCAGCCCATTACCACCAAAAGTAAAAATAAAGATCTTCTAATCCTAGAGATTCAGACTTACTGAATTATTATTTGAAATTTTTTGTCATTAAATAAACTCAGAGTTCAAAGCACAAGAGCAAATGGCCTTCTGATTTTTTTTAAAGCTACTAAATATTTAACTTCTATACTCTGTGCTTTTTGATCATCTAAACCCTAAATCCTAGAACCAGAAATCCCACTACCAGGCATCAATATTTTAAGAAAATGTCTAGAGAAGTGAGATCTGAGAGATTAGAAAAGAATTTCAAAGATGCAGTTCCCCATTAGAGAGGGAGACAGAGAGGAAAAAAAAAATACCTCATCCCAGCTTCTCCTGACTTGGAAAAACTTCCAGTCCAGTCCCCTGGATCAAGGGCCCGCTGCCTCAAATAATGACCTGAGCCTTCTTACAAATGTCTGTGTTTCCAGAATGTGAGGCTCTTGCTTCCTGATTCTTGGCCACATAGCTATGCAGAGGTGTAGGCAGTAAGATGGCCTCTTGAAGGCAATGGGAAGGCTAGGCTAGCAGGCCTTGGCCCTCCTTTCCATTAGTAACAGAGCGTTCCCACTATGACATGCAGAGGAACTAATTTATCACAGAGAGAGGAGGTGCAAGATATTTTTCCTGAGGCATTGCGGCACAAAGCCCAGCCAGACCAGAAACCAAAAATACTGTTGGTTAATTCCCAGGTAGATCTGGGATTTCCCACAAGTGATAGAGTCTCCACTGTAAGATAGGCTAATATTATATGCCCTGCTAACCCATAAAGCTCTTTTAAAGACCAAATTAGCCTAGGCATATAAAAGTGCTTTGAAAACTGTACAGTTTTAAATAAATGTTGGGAACAAAAATCTGAGTCCAGGGGTACCTGGGTGGCTCAGTCGGTTAAATATCTGACTCTTGACTTTGGCTCAGTTCATGATCTCAAGATTTGTGAGATTGAGCCCTGCATAGAGCTCTGTGCTGACAGAGTGGAGCCTGCCTAGGATTCTCTCTCTCCTTCTGTCTCTTCCCCTCCCCTCACATTCTCTCTCTCTGTCTCTCAAGATAAATAAATAAACAACATTAAAAAAAAAATCTCAGAGCCCAGTCTCTTTCCTGTATAGGATATCATTTATCAAATTCTGCTTCTATCCAAACTAGAACAATTATACACAAGGCAATTAGAATTATTTATCTCTGTCCTAGTACTTGAAAACAAAACAAAAACAAAAAACAAAAACAAAAAAAAAACAAAAACCAGCAATCTTTTAGATTTATTCTCCAAGCAGAAGCCTATAATCTGAACCAAATGGAAAGTGTAACAACAACACATGAATATCTGGGCCTTAAACCCAGTGTTTAATCATTTTCGATCTTTGCCCTAGTAGATATCTATAGGCCTCCATCAGTAAGACAGATGGGTACACTTTGCCCTACTGGGCCAAACCAAAACTCTAGATCAATGCCCAAAAGGCAAGACTTCCTAGTCCCACACCTACAGGTTAACGTCTTATAATTTTCAGCCCAACTAAACTTCGCAAACTGGCCTCCTGTTTCTCATCTTGGTTAATCCTGAAATTCAGCCCCTTTGAATCCCCCCTGCTTTTCTCTTCATGCTGACTCTTCACTTCCTGGTTCCGCCCACCCCACACAGGGTTGTCCGAGAACAACCGTCCTGGGGTTCCCTATCTTGAGGAGTGTTTGCATGAGCGTATGCATCATCTTTCCAAGCCAGAACTAGGATGGATCAAGTCCAATAGTTCAACTTCCCAACGATCTCAAGTCTGTCCTTTTTCTCCATTCTTACTGCTACCACTCAAGTCCCATTATCTCTTGGTTAGATCCCTGGGACGCCTTATAACTATTCCTGTTTAGCCCCTTCCATCCATTTTCTGTACATAAAAACCCATAGGCCCTTCCTAGGGGTAACTCATTAATGGTTTTCTGTTGCTCTAGGATAAAGTCTAAATTCCTTATCATATCTTCAAAGGCCTCCTTTTCTATTCCTTCCCCACGTAGTATCTTATGCTGCATACCCACCCATATTTTACTTCTTCCAGGGCCTCAATGTGACTTCACCTGTACTGATCTTTTTGGCCTGGAACGTTCTTTATCGTTCCTCTTCTCTGAGATAACTCCTATTCTTATTCAGGTTTCCATCTTTTCCTCCAGAAAGCTTTTTCTAACCATCCCCTACACTAGGTCAGGAGTCCCTCCCTCATGTTTCAAAAGGAGCTGGTCTGCATTTATTTCTTAGTGCTGTCTTATGTAGATAGCACCTACATACGACACCTCATTTTTAAAAATTTTTTTTAAAGTTTATTTATTCTTGAGAGAGAGAGAGAGAGAGAGAGCGTGCAAGCAAATGGGAAAGGGGAAGAGAGTGAAGGAGACACAGAATCCAAAGCAGGCTCCAGGCTCAGAGCTGTCAGCACAGAGCCCGACACGGGGCTCGAGCTGACGAGCTATGAGATCATGACCTGAGCTGAAGTCGGACGCTTAACCGACTGAGCCACCCAGGCGCCCCCTACATACGACACCTTACTGAATGAACTGCTCAGGTGCCTGACCCCTTGACTACTGTAAGCTCTGTCATGACACGAGCCAGACTTGCCATGTGCTCCCAGCACCTAGCCAGTGCCTGGTGCATAGCTGGTGTTCAACAAATATTTTTAAATGTACGAATAAATGAATAAATACAAATTTTTCAGTTATTTTTCTAGTTTGTTAACATTCTTGAAACCTGAATTAACATCTAGTAGGGAGAAGTTTCTTCCGAAATACACCAAAAGGAATACAGGTAACACTCATGGCATGCATAAGTGCAGGGGGGCAGCTATTTACAACGAGAGGCTGAAATATCTCAAAAGCCAATTATTAATGTGAAAATTTCATATCTACAACAAAGGTTGAAAGGGGACAATGATAACTCAACATTTAAGAAGGAAAATGATTATGATTCCTTATGTTTAAGAAAAATGCATTCTAAATTCAAGTGGCCTCTGAGAACCTGCTATCAAAATCCATTTCAGGTTAATTAAAGTGAAAGCTTGTTACCTTGTCAGAGTGATCTGGAAGGAAGTATAGCCAGCAATGAATGAAGCCAACCTCGTCAGGCTCTGCTTTCCTGATCCGCCCACCCCCACCAGGAGGGCATTTCCCCGGGGCGTGCCAATGACACGTGAGATCTAGAATGCGGAATAGAAAAGACACAGATCATTGTTCAACATGTAAATATTCCATTTTTTCCTCTTTACGCAAAAGAAGCATTTGGGAAGCCATATGTGTCTCAGGATCGGAATGGAGAAAGACGCTGGCTGGATGAAGGACAGCATTTCTGAAATAGAATGGTGTTTGAAGAGTACCAGACAGGGCATATGTTGGGGGCGCCTTTGGGAAACAAGAGGAGATGAGTACAGAGAAGTCAGCTGAAGTCCCTCTTTGGCCTGCTCTGGGTTTTAAAGAAAAGAAGTAGAGGAGGCTTGGATGTTTCCTTTCAGTCTCCCAACCTAACGCGGTGGGACAGGAAAGAGACTGAAATTTCAAGACAATGTATATCCTTGGAATACAGAAGAGTTGATTAGAATATCTTCCACATTTGAACAATGGCAGAGCATTTAAATCGAAGGGAAGAAAATTTCCAAAATGTGGCATCGGTGATGGAATTTTGAAGAGGAAGATGACGAGGAGGAGGAGGAGGAGGAAGAAGAAGAAGAGGAGGAGGAGAAAGAGGAGGAAGGAGGGGAGAGAAGGAAGAGAGAGAGAGAGAGAGAGAGAGAGAGTGGGGTAGGGGCAGAGAGAGAGGGCAACACAGAATCCAAATCAGGCTCCAGGCTCTGAGCTGTCAGCATGGAGCCTCACATGGGGCTGGAACTCACGAGCCGTGAGACATGGTGACCTGTGCCAAAGTCAGACGCTTAACCAGCTGAGCCACCCAGGTGTTCAGAAGCCCATGTTTCTTTAGCTTTATTGTTACTGATGAATTGCTTACACCATCAGGCTTCCAACACCCCCACAGAGGGGATTCAGTGTAGGATTCTCCTGGATGCTTTTTTCTCTTTACATGATAACTACTTCTCTTTCCGACCTAACTGCAGTCTGAGCCTGGGGTGATACCCACTTTTCTATAGACTAATGAGAATGAGAATGGAGCTGAGACAGATCACCTCTATGTGGCTGGGGTAACCTGGAATTAGCAAGATGTTGACGGACATACTGGTAAACATCCTTTCTCCGGATTACCTCCTGCGGCAGGGGCTACACTTTATTCCTGTTGGGACTACTCTTCTTTTCTTTTTATTCAGATATAATAAAATTCTGGGACTACTCGTGGCTGTTGGATTATTTCTCCCAGTGTAGTGTGAGCCCCTGGAAAGGAACATCATGTTCACATCTCTGTTGTGGACCTGAGAGCCTGTGGCATGGGTGGGTGGCACACTGGTCCTTCCAGGCTCCTACTCAGTTGTAGGCAGGGGAGTTGTTGGAGGCAGGTAAGGAACAGTACTGGCAAGAATGATTTTGCTGCTGTCTATTCATATTCTTTCTGTGGCACTACTTCAAGAGGCACAGATAAGGCAGGTAAGGGGCTACTGAAAGCCACACTGGAATCTTCTGTGTCTTTCCTTGGTTAATATTTTTCAAAAATATGTCTTTTGTCCTAACCATTTCCTTCCGTTGGTGTTGGTGAATATATTAAGGGTTGAAATAATTGTTGATAATTAGGTACTGGGAACCTCCACCCGATATCTTTTCCTGAAACCAGCCTAGATCTTACATTACAACATTCCATTCCCAGTTTCTAGCACACGTTAAACACTCAAACCGCATACGACAAATGAACATATACATGAATAAATAAGTAGAAGGGTTTAAAAGAGAT
This sequence comes from Prionailurus viverrinus, assembly GCF_022837055.1. Lineage (NCBI taxonomy): Eukaryota > Metazoa > Chordata > Mammalia > Carnivora > Felidae > Prionailurus > Prionailurus viverrinus. The sequence continues at coordinate 229,800,832 of NC_062561.1, read as the reverse complement.
TCAAAAACTCATACCCTAGAATACAAAAAGAAATAAAGGAGAAAACGCAGTCAAATAGGACCTTCAAATGGTACTTTCTCCTACTCTATAGACTGTGAGATAAAACTATTCATTTTTCAATTCCTTTAGCAAATATTTTAAAAATTAGCAATGCCCAGCCTGCCCCGCAGGTGCTCATGTGCTAGCAGAGGAGAGAGACCTGCTAACAGAAACGTGGGGATGTACCACGCTGAATGTGGAAACAGGTAAAAATGGCGGCAAATGAAACAGTGCTGCTGGGCAAAGGCAACTCTCAGGTGTGGAGCTGGAGCGTGATCTGGATCTTGAAAGATAACTACGAGTCTCCTACAAAGAAGTGGGCAGGCCAGGCAGGAGTTGGGCTACGTTTTAAGAAGAGGGGCTGGGGGGCACAAAGTCTCAGAGTCGACAAAAGGCCTGGGGTATCCCTAGGAGGAGGGAACTTCAGTACTAGGTCCAGAAACATCAGGAGATGAGGCAGCAAAGGGTTGGCTAAAGCCTCAGTGGGGACTTGGTTAAATTCCAATCCCATTTATCAAGCATCTCAAGCGTGCCTATTCTCCGTCCTGTGAATACTGAAGTGAATAAACTGGGTGCCCCACACTCACAAGCTTGCTGCCCAGCAGGGAAGACAAACACACAACACAGATAAATTCCACACGACGCGGCACTTGTTGGGAATGCACGTGGGTGAAGTTGTCTGGAAGAAGGGTGTGTTTCATCAAGGGTAGCTGATTTTTCTTGATTACATGCTAAGCTGAGCATAAGCCACAAGCTAGAGTGGTAGGCAGGGGCGAGACCACAAAAAAACCACACGTCATGGTTCAAATCTTAACCAAAGAGGCAAAAGGGCGGTCACAGAGATATTCTCTGTTTTGAAAGAAAATTTTTTTTATTTATTTTATTTTATATTTTATTTTATTTTGAGAGAGAGAGAGAACGGGGAGGGGAGAGAGAGAATCTTAAGCACGGAGCCTGATGCAGGGCTCAATCTCCCAACCCTGAGATCATGACCTAAGCCAAAATCAAGAGTCGGATGCTTAACCAACTGAGCTACCCAGGAGCCCAGAAGAAATCATTAGTTTACTGAAGAAAGGAACTAAGAAATATGCCTGGTCTCATATCACATCCTGTTTTGCCATAATTTTGATCTTAATTCTATCCTGTAGCTTCTATCACATCTTATAACTAGGTCACACATTTCAAGGCTCACATCCATGTGACACTTTGGATGCATTGTCCACAGGAAACAAGCAAATAGAAGAGAGGGTCAGCCTAGGAGACTGTGAGGAATGGAGCATCTTAGCTCAAAAACTCCAGTCAGGAATTCTTCAGCCAATTCAAGAGCAGACACAAGAGCCTGAGAGAGAAACTGAGGCAAACGGTCAAAGACCCTGTGCTGAGTCACCTGTGCCTCAAATGTCATGTGCCCACAATTCTGAAGTGAAGAAATGCTCATCGCTCATACTCTGTGTTTGAAACGCAGAAATGAGACAGTTCTAGAGAACTTATTCAAGCACGAGACTAACAATAGCCTCATTTCTTTTTTTTAAATATTTTTTAATGTTTATTTCTGAGACAGAGAGAGACAGAGCATGAGTGGGGGAGGGGCAGAGAGAGAGGGGGACACAGAATCTGAAGCAGGCTTCAGGCCCTGAGCTGTCAGCATAGAGCCCGACACGGGGTTCGAACTCACAGACTGCGAGATCATGACCTGAGCCGAAGCCGGACGCTCAACCGACTGAGCCACCCAGGGGCCCCAACAATAGCCTCATTTCAATCTGAGCCATTATGAAATCCTAGGCCAGTCAGATTTTGTCCCCAAGAGACGTTAGTTATGAAGTTGCTTTTGGTATCATTTTCTTTTTTTTTCTTCTTCCTTTTAATCATTAAATATGACAGACTATCATTATTTATATTTGGAAGGATATCTGTGCTCATAATTCAGCACAGATGTCTCAGATTCTGAGTATTCTAAGTGTCCAAGCTAAATGCCTTCATGCAGGGGGCGACGGGGGCAGCAGTGGGGGGGGGGGGGGGGGGTACCCAGCCCAGACCAGCCTCTCCGTCTTCCTCCCTCTTCCTGATGTCCTGGAGCCTTCCCCACCCCGATGAACTCTAGATTCAGTAATTATGAGAGGAGACAATTTGCAATTATAAGGTTGCTCCTCATGATTAAACCTAAGCAATGGAATTCAGCCTCAAGCTGTCCTTTTTCTAACTGAAAGGATGTAGTCTGAGAAAGAAGTTGACATCAACAAAGTGAGAATATCAGCAACAGATTTAAAATGGCATTCTCTTGGGGCACCTGGGTGGCTCAGTCGGTTAAGCATCCAGCTCTTGATTTGGGCTCAGGTCACGATCTCAGGGTCGTGAGATCAAGCCCTCCATGGGGCTCCTTGCTGAGCATGAAGCCTGCTTAAGATTCTCAAGCCCTCTCCCTCTGTCCTTCCCCCACTCACACACTTGCCCGCACTCTAAATAAATAAATAAATAAATAAATAAATAAATAAATAAAAATGGGATTATCTACCACCACAAATAAATTAGATCATATAAGTTATCAAGTAAATAATATATTTTGTTTCCAGTCTTTGAAAATCAACTATCTTAGGAAGAGATACTGAATGACCCCTATGACAAAGCAGAAAGGAAAATGTACTTTCCTGGTAAATTTCATTCTAGCAAAACTTTCACCCAGCTCAAAGTCAATTGTTCATGCAGTATTTTCTTATTATCATTTCTGACTGTGGTAAAATACATGTGACCTAAAACTTCCCATCTTGACCATCAGGCATATCGGTCAATGGCATTGTGGTGCAACCACCACAAAAACTCTCCATCCTGCAAAAGTGAAACTCTGTACCACTAAACACTCCCCACTCTCCCTATCCCTACACCCCTGGCAATCACCATTCTACTTTCTTGTCTCTATGAATTCGACTATCCTAGGTACCTCAGACAACTGGAATCATCCAGTGTTTGCCCTTCTGTGACTAGCTTATGTCACTAAGCATAATGTCTTCAGAGCTTACGCACTACTTTTTACAGCTCTCCTTTGCATAATACAAAAAATAAGCAGACTTTCTGCCTGCGCTTTGAACTCAGATGTCAACCACATTCATCCTACGTAGTGAAAACACTGAGCTGGAAGCTGTGTAGCAACACTGAATAAAATTATATCACATGTTGGAAGTCTACATGCTCTGATTTTCAGGCTGATTTTCTGCCTATAGGTGTCACATGTTGCCGTTTCGAAATTAAACTGGACTCCAACATTGAGTTGATTTTTTACACTGAATATTCTCTTAGGAGATGAAAACAAAAGAGGGGGAAAAATTCTGGTTTGAAGCCCCGCGTCCGTCACTTTGCGGAGGTGTTACTGGGCGTGGCCACTGACCTTGACTAAGTGAACCATGGCATCGTCGAAGAACACCAAGTCCATGCCGGTGCCACGGATGCTCTCGTTATATAGCTGCAGGAACATAGTCAAACGCTTCTTTAGGTGATCAAAAGATTCAATTGGCTCATAAATTTTGGGCATTTCAGCATCAGCCTCGTCAGATGTTTCACCTAGGGAGTTGGGGGAACAATTCAGTTGTTTCCTCAAACTGCCAGACTTTACCACTTCCTTCAACCTAAATTAATACACTCATAACTCTACAATTTAACACTGAACGATACTGATTTTCACCCAAATGCCATAGTATATATATTTTTAGAAAAGAAAAAAAGCAAACAATAGTAAAAGCATTGGAATTTTTGTGGTCATATGCAATCTTAGTTCCTTTCTGCCTAGAAAAGGCCAATTTCAAATAATGTAATATATATATTGAATTTAATTTGAATCCATAATTGAATATTGGCATTTCAATGAACCTTCCGGGAATATTCGCTTCATGGACAAAATGAGGGTCAGAAAAACAGGGATTTAGTGTAAAAAATCAGCAAGAGAGATGAAGACTTAAAAGAATTTTTTAATAAGAGGAAAAGAAAAAGGTCATTGCATTTGCTCAGGAAATTCTTATGATTCAGGAGTTTCAGGTTAGCTGCAAAGATAGAGTGAATTTTAGGGAACAGAGGTAGAGGGTTGAGAGAAAACAGAATAATGATTTCCTAAATAAACATATTGAATTGGGTCACTGGGAAAAGATTATTGAAATCAATATGCTTTTTTAAAAATTAGAAACACATAATATACCAGCTTAACACTTTTCCATCTTTGACTATAAGGCATAATGCCAAAGGAAAGCTAAATGAGGTCTCTGGAAGTTTACTATTGGTTCACATTAGTAACAGGAAAAAGAGTGACATCTGAGTTGAATATGCCAGAAACAACTTAGAAATTCACTGGGTACTAGAAGAGTGAGTGGATCTTCCAAATCTAATAGTACATAATTATTGTCAATTGACCTTGTCCTAATATAATAGTATATTAACCTTTTTATAACAAAGCGAGAAAATTGATTTAACATAGCCATGAAGATTGGCTTCTTTGCAAAGCCCTCACTAATTAAATTTCAATAGTCACGTCACCTTTTTTTTTTTTTTTATAAATGTTCAACTCAAGCTTTGAGAAACAAAGCGCTTTGAATCAACAAAGGTCATGTGTTTGCCTCCCACACACCCGCCCAGCAAAAGTGCCCCAGTTGTGCTTTGCTGCTTGGAAACCATAATCTAATTATCTAGCCTTCTGAATTAGAGGAAATAAAAGACATAAATTTTTATTATTTACCCTTCTGAATTAGAGCAAATGAGATACATAAATTCTAATTTTAAATGCTCTTACACCTACAGGATTTTTGTACGTAGGTGACCTGATTTCAAGTAAAATGTGTCAGCTTCTTTCTGTGGAAGGATCCTTCCAACTGCATAGCTAGCAGTAAACTGCCTTTTGCAATTGTCACTCGGGAACTTCTGATAGATCACACCCATCCTTATCAAATCTGGAAAGGGGCTGCCTGGTCACTTTCAACCGTTTAGAAGATATAAATAGCATGTGTTTAAATATGGAAATTAACTTAAAATTCACTTCCAGTATTTTTAAAAAAAGGTAATTAAATGAAAGAGAAATAGTCTACTTACACTCAGTTATTTCTGAAGGAAAAAATTGGAGCACTACCTCTTTGCATAAGAAGAGAAGCAATATATCTCTCAATTTTGCATAGAACCATAACCACGAAAGCTTATGGCCACATCACCCACCTCTTTCCCATTAGATTCAATGGCTTTCTCAGGTATTTGAGGCTTTTCTAATTTCAACACTCGGGATGACCCAAATAACAATTACAGGAAAACCACGGACTGCGAGTACCCTGTTCTGTGAGTGTTCCGCGAGATGAGCAAACATTTCTAATGAATTTTATCTTGATAAACAAGCGATGTCTTGCAATATGAGCAGTACGCGTCGCCGAATATCACATGATCTCAACCGAGCCAATGGTTCTTGAAATTCTCTTTGACATACGAGTGATTTGGATTACAAGCACGTATTATGTTCGTAAACCAAGGTTTTTGCTACCTTCCATTCGGCAGACTGCCAAGCCACTCTGCAGATAATATTTCATTTATTTCCCGCAGTGCCCCATGACGCATATATTACTATTTCCATTTTCCTAAGAGAGGAGAATGAGGTTCAAGTCCAGAGAGTCATCCAGCTAACGTGTGGTAGATCCCTTCCACAAACTTACCACTGTGTGACAGCTACAAATCCTGGGCACTTTCTTCTACCCTATCCTGCCTCCTAAATCTACTTTATATGCAGGATTGAGAGGTATAAAAAACAGTTAATCTTTGAGCTCCATCAGTAGCCACGCATTCTTTATTTATTGAGCAACTACTATGTCCCAGGCTTGTTTCAGTAAACTTTCCTAGCCAGAAACTCAACATCCCTAACCTGAACTTTCTGTCTTCAAGTATCCTTTTGGGGAATTTCAAATTCTGCTTCACTTCTTTACCTGTCACTTCAGGTGCATCCCTCAGGAAATCCACAAAATAAGCATCAGATCCACAGTCCACCAAGGGTTTTTTCTCTTCACCAAACTCCTCCTCCACCAAACGTACTAAAGCCTTATCAAACCAGGTCACATCACCGGAAACCGTGAAACGATCAGCTACAACACGTTTACACTCATGCTTCCACAGCCTTAACAGATCCTGTTGAAAACAGAATTAAAATGTGTTATTCGTTCCTATTTGCCATAGTTGGGAATCAAATTGACAAAATTATAGAGCACCATCCTTCCTGATCTAAGATGCTACATTTTAAAAACTGAAGGTTAGGGGCACCTGGGTGGCTCAGTTGGTTAAGCCTCCAACTTCGGTTCAAGTCATGATCTCGAGGTCCATGAGTTCGAGCCCCACGTGGGACTTGATAGCTCAGAGCCCGGAGCCTGTTTTGGATTCTGTGTCTCCCTCTCTCTCTGCCCCTCCCCCGCTCAGGCTCTCTCTCTCTCTCTCTCTCTCTCTCTTTCTCTCTCTCTCTCGCTCTCTCTCTCTCGCTCTCTCTCTCAGAAATAAACATTAAAAACATTTTTTAAAAAATTAAAACTTAAGGTTAAAACATACTTCATTTCTGGGTGCCTGGTTGGCACAGTTGGTTAAACATCGAACTTCGACTCAGGTCATGATCTCTATCTTGTGGCTGGTGAGTTTGAGCCCCACATCAGGCTCTCTGCTGTCAGAGTACAGCCCTCTTTGGATCCTCTGTCCCCCTCTCTTTCTGCACCTCCCCAACCCGCACACACACTCTCACTCTTTCTCTTTCTCTCAAAAAATAAACTTAAAAAAAATATTTTATTTCAAGTTGGTCTAATCAAGTATATCAAATAGAGTAGTGTCTATTCATGTTCAGTCTTTACATTAAAATGAAAACAAACCTAGACAAATCACTAAAATGACTCTGATTAACCAACAAGGTAATATGCTACATAAAAGTCTTAAACCTGTGATAAATTAGTCTGTTTGGATAAGACACCTACATTCATGTGGCCAGAGCAGAAAATAAAATGTAGTGTATAAACAATTTTCACATATATAACTGAGTATTAGAAGGGCATGTTTACTTAACACGATGTGAAGGAAATTTGCAGCAAAAGTCTGGATTATCTGAACAAAACAATCACTTAGTCTATGTAATCCAAGGTGCAAAGTTCATTGGAAGTTGAGGATATTAATTGCTCGATACACTTGTTTCTATAGCAAGTTCATCTGATATGAAAGACTGGTGGAAATTTCTGAGCTTGCTAACATTTTGCAGATTAGGGGGTTTTTAAGCTATTATACTACTAATGATAAAATGCTATTGGTTATATTTGGTTACCAAAATTTAAAAGGAATTTAGTAAAATATATTCAATGATTCAGTTAATTAAGACAGAAGTTCATGACAACATCAATTGCTGGAAATATTTATGATGATTTCAAGTAAGCATCAAAATCTGGCTACTCAAAAAATAATATTGCGGAACTGCATTCTGCATGGCCACTAATGTGTCAATGACTTTGAGGGGAAAAAAACCAAGATAAAATGTTCCCTGCTGCTAAAATTATTTTCTGTTCTCTGTAACAAGGAAAGTGAGTTTTCCCCAAAACGTGTTTCTTTGGAGTCAGCCATGTGGTTACCTACTTTGTGAGCATCTGGGGCAAAGCTGGGTTGTTTTTTTTTTTTATAGTCACTACTCAATATGCCTAGTGATGGTTTGTTTGATATCTCAACTGTTCCTGTGTATTGATGTGGACAAATCCCTAAAGCCAATTTGCTTAATTACCTTCTCCATTCCATAAAAAGCTAAAAGGGAAGCCAATATTACCTTAGCCTGAGCACACAGGCCATGCTTTGGAATTTTTCCATAATGCTTCTAGTTTGAAGAGAATTCTTTTAATGCTAGGAACTGTTATATTCAAGTGTGTGTACAAATGCTCATTTCTCAGCCAAATGGACTTTCTACTTTTCTGCCTCTTCTTAATTATGCCAATATACATAATTGTTTTAGTTCATCTAGTTACACGGAAAAGAAAGATCGTGGATGATTAACAACAAAATGGTCTCTTCAATTTTGAGTGTTTATAAAGATAATTACTTTTTTAAAGCTAAGATGTCAAGTTTAAAATATGGAGACTATTACATAATAAAATCAATACTGATTCTTTCCATTATTTAGTATAAGAAAAATATAATGGGAAAATAAGATCAATTATTTACTTTATTCCATTCATTAGAAAATAACTATGTATACTATTTCCTTAAATATAAATTTAATTGGAATTTTTTAAAAGAAACTTCCTGATGTATTTTTCCCTTATTTATGTTAGTTGAAAGGCAGAAAAAAAAAATGCATGCTAAAACATCCCAAAATATTTCATCATCCCACTAAACATTACATGACGAATAACAGTTTAGGGAATAGAATAAATAACGATACCATTTATTTTCTCCTCTTATATTTCACTTACATCTGGTTCCTTGATAACCTCTGAGGTGGTGTTCAGCATTCCCTGCCAGATCCTAGAAAGATCTCGAAGGTTAAACACATAATGGAATTTTGCAGGGGTAGGAAGCATTTTCATCTTGGTCATCTGCCACAGTCGACGTGTCAGGGGGACCAATTTCTTTACTGAATCTCTCACGCCATCTGAGAAGCCCCTCTGACTGCAATAGTGGCCTACCCCAATCACACCTGAAAGGGGAAAAAAGTCGTAACATTCTGAGTGATGGTTCAAGTCAGTGAAATTAAAATGGAAAACATTATACTATAGAGTTTGCACAATTATTATATACAGTATAATCGATGACCACATATCAAAGAAATTTACATTCGTGTTCTCTTATTTTTTTAATCTAAAAAATAGATATAGGCTCAAGGAAGTTAGCATCCAAATACTGAAAATTTGGTTAAGAAACACTACTGAAAACTCTAGGTAAATGAATTCAGTATTATTAAGTGGGTGACATTAAATATATAAAGGTGCTTTCGAAAGACATAAGGAAAAGGGAGGTGCCGGGAACCCTTAAGATTTCTCCATCCTACTGTTGCCTTTCCAAGCATTACAAAATATTTTAATTTACTTTGTGTGTAAAACTTTCTAGGCAAAAAAAGAATAATTAAAGAAAATTGAAGGCAGATATGGCCAAACCCCACTAGCCCAGGGTGCTGAGATGACATTCTAGTCTGCCAGAAATTAATTAGGGTATCCTAATGCATTTTCTCTCAGTAGTAGTTTCAGAAATGGTAAGTTAACACCTAACACAATGCGTACATAACTTTACACTCTTTTTCTGCAAAGAGAAACTACAAAATCAACTATAAACTCTTTCCATTATTCAGTTTGACAATCACAGTTATCTCCTGGGCTAGTGTCGATATAGATATAGATATAGATATAGATATAGATATAGATATAGATATAGATATAGATATAGATATGTAGATATGTAGATATGTAGATATGTAGATATATAGTGTTTAGATATATAGTGTTTAGATATATAGATATATAGTGTTTATCTCCTGGGCTAGATATTATTTCTGAAATACTACATATTTAATCAATCAGTAACTTATTACAATCCTGTAAATTACTCTGATGATCAGACTCTGGCTAATCTCTGCTATGGGCAAAATTATTGCTTTGGCCAAAATCATTATGTGGCTTGGTTAAAGTCTCAGCCACATAAACTTTTGGCATGGCAGTCTATCAATCGGACCTGAAATAGGTATATCCATGAGGAAACAATCTCATCATCTTCACGTTCATTTAATGTTTAGCCTCCTTGGTTAAGAAGCTGGCAACAGTCACTTTAAGAAAAACAAAGGTAGAAAGGATCTACCTAGGCACCCAACTCACTACATATATATAAAAATTCCTTATAGAAACAAAATCCTGATATAAACACTACTTGAGAGTACATGGTAAAAAGGACTGAAGAGCCACCCAATGCCCCTTCTGTGTTGACCTCTGGGTAGATATCTTCTCATTGGAATGCAAGTTGGTATTACTCCCTCCCCGTGCCCCACTGACACCATTTTACCAAAGATCTTGTCCATGGAAGCATCAGAAGGCAACGTGCAGTTGAATATAGAGAACTGTCTTTTGAGTCTTTGGGGAATATCATTGCGTCCACCCCCAGGATGGATCATGGCTGCCAAAAATTGGATGTCCACAATGCTGGTAAACTCCCCAGGCTTCTCCAGGTTATAAAACCCATTCTGTTCCATCAGCTGTCGTACTATCTCATTAGTAACCTAAGAAAGACAACGTTCAGAATTTAAAGGTCACTCCTTTACATCCCAGAAGCTAATGCCTTGATGTTGCCAAATAATGGAATTTCTTGGAATTCAGTAACAGCATATTGAAAAAGTAGAAAAATATTTACTCATCAATGTTGAGTTGACATAAAGTGTGCAATGGAATCAATATACCTGATCGCCCCACTCATTGATTACTGGCATATTCACATCATCAATAAAAACAGTCATCTTCTTTCCCGCAGGAGGGCCATACGTTGTACCCATGCGTTTATCCACATAGCTCTCTATTGTCCTCTGCAAAACAAGAAAACCAACAGAAAGATTTGTGAAAATATACCCTAAGACACGGTGAATGATTTTTAAAATGTAGGAACATTTGAATTGGCAGGAATTACTCACAGACACCCCCCAAAACTGTCCTTAATTCTGGAAACCAGGGCATGAAGTGCCTAAACTGTCTTGCATAATGTTCACCTTCGAAAATCTGCTTTAATTTTGGAGTACATGAAATTCTAATTACTGTAAATTTTGAGTGGGATGAGACTCCTTAGTCTATTCCTAAAGATTTTGTCTCATTATTCTTATACGGATGACACTGCATTCCCCAGCCCCATTATTCGAAGAATTTAGCCCTTCTAAAAGTTTCCCTGTAAATCAGGGACAAAATTAAACAGGGCAACCGTCCAAGAAGCTTGCTAGGTCGGTGCTCTGAGCCACACAGCCCGTCCCAACGTGAAGACTGCTCTGTCTCCATTGAGAAGGCCACCCACGGGCTTCTGTAGTGGACACAATCCAGATCCAACGCTTTGGGACAGCTGCAAGTACAGTGAATCACCTCTCACCCCCTGATACAAAATAGCAAACCACGCCCCGCTGGGTCTCTCTCATTTCTCCATTCTGAGTTTAGGTGGTAAAGAAGACTAACTATACTGGGCTCTATTTAAAAGACAAACAAACAAACAAAAACAAAAAAATTTTAAAAACCACACTTTTCCTAGCAATATGAAAAAAGGAGTATTGGGAGAAGTAAGGGAAACCTGGGGAGGGACCCAGACTATCGATCATTTCAAGGGTAGTACCGTGTGGTTTGGAAATCAACCAGTCATTCAAAATGTATGCCCTGAGTAACCAGAGCTAGCACACAAATAAAACAGGAAAGGCTTCATGGTCCTCATGCTCTAGAACCTCAGTCTTAAAGACCTCGTTCCATACCTACCACTGTAGCAATTTACTGATCCAAGATTTTAAGTTGTGTTAAAGATAATGTAGGGGCACCTGGGTGGCTCAGTCGGTTAAGCATCTGACTCTTGATTCAGATCTTGACTCAGCTCAGGTCACGATCTCCTGGCTCATGAGATCAAGCCCTGCAATGGGCTCTGGGCTGACAGTGTGGAGCCTCCTTGGAATTCTCTCTCCCTCTCTCTCTGCCCCACCCCAGATGGTGTGCATGCTCTCTCACTCTCTTTCTCTCTCTCAAAATAAATGAATAAACATTTTAAAAAGATAGTGTATAAATGTAGGAGAAAGTGGAGATACATTGACCCAAAATGCATCCTCCTCCTATCCAAAAAAGCTTACTTATTTCATGATGAAGAGCAAACTAGTTAAAAATGACTTCAGTAATCGAAGACACAACCACAAAATAAGGCCAACATAGAAGCAAAAAGTCATATATTTGTCCTCGGAAATCTTTGCAGTTTGGTCATTTCAAATTATAATTTCCCATCACCATTTTAATGAATAAGGGCAAGAGATACGACATTTTTTCACCATTTCCAAATATAAAGATATATAAATATATCACAACTCATTCAATTACAAAGTAAATCTCTCACGACAACAGTACAATGGCAAAAAGAATTTCCTATTTCCCTGAAATAAAAGCAAGCTGTTTAAAGTAATGAACTGGCTAAATTTAGCTCTGCTTTTCAATGAATTTAAATGTGTAAGGCGATTCATAATCTCCTGACACCTTCCTATGGCAAGCTAGAGCCTTCCAGATATTCCCTTGTCTATTAATGAGACCTCATAAACACATGAAGATTTTATATCTTGGGGCGCCTGAGTGGCTCTCAGTTAAGTGTCAGACTCAGGTCATGATCTCGCGGTTTGTGAGTTTGAGCCCCACATCGGGCTCTGTGCTGACAGCTCAGAGCCTGGAGCCTGCTTCAGATTCTGTGTCTCCCTCCCTCTCTGCCCCTCCCCCACTCAAGCTCGTTCGCTCTCTCTCTCTTTCTCTCTCTCTCAAAAATAAACATTAAAAAAAAAAAAAAAGATTTTATGTCTTGGGCGCCATCTAAGAGGTAAAAAGCCACAGGTGGAATAGGTGAAGTGATATGGAGTAATAGTCCCACACCTGCACTTTCTTCCCCTTGACGGTGACCCTATTTTTTTTTTCAAAATAACAGGAAATCGTTAGTAAGCTATATATGTCATAAAAAGGCTAAGCTGACAAAAAAAAACCAAAAACAAGAGGGAGTAAAATGAAGCAGCTTCTGACCCTGGAGTTGAGACCTTTCTGTTTTTAGAACTGCTACCCATTAAATCATTACCTAATGCATCTGGAGTTTGAGGAGACCTCCTAGAGTTCGGAAGCACAAGAACGGTAGGTTCTACTCCATCACACAACTATTTGGAAATGTTTGGGAAAACCATATATGTGGACTAGTATCTCCAGCTGGACTTCCGCTCTTGGATGATCCATACTTGGCATCACAAAGTCAACATATCCAACATAAATGCCTCTTACCCCAAAGTCTGCACCCCCTGCTGGGCACCCATTTCAGGGATCTACACCGATGACCCGACTGTCCCGTCCAAACATTTCCCCATCCAACATCAGTACATTCTCTCTCTTCTAATTCCCATACTCCTATTTGATGTATCTCCTCCTCCCTGGACAATGATATTCCCAAGGTCAGTTCTTTGTCTTTCTCAGGGGGATTCATGTCACAAACTCTTAACCTGCCCCCATTCTGCCTCCTCCAGCCAGTCCTGATCACTTCTTAATAAGTCATATGTACTATGTTGTGTGATTTACAATTTTATCTAGAATTTTCTGTCTCCCCCAAAAAATCAGTCTAAAGAACTACAGATAATCTTTGTTGTGTTTCGCCACCCACACACTCTCGGATTTCCTTCACCTGGGTTCCCACTTCAACCACTGTTTTGGTGAGATGAACCCCGGTGTAGTTAACAAAAATTGGTATATTTGTTTATCTGAGTACTGTGTCTCCCACTGGAATGTAAAGAGGAAAGACATTTTGTTTATCTTGTTCATCACTACAACCTCAGGGTCCAGAAAGGTATATGGCACAGTGTCCTTATTTGTAAGTATTTGATATACAGATAAATGAGGAAAAGAAACCTGGGAGTCATCCGTAACTTTCTTCTCTCTCTTCTCCCCCTCTCTTCTTTTTTTTTTAAATTTTTTTAATGTTTATTCATTTTTTTTTAATTTTTTTTTTCAACGTTTATTTATTTTTGGGACAGAGAGAGACAGAGCATGAACGGGGGAGGGGCAGAGAGAGAGGGAGACACAGAATCGGAAACAGGCTCCAGGCTCTGAGCCATCGGCCCAGAGCCTGACGCGGGGCTCGAACTCATGGACCGCGAGATCGTGACCTGGCCAAAGTCGGACGCTTAACCGACTGCGCCACCCAGGCGCCCCTGTTCATTCATTTTTTGATAGAGAGAGACAGAGAGTGAGTGGGGGAGGGGCAGAGAGAGGGAGACACAGAATCCAAAGCAGGCTCCAGGCTCCGAGCTGTCAGCACGGAGCCCGATGCAGGGCTCGAACTCACGGACCGCAAGATCATGACCTGGGCCAAAGTTGGACACCCAACCGACTAAGCCACCCAGGCGCCCCTACCCTTCTCTTCTAACAACACCTACTCAGACAACAACAAGTGTGCTTCCATTCTAACTTTTGCTACTTGGTCCAGCCCTCACCTCCCAGTTCTCTCTGAAAACACCCATATCTCTTCATCTTGTCCTCCCCTCTGCAGACAGCATGAGACTTCTAAAGGGGCAGCGTCACCCTGTAAAATACTCCACCGGTTCTCCAGGAGTGATTTACAAGGAGTGCCATGATGTTCCCACGTACATCTCCAGTCTCACCTCTAAAGACCCCTTAGTCTCTTTGTTCTGGGCCCTCACCATCGTAATTCATTCGTATTCAGTTAACAATAAAACACATACCACACAGTGATGCTCAGCTGACAGGCTAGTGTTCGTTAAGGGGTCCTTATTTACATATTCCTAGAGTAGCCATTTCTGAGCCAAAAAATCTCTCAGCATTAGCATCAGCTAAACACAATTTGTCAAAAATTGATTTAGATGAATGATCTTCCATCAATGTCACTTCTCTCAACACAGCTATTGATAAAAAAAAAAAATTTAGATCGCTAGCAAGAACTTGGACTAAGGGCAGTTTATGCTGTTGTCTGAGAACAAACAAAAACTTTACTCTGAAATCAGAGGATGGTAGTGAGCATGATATCATCTTAAGCACTCTATGGAATCTTAGAAAGATTCTGTTCTTGTTGTCTGCCTATCTCACACATGGCATGCGAGGGCTGGCCCAAGTTACGACAACAGCATTTTAAGAAATAACAACCAGAAGGCTAGAAATCCAGACAGACTTGGGAATGCAGGTGAAGAAAGCTGCCCGTGTCCATGCTAAGCAAGGAGCCCTACAACTGGGGTAATTCAATTTTTTGAATTAATTTCTTAATAGTTCGGCCTCTATAATTCCTAAAATATATAATACTAATATGACATAAGTATGGAATTTCCTTAAGTAAAGTCAGCTTTTTCATTACATTGATTTCTGTAATCTTCTGAGGAAACTACTTCCTTCCTCCTCTGGTCTCCACAACACTTTTAGATTACACCATAAGTAGCACTTATCACATCAGTTATACTTGATTGTATACATATCTATTTCCCCAACCAGATAGAGGGGGGAACACTGCATTGGAAGAGATATTGGCAGGGTAATGTACAGTTGAGAAGGTTGTGCACTGCCCAATTCTTGGGTTTATCATTCACACAATTGTCTCTGTAATAGGACATAGCACAAATCTGCATAACCTGCATAGTCACAAGTGGAAGTGTATATAAAGATATTTAAATTACAGATACACGTGTATGTGTGTATATACACAACACAGTATTATCCATAAATGATATATGTCAAAGTACAGGGTGAGCTTAATGCATTATAAAGATGAAAGATATTTTATTATCACTTCCAGGTAACTCTATATATCAGCATTTAAGTCATTTTCATATATATTACATCCAATTGAATTGAAATATAAAATATGCTTGGGGCGCCTGAGTGGCTCAGTCGGTTGAGCATCTGACTTCAGCTCAAGTCATGATCTCACGGCTTGTGAGTTCAAGCCCTGCGTTGGGCTCTGTGCTGACATCTCAGAGCCTGGAGCCTGCTTCAGATTCTCTGTCTCCCTCTCTCTTTCTGCCCCCCCCCCCACTCATGCTCTGTCTCTCTCTTTCTCTCTCTCTCTCTCAAAAATAAATAAACATTAAAAAAATTTTAAATATGCTTAATTTTAGGCCTACATATCTGCTGTTTAGCTAAAAGATAAAAATGGAGAGCTTAGGTTCTTATTAAGACATCTATTGAGGGGCGCCTGGGTGGCTCAGTTGGTTAAGCATCCGACTTCGGCTCAGGTCATGGTCTCACGGTTTGTGAGTTCGAGTCCCATGTTGGGTTCCGTGCTCATAGCTCAGAGCCTGGATCCTGCTTCAGATTCTTTGTCTCCTTCTCTCTCTGCCTCTCCCCTGCTTGTGGTCTCTCTCTCAAAAATAAATAAACATTAAAAAAAATTTTTTTAAGACATCTATTGCTTGAATAAGATCTTCCCCCTTTTACTATAAGTCACCAAAAGCAAATGAAAAATCTTACATTAGTAAAGTGTAAAATGCTCAATAGCATATTATAAAGAAAAGTAAAATATCTAAAACAATGTGAAAATACAATAACAAGGTAAGTAGAAGTTAAAAATAAAACAAGATCACTAAGTGATAAATCAGTCATTTGAATATTAATGTGGATAAAGAAAAGCCAATTGGAAGGAGGCATACGGGTGAACTGGAAAAGCACAGAACATATGGGGACCTGGTTTCTCAGCAGTTTCTGCTACCGGCTGTGTGAACACAGACAAGTACCTCAGTCTCCCTCGAACTGAGTACATTCATAGTTAACAGTAAAACCTGACATTTTTAGAGACCTTCACCGTGGAAAAATACTTTCACATATTATCTCTTATGATTCTACTCCAGAAACTCATCTTAAAACTATGCTCTGAAGAATCGGAAGGATTTTCCGCAACCACAGGGGCCTCTGCAGGAAGCAAGGATGAAGTCGGGAAGGGTTTCAGGAGTTCAGCTCCAATTCCACCAGAGCAAATCTATGGTCACCTGTTTCATAGCTTAGTCTTCTGCATATGATTTCACTTGGAAAAGTGGTTCTGAGTCTTTAAAAAAAATGTGGAATTTCTTTCTAGGCTCTATGAGTCTCATTTTTTAAAAAGAAAACCTAGTGCCATACAACTATTTATAAGACAATTATATTCAAAACATTTTAAGATTATTTTTAGAAAAGATCAACTTTTTCAGAAATTCTCTAAAGAAACTTTCTTCTTAACTTCCTGTGTTGTTTAACTTTTTAAAGTACGTGTCGATTACCTCTAAAACAGAAAGAAAACACTTAAAATAATATTTGTTGGGGAAAAAATTGAGATCTCTCTCTTAAAAGACTAACTGAATTGCCTTCGCCAAAAAGATCAGGGCGTCGTACAACTTTTGCCCAAACTACCCACTTTCGATAGTTACAGGGATGCCATTACTTATTAATCCAAGCCAATGGAAGTAAATTAGACTGTTCTAGATGAAGACGGACATATAGTCAAATACTGACAAAAGCTGTGCATGTGACACCTTGGGGAAAATAAAAGAAACCATAAATGAAGACAACCTGTCAAGCAACAGACGTGTGGCCTCGATTGGACCGTGTGCTATCGTGGTAACACAGGAGGGATGCACAGTATCTATTTTCTCGTCTACAATTTCAGTTGCGTTTGGACCCAGGTAAGAGAAGATACCGAGAAAGATGCTCATCTCCCTCAAAACTCACTTTAGCATGAACGGTGGAAAATTACAGTGAGAAAGTTAATTATAGCAGGCTAGGTAATTGAAACTTTCTAAAATTAATGAGTCTAGCTTAGTAGAAAGCTTGGATACTCAGCAGTCAACAGGCACTGAACAGACTACATGATCCTATGATGGTTCTGAGCAGGAAAAGAAACAGTGAACTATCGATGACAGCTTGACACCGGGGTCGGAGGGAATTGGGCTAACGTAGCTGGGAATCAGCTAATGGGACCTGAAAGAATACACATGTTTCTATTCTAAAAGCCTGCCTATTATTGTCCTAATTATTACATTCCAATGTGGTGCAACTTCTAGAAATCTATTATATCGTTTATGAATTTTGATATCAACAAACAGGCTGCTTTCTAGATAACATATGCCTTTTTTCCAGGGAATTAATAAATGTCTCATGTTAAAGAGACGTAGCCTACAGATCTTTATCACCCTGAAGGAGTAAATAACACCAAGAGTTACTAATAAAAATACAGTGACAGGGTCTTGTTACATACTAAATGATTTGGCTGGCCTTTGTCCCTGGTTCCTAGGAGGGAGCCTTTAAACACCTGCAATTCCCTGAGTAATAAGAATTTGTTGTTCATGGTGGGTCCCCTCAGTCTACTCTTGCCCGAAAGGCCAACTGTGTGATTTGAGGGTTGGTGATTTGGACCACATGACATCAGTGGATATTTTGGGAGGGGAGAGGGCTTGGAGACTGAGTTCAATCACATGGCCAATGATTCCATCAGTCACGCCTACGTCATGAAGCCCGACAGAGCTCTGGACAGTGTCGTTCAGGTGAGCTTACCAGTTGGGGACGCACTTGGATGTGCCTGGGAGACAACACATGCTGAGGACACAAGAAGGTTTCGGCCGGGACCCTCCCAACCATTGCCTCAATGCATCTCTTCTTGTGGCTGATCCTGATTCATATCTTTTATAATAAAACTGTAATCATTAGCACAGCACTTTCCTAAATTCTGAGAGTCATTCTGGTGAATTACGGAGAGAGAGTCATAGGAACCGCTGAACTTTGAGCCAGGTTTCGGAAATGCTGGTGGCCCGGAAACTGAGGCAGGTGGCTGATACCCGAAGTGAGGGAAGGTCTGGGGGGGACTGAGCCCTTTGCCTGTAAAGCCTCAGTAACTCCAGGTAGTTACTGTCAGAATTACATTACAGCCCTAAAGATTTACTCCAGTCTCAAGAAATGTGAACTGATAATTACCCAACATAATAGGGGGAAAGAATCACACTTTCATTTAATGTTTGAAAACCTGCATCCGCAAAGAAGTTATAATTAAAACCTTTAAGGGGATGCTCTCCTAAAGTAAAACTAACAAAAGTTCTTCAAATGTGAGATAATACCAAGGGAATGTGCATAATGTCAGTAACAAAGGAATATGTATAACATTAGCATCTTGCCAGCCTAGGGTAATTTCACGTGCTATTCCCCAAACACAAAAAGATCACAGCTCAGTCTTTGCAGTTTCAGGCTGACCTTCCACGCAAACATTCCTTCCCATCACGACACGGTAAACGGTATTCATCTGACAGAGGGCTAGCAGGTATTGGAAATTCCATCTCTAACAGGAGCAGAAAACAGTTGACAGTCTTATTTAGAAACTTAATCAGTGGTCTTAGTTTATTGGCACTCTCCAGTCACCAATTACATGAAGGGATAAAAGGTCAGGATGTAGCCAGGCTGTCAACAATTTCCATTGCTCTTTGATATTTTAATTCCAACAACTACAGCACCACAAAGTTAATCAAGACCAAAGTTCTTCGGGTTGGAATTCTAAAAATTCCCCTTCCATCTTCAAGTTATGAAATGTATCCTTTTTATTTATGTATTAATGTTCTAACAGATATGAGGGATGATTTGAAAACAACCCAAGCATGAGTTGACACATAGGATTCTCTCCCCAGTTTCCACAGGGTCTTAAACAACTTAGGACCAGAGCAAAACCACCAGGCCACCACTGCGATCCCAGTCATTCTTGGCAGTGTTGTTCACAGAAGCAAAGCACATTTGAGGGATTTTTTTTTCTATTACTCCTCAACAATACAGTAGGGTAAAATCTTGAATGTGCTAACTCTACGATTTATTCCTGCAATTGATAATGGGAGCCATGGTGTAATGTTAAGTCAGGATACAACAGAATAAATCAGCAATGTCGGGACTGGAGATCAGACAAGGAACGAAAGCAAGACTGGAAGAGAATTAGACTTGCACCAGTCGGAGATCTTTCCACACTAATACCCCAGTGTGGACCCTGAGGATGTGAATTATGGAGAGGTGGGCAGGGAGAATGAAGAGAAAGAAGGAGATGTGAAAAGTATTTCCATAGCTACATTTTCAGACCTTGATTCAAGAGAGACCCATCAAAGACGACCGGTGTATCTAGCCTAGAGGCTAGAATAATAGTAACAACGACAGAAGAGCAGACACTAGGGAGAGGAAGCAGGTTTGGATGGAGGAATGAATGATATTCCTTTCAGTTTTGGGTTTTACATGTTCACAGGCTTTCTTTACATATTTTAAACAGTATTGAGGCATTTAACACCCTATATAAGCTTTTTATTTCTCCACAATTTAAGATTATACAGTATAACTCAACTAGGGGGAGATTCTATTGCAGGTAAATAATACAGATAATGGAAGGCATATGTAGGGGACTTATCACGGCTGGGAAAAAGTGCAGATGAAGTCAATGGGCACAGGCTTCCCAGGGAAGAGAGTGGAGCCTCCAAACTTTATCACAAACTTGGTCTTAATGAGCAATACCAAAGAGCCAGTACCTGAAACATCAGTGGGGTGGTTGCAGAAGAAAAATTCAGACTCTTGGTTATGTGACTTTCAGAATCGTATTTTGACATAAATCCTTTGATAATGACTGTTTTGGCTGTTCCTTGCTCCCCAATTAACAGCACGGCCTAAAAGAGAAGTTGAGAAAGAAACCCAAGGAATGCAATAAAATGATTATGGGCTACCTCGTGCTCCCCCTCTCCAAATTCGCACGTCGAAGCCCTAATACCCAGGGCCTCAGAATGTGACTGTATTTGCAGAGAGGGCCTTTAAAGAGATGATGAGGTTAAAATGAGGCCATTAATGTGGGCCTTAGTTCAATCTAACCAGCCTCTGTAGAAGAGGAGGAAGTCTGGATACACAGGTAACAGGAGGGATGAGCACAGATAAAGACCACAGAGAAGGCAGCCAGCTGCGAGCCAAGGAGAGAGGCCCCCGGGGAAACTAAACCCGCCAGCACCTTAACCTTGGACTCCAAGCCTCCAGAACTAGGAGGAAAGAAAGGTCTGTCGTTTAAGCCACCCAGCCTGTGGTGATTTATTTGGGCAGCCCTGGCAAACTAACACAATTATCAGAAGAGAAGAATGTCTCTTTGGACAAACGAGTCAAAATTCACTGTCTCTCAACTAACATGTGAGAAAAAATTACTTGCTCATGAATTGGAACCAGGCAACTCTACGGCTGTCAGTGGAGAATAAGAAAAGTAGTATATCCATTTGGGTCATATTTTCATTTCCTCTAGACAGCAACCTAAAGCATTCTAAGATAAATGCAAGATGCCTTGTGTTTTCGAGGGACGTTTGAAAACGTGCTATTGTTAACAATTAAGTTAAAGAGCCGTACCTTGCCCTGTTTAGCGATGGTTTTGATTAGGAAGTCGGTCCTCACGTTGTCAACATTTGGTACCAGGATGGAGCCGTATTCTGGAGTGACGTCAGGTGGATACACATATTCCTCGGTACACGTGTTCCAGTGAAGCCACTGACCTGAGGTGCACACAGAACATTCACATATTCATACGCCTATTAATGATTTAATTCCTAACTGTCACGAGCAGATGTCCTGGACATCTCATGAAGCATCTTTCAAAATCTCCCTGTAAAATAAGATCATTACAATGGTAGCTCTACGTAGTATTTAAGTATGTGTTGGCCGAGTCAGAATTTCCCAAGGAACAATTCCAAAGTGGTAATATTAGGAAATATTAAGAAGTGTCTTGGAATTTTCTCTTTAAATATGTCAGTTTTCAATAATGTCTGAATAAAAATTAAAAATACAGTGATAAGGGACTGGGTGGCTCAGTCGGTTAAGCGTCAGACTCTAGGTTTCAGCTCATGATCTCACAGTTCATGGGTTCGAGCCCTACATGGGGTTTGGTGCTGACGGCAGGAGCCTGCTCGGGATTCTCGCTCTCTCCTCTCTCTCTGTCCCTCCCACGCTCACTCTCATTCTCTCTCTCAAAAATAAATAAACATTCAAAAAGAACACAGTTGGGATGCCTAGGTGGCTCAGGTGGTTAAGCGTCTGACTTCGGCTCAGGTCCTGATCTCACGGTCCGTGAGTTCGAGCCCCGCATTGGACTCTGGGCTGACAGCTCAGAGCCTGGAGCCCGCTTCAGATTCTGTCTCCCCTCTCTCTGCCCCTCCCCCACTGACGTTCAGTCTCTTTCTCTCTCTCAAAAATAAACGTTAAAAAAAATTTTAAATAAAAATAAAAAAGAAAAAAGAATACAGTGATAGTAGTATGTACCTAAAACCACTTAAAATATCTAATCTCATAAGCTTTTCATGACGTACTTCCTTTAATTATAGAACCAAAAATAAAAGATACATAAATATTGTGTATATATATATATATATATATATATACATGTTTTATATAGATGTACTTTATATATGCACAGATAAATAAACTTAAGGTATATCTGGATAGATCTATAGACATAGATAAACACATTTAGTAAAAATATACTTCACACTTTGTAATCTTTATGTAAATTTCTGATTATATTATACAAATGACTGAAATAGATCTGATTTGGAGATTTTTCTTTTCTAATTTTTTTAAATTTTTTCTTAACATTTATTTTTGAGACAGAGAGAGACAAAGCATGAATGGGGGAGGGTCAGAGAGAGGGGACACAGAATCTGAAACAGGCTCCAGGCTCTGAGCTGTCAGCACGGAGCCCGACGCAGGGCTCGAACTCACAGACTGCAAGATCACTACCTGAGCCGAAGTCGTACACTCAACCGACTGAGCCATCCAGGAGCCCCTCTAATTTGTTTTTAATTCATTAAAAGTTTAGCAAATAATATACCTAACAAGGGGAAGATATGCATCTGGGACACAAATGAAATAAAGTTTTGAAAAAGAAACGATCAGGTTTCATCACACATAAAGATTTCCCTTTTAATTTCACAGCGTGTGTTTTAATTACCATTTAGAAAAATAAAAGCTACGTAAACATTAGCCAGTGGGAAAACCTGCTCCCGTGTGTTAGGGTGTGCTCACCACTGGACGAGACATGATAGTCAAACATGGTGTCATCGGTCCCCGCTAGAGGCGGCAAATCCAAGGTCAGCGCTTCCTGAGAACGCAGCCAGTGCTCCACCCGACGTCGGCCCTCCAATTCCAGCACGGCCCCGACGCTCCACATGAGGGAGAAGACATACAGTCTCCCTAGGTGCTCTGGGGTGACCTCTGCACCTTGCTCCTGGGCACGGAAGAAACTTTTTGTTTTAGTCACTCAATTCTCAAGCCTAAATTTTGCTTTGAGGTTTCAATAAAAATAATAAAAAATGTCAAAGGGACAATACCTTTTCCCAAGACAAGAACAAGGAAAAGATGAGTAAAACTGGAAACATACAGAATTTATCTCAATACAAGTCAGCGCCCAAAATAAATCTGGATGTTTATTAGATGACTGTGAACTTGCCACTAAATTACAAACCCGTGACTTACTTGGGGAGAAAAGTAATGAGAAAAATAAAAAAGATGCAGGGCGACATTTGAAACATTCCCCCATCCATAGCTCTAAGAGAGCCAGTTTCAAATACTATACTCTCTGCACAACATGGCTCAGTTAATAAGAGAGAAATTTCTAGAAAGTTGAGCAATTTACCTTTGGAGGGATCAGCCCTTGAAGCATGTCAATGCTCTGCATGATCACAAAGGCCTCAGGTATCTCCATCTTGTGTTCTAAGTTCTGAATACTGAAGCGATACAGGTCGGGAAAAGACTTGATGTACAGCTGACGAAGAATTTCAGCTTCTTGGGGTGAGCGCTTCTTAAGGAAACCCTGTTAATTTACATATTAGTGCACTAATAAATGTATTAGCATGCCAGGAGAATGGCCGTTTGGGGACACAAATTTTTTTAATTTTTTTTTCAACGTTTATTTATTTTTGGGACAGAGAGAGACAGAGCATGAACGGGGGAGGGGCAGAGAGAGAGGGAGACACAGAATCGGAAACAGGCTCCAGGCTCTGAGCCATCAGCCCAGAGCCTGACGCGGGGCTCGAACTCACAGACCGCGAGATCGTGACCTGGCTGAAGTCGGACGCTTAACCGACTGTGCCACCCAGGCGCTCCGGGACACAAATTTTTTAAATATCAATGGACTATAACAACATCTAATGATAATAGTGCAGATGGGATGTGGCAGGCCTTGCTATACATTCTTTCATGCGTTAACTCATTTAATGCTCAAAATAATGCTATGAGGTAGGAGCTATTATTATCCTCCTCTTACAGATGAGAAAACCAAAGTCCAGGGGCCTCTGGGTGGCTCAGTCGGTTGAGCGTCCAACTTCGGCTCAGGTCACGATTTCACGGCTCGTGAGTTCGAACCCCGCGTTGAGCCTGCTTCGGGTTCTGTGTCTCCCTCTCTCTCTGCCCCTCCCCCACTCGTGCTCTGTCTCTCTCTGTCTCTCAAAAATGAATAAACATTTAAAAAATATTAAAAGAAAGAAAGAAAGAAAGAAAACTGAAGCCCAAAGAGTTTAAGTGATGTGCCCAGGTTCCCACAGCCGGTGGGTAGCCAAGTCCAGAATTCAAACCCACATGTTCCGTTACCACCCTACACATGTGCTCAGGTCTTGAAACCAAGATGGACAAAAAGTCTTCAGCTCTTGATTAAAATACACTAGAAGACAATGAGGAGGCATTCAGAAGAGAAATAATTCAGGAAAAGAAAAAGGACTAAAAGATGAACACAGCAAATCCATACCCACATTTTCTTAAATGGGAAACAAAGATTTATCAAATGAGCTGTTTCCTTTTATTTCTTCTGATGTAACTAATAACCAGTGTGGAAAAATATCAAAGAATACTCAGGAAAATGGAGAATTGAGTCACTTGGAGAGCCCACTGCAGAAAAGTGCCTGTGATCCCTAACAAAATACCATGTAACACACAATATTCTCTGAAGCTGAGACAAGTTCCCTTGGCCTCAAGAGATCGGCTCATTCTTAGACACTGAACAGAAGCAATAAAATGTTGATTCCAAATTATTCATCAATTCATGAATTTACCAGGGTTCCACAGCAACAAAAACAGAACATAGCACTTTCAAGTGATGGAAGCAGAAAGGTCATACACAAGGCCAAGAAATCAACTTGGCTCCCAGGAGCTGACAGATTCCTATGAACAAAACTTCTCCACCTGCCTGCCTCTAATAACTCCCTAGGGCTGCCGGATACTGTTCTAAACACTTTCAGTCTGATTCTTTGTGAGTCTTGCTTCTTGCTAATCATTTGTGAGAAGAAACTGCATTATTGAAAAGCATTATAAAAAATTAGGTAAGTGCAGCATTAAGACCTTATTCAGCCTCAACATAGAACATAATAGAAGCTTATTTCATAAAAAGCAAAGTCTAAATATTCATTAGCTAGTGGTGTAAAAGTATTTTTTAAAAGCCCTCGTGGATGCCAAGTATTGGGGGAAAATCACACAAATACTTTTTTTCACTTGGAGCTTGCTGCCGTATCTGTGGTTGCCAAATCTGACGCTACTGCAGTGCTTTTAAAAACAAAAACAAAAACAAACACCAACTCCTGGACCTCTGTCCCCAGAGATTCTAATCTGGTAGGATTGGGGTATGACCCAATCACCTGTATTTTAAAGAACTGTCATTGATGACTATTTTTGCAAAGCCAGGGTTCAGAACCCTTGCTCTGTATTCTCCTTAATGGATGGATAATTTGATTGCGAAATCTGAAATCTTTAGAAGCATGTTTAGTGACACATCCAGTTATACGTAAGCAACATTTTGCTATATAATCCCCCCCTTTTTCACATCTTGACACTTCACCAAACCTACACCCTTGTGCAAGCCAGAGTTCTGTAAATCCTGAGATGATATTATTTTTTTTCAACGTTTATTTTATTTTTTGGGACAGAGAGAGACAGAGCATGAACGGGGGAGGGGCAGAGAGAGAGGGAGACACAGAATCGGAAACAGGCTCCAGGCTCTGAGCCATCAGCCCAGAGCCCGACGCGGGGCTCGAACTCACGGACCGCGAGATCGTGACCTGGCTGAAGTCGGACGCTTAACCGACTGCGCCACCCAGGCGCCCCGAGATGATATTATTAAAAGCTAAGACATATTGATACAGAAAGACAAGTACAAAAATTTAATGATGATGTAAAATAAACACCTACTTAATTTAAATTATGATTTTATAAGTTTTCAATCAAAATCATTTCTAAAAAATTAGGTAAATAAAATAATAAATTTAACTAACAATGTCAAAAAGAGGTTTCACACGTGGCTACTCTAATAAGCATTCTGCCCAGGGCGCCTGGGTGGCTCTGTCAGTTAAGTGTCTAACTTTGGCTTAGGTCATGGTCTCACAGTTCATGAGTTCAAGCCCCACGTCAGGCTCTGTGCTGACAGCTCAGAGCCTGAAGCCTGCTTCTCTCTCTGCCCCTCCCCCACTCATACTCTATCTGTCTCTCTCTCCCTCTCTCTCTCTCTCTCTCTCTCTCTCAAAAATAAACATTAAAAAAATTAATAAGCATTCTGCCCTACATTATAGTATTTATTTAGTAAAATATCTAAGTATACAAGGCATTTAATTATAATCTAATTATAATCAATACATTCTAGAATGTACCGGTGATAAGAAAATAATATAGCTTTTCATGAATTGAAGAGACATTGTCTGAAATATTATTTCCAAGAGCAAACTTAAAACGAATATTATGGCTATTGAATCTCATCAAAATTCCTTATATACAATTTTAATAAATTGTTTTCTTCAAGCTAATGTTTCTAAGATGGGCGCTCCCAAAATTTACAGGCATGAGTACCTTTTAAAAATGTCATGAATTCCCAAAGTGATAAAATTAAATCTCACTTATTCACAGTTTGGCGGGATTACTGATTCAGCTAGGCCTTGCAATTACTCCACAACCCACAGTGGACATCACGGGTCTAAGGAGATGCAAAGAGCCCAGAAGAAATCAATCAGAACACCGAGGGCACCTGGAAGGGACAATCAGGGTTTCGATGTCCCAAAGGATACAAGATCTGCCAGAAACAGTAGCAACGAAATGCAATCACACCGCAGGTCTGCAGAAAAATCAGCATGCGCTGTACCAGAACACGAAAAGATCCATTTTCCTCTTTGGGTCCACAAAAGAAAGACTCCGTGCTGATTCAAAGGGGCACGTGCACCCCAGTGTTTATAGCAGCACTTTCAACAATAGCCAAATGATGGAAAGAGGCTAAAAGTCCATCAACTGATGAATGGATAAAGAAGATGTGGTTTATATATATATATACAATGGAGTACTACCTGGCAGTCAAAAAGAATGAAACCTTACCATTCATAACAACGTAGACGGAGCTAGAATGTATTATGCCAAGTGAAATAAGTCAGTCGGAGAGAGACAGATACCGTATGTTTTCGCTCATATGTGGATCTTGAGAAAGTTAACAGAAGACCATGGGGGAAGAGATGGGGAGAAAAATAGTTACAAACAGAGAGGGAGGGAGGCAAACCATAAGACACTATGAAATAAACAGAACAAACTGAGGGTGGATGGGGAGTGGTGGGGGAGAGGGGAAAATGGGTGATGGGCATTGAGGAGGGCACTTCTTGGATGAGCACTGGGTGTTGTATGTAAGCAATGAACCATGAGAATCTACCCCAAAAACCAAGAGCACACTTTACACACTGTATGCTAGCTAATTTGACAATAAATTATATTAAAAGAAAAAAAAAAGCTGGACATGAAAAAAAATTAAATTAAATTAAATTAAATTAAATTAAATTAAATTAAATTAAATTAAAAAAATGAAGACTCCACTATACCTCAAGAATAGGACTCCAATCGAGGACAGAAGAACTCATGAAAACCATTCCATTTCTTGAGACAGTAGCAGGTGAAGCGTTGTCAATGTTATGAGGTTCAAAAATGATCTTACAGTTTGGAGCCATGGGAATCCGATCACCATTGGCAAGGGTTAGAGTTTTGTTATCATCCAAAACAGAATTCAGATTTTCAATCCAGATGGCATCTACTGGACCATCAAGAACTATCCAGATATGCTCCCCTAGAATAGCCCACGAAAGGCGGGGGGGGGGGGGGGAAATACACACACACATATATACATATACACGTAACTAGTATACTTGAAGTAGTACTATAATTTGATGTAATTTTCATTAATATTTAAATAAAACTTTGACAGAAATGATTACCTTATTTTGTCACATAGGACTTTTCCAGTTCTATCTATAGCCATTGTTTAAAGCACATAACCAAAGGAAAAAAGTCAGTTGTTCGTTGAACAAATATTCATTGAGCACCTTCTATGTATCAGCACTATTCTAAGGTCTGGGGAAATTACGGTAAAAATAAGACACTGTCGGGGCGCCTGGGTGGCGCAGTCGGTTAAGCGTCCGACTTCAGCCAGGTCACGATCTCGCGGTCTGTGAGTTCGAGCCCCGCATCGGGCTCTGGGCTGATGGCTCAGAGCCTGGAGCCTGTTTCCGATTCTGTGTCTCCCTCTCTCTCTGCCCCTCCCCCATTCATGCTCTGTCTCTCTCTGTCCCAAAAATAAATAAAAAACGTTGAAAAAAAAAATTAAAAAAAAAAAAAAGAAGACACTGTCCTATCTTCACAGAGCTTACATTCTAAGGGGTAGAGATGATAATGAAACCAATAAGCAAATAATATGTACGATAAGAACAATCAGGAAGAAAAGAGGGTGGGGTATTGCTTTTGATAAGGTAGTCAATAAAATATTTCAGGAGAATGAAGTGATGTAGGGATCTAGAGGCAGAATTTTCCAGGCAGTAAGAATACCAAGTGCAAAGGTCTCAAAGTGAGTACAAATTGAGGCTGTTCTAGAAAGCAAGAGTTGGAGAAGAGAAAAGGGAATGTGAGTGCCATCACAAGGACAGGCAGAACCACGGAACTGATTCTGGCTGGTACACGTCACACTTGAGATGTCCCACACACATCCCACAACGTTGTTGAGCTGGGGATTCAAGGGAGAGGTCAGGGCTGAAGATCAGAATGTAGAAGCCATTGGCTTAGAGATGGCACTTAAAACCATGGACTGGGTATGTTTCTTCCAGGGAGTACAAGTAGACAGAGGCAGGAGGTCTGAGCACAGAGCCACTTCAAAGTTCAGACTTGTGGTACAGTCTCCTTTGCAGACTCCTCCCTCTGACAGACCCCTCATGAGGCAGAAGTAGGACAGCAAGCGGGTTAAGTTTCCCTGATGTCAAGTGACAGAAGAGGTCCAAGAAGGGGAGTGATCAACCATGCCAGGTTCTGTGCAAGCCGGACTAGCCTGAGAACCGACAATTTGGATCTGACAAGCTGGAGGCCATGAACCCCTTGGAGGGGCTCCTGGGGACAAAACTGATGGGAATCACTTAAGGAGATATTTGGAAGTAAAAAAAAAAAGAAAAAAAAAAAGTGACAAGCATCAGCAGAATGGTCAACGGAATGCCATCGCAAATTTCGGCACCTGGTTTAATAATTCCTCCTAATTTCTTAATCTCTAGTTTCTCTTACTGACACCATGACCAAGTTTGGAACTCTAATCTTTATTTACTGTGCCACAGCTGTAAAATATTATGTGTCAAATAAAATGCTTTTAAAAATCTTAATTATGCTCAGTCGACTGAATTTAAGTAAAATGATGATCCAAACACCCGAGTCACTTAGAAAAGGTATGTTGCCTTCTTTAAAGAGGGAAAAAAAACACTGCTTTGAGCTCCCATTCTTTGAGGTAGCACTGGGCACTGCATATGTGTTTACATAGGATTACTGGAACAAGACAGAGACAAACTTTCATTTATTTCCAGTAAAACAACAATGTCTAATATGAGCACACTTTAGAAATTATACATGTTCATGCCTCTTTTGACAACTGATGTTAGGTTGCTGAGCTCCGTTCCCTAAATGAGTGGCGCCACCTTACACATTTCTCAGTAGACAGTGTTCCAAAGACAAGACTCATGAAGAAATGTCCCCAGTATCGCGCCTGGGTGGCGCAGTCGGTTAAGCGTCCGACTTCAGCCAGGTCACGATCTCGCGGCCCGTGGGTTCGAGCCCCGCGTCAGGCTCTGGGCTGATGGCTCAGAGCCTGGAGCCTGTTTCCGATTCTGTGTCTCCCTCTCTCTCTGCCCCTCCCCCATTCATGCTCTGTCTCTCTCTGTCCCCAAAATAAATAAATGTTGAAAAAAAAATTTTTTTTAAAGAAATGTCCCCAGTATCTTTTCCTTCTCCGGCATCCTTCCTTCTCCCCGCAAGTGCATTCACTATGCCTTTCTCCCACTTACTGGAGAGTGAGAAAACACGAGGAGAGGAGAGTTGATATCACCTCTTCCATCTGAGCCTGTATCCCAGGAACATTGGGTTCAATTTAGAGACTCCAAAAGTAAGAGAGCATTCAGAGTGAACCACTAGCCCTTAACGAGTTTCTTCACAGGATAACCAAACATCAGTGTGCGTCTAAACAGCAATATTTGTTAGTTCAATAGAGACTTTGTTTTCGATATATGCAATTTTCTTCCCAAAGAAGCCCATTTCCCCCTGCGATTTTATAGGGGGATCAGTATTCTAAAAATAGGCTATGCTTAACTAAAAATAACATTTTTAAAAGACTCAGGGAAATGGTTATGGTAGAGTTACTTTATTCAACACTATCAATTTTCCTTAACAGCTTTTTCTTTCTATTTTATTCTAAGATATCACAGGGATACAAAAACATTTATTGAAAAGGAAAATCATTCCCTCTGTAATAACAACAAAGAAAAAAAGGTGGGAGAGGGGGGTTTTAAATATACTAATCAATAGTTTCAGTATTTCAACGTTGACAAATACACTGATTCAGGACTTGTTGGTCTCCTCGTATGGAGAATACAGTTGTTCTACTAATTCTAAATAGGCACCCTAAGATTTTATCTAGAAGTACAGGTCGAAAATAACACTTCATTTTCTACCTTTCTTAGCTCTCAACGTTTTCCTCCAAAGAGTTGAAAATATCCCATCAGTCCAATCATTTGTGGCCACATCAAGTCGACCAAACATCTGTGGGGCTGTAATCGCTTTGGGATTCATCCTCATTTCCCGGTGTGGTTTTCCACAATCTGTACCAAGTAAATCCAAATTTTAAACAACGCAGATGTAGAGCAAGCCATCATTAGGTAACACTGTACTAACTGCAATGCACTGTCAGCAGGTGTTCAAAATAGGAAAAATACAAAATTACACGAAAACATTATGTCTTCCTGCATTCCAAGGTATCATAATTAACATCGTTACATCTTATGGACTAGCATACTTTTGTTTCTATCTTCTGTAAAAGCAAGCTGCAGGAACCATAATGGGGGTGGGGGAAGGATACCACGTTGGCATGGATGAAGGAATTAATGTAATCTGGAAGTTCTTCCAATTTCACAGCTCAAAAATCTTTTGATTTATGATATATTGGATTAAGCCTGGTCTCTGAAATACCACCCAGAAGATGCTGCATTCTCTGCATTCCCGACTTCAATTTGCTGAGATGTGTTCTTACTTGTTTGGAAAAAAAAAAAAAAAAAAAAAAAAACTAAGCGAAACTAATGTTTCAGGAATCAAGGACTTTTCTTTTACAGCCAAATTCAAAAAAGGTCTTTGACTCTTTCACACCCTAAAACTACTCCTAAATAAGCTAGATTCTGTACATAAGGGACTGTGGTTAATAAGCAGAAAAGTGAAGAATAAGGTTGAAAGCATAAACTGATAAAAATCGATGCCGAAACATTACATACTGTGCGAATGGTTGACAAGCACAGGCAAACATACATAATAACTATGCACATTGAAAAAGGTGTTAAAACCCACTAAAACCCGTTTAGAAAATTAGACCATAGTTCTCCTTTTTTAAAGCACAAAAAGACTCGGGGTAATTATTTGCAGTATTTTACAACGCTGAAGGGAAACTGCATCACCACTCAGTTTCTTCAATAAATGATATCCGTAAGACTAGCAAAACTATATCTTTTACCTAAAGGCCAGCAAACTCTTAAAGAGTATGACAGTATTAGGGTGTCTAGGTGGCTCAGTCAGTTAAGGGTCCAACTCTTGGATTCAGCTCAGGTCATGATCTTGCGGTTTGTGGTTTCGAGCCCTGCGACGGGCTCTGTGCTGCAGACTGATTGGGATTCTCTGTCTCCCTTTCTCTCTGCCCCCTTCCCTGCTCACTCTTTCTCTCTTTCTCAAAATAAATAAATAAACATTTTTTAAAAGACTATGATAGTATCATAAGTAAAAATGACTTGATCTGCTGCCCATATAAGAAAAACTATCAAAAATGATTTCATTATGGGGGCGCCTGGGTGGCTGAGTGGGTTAAACGTCAGACTTCGGCTCAGGTCACGATCTCATGGTTCAAGCCCCACGTCGGGCTCTGTGCTGACAGCTCAGAGCCTGGAGTCTGCTTCGGATTGTATGTCTCCCTCTATCTCTGCCCCTCCCTGGCTCATGTGTGTGCTCTCTCACTCTCTCTCAAAAATAAATAAACATTAAAAAAACTTTTTTTAATTATTTCATTATGGTAGTACGTAGAATTGTATCATTTCAATTTTAAATACCATAACATTTTGGTACAGAATTATTGAGTCACTATGTTATATGCCTGAAACCAATATAACATTGTATGTCAACTACACTTGCATAATATTTTTTTAATTTATGACCAAAAAAATGAAATACCAAAACATGTTTATAAGATGACTACAAGGGGGCGCCTGGGTGGCGCAGTCGGTTAAGCGTCCGACTTCAGCCAGGTCACGATCTCGCGGTCTGTGAGTTCGAGCCCCGCATCGGGCTCTGGGCTGATGGCTCAGAGCCTGGAGCCTGTTTCCGATTCTGTGTCTCCCTCTCTCTCTGCCCCTCCCCCGTTCATGCTCTGTCTCTCTCTGTCCCAAAAATAAATAAACGTTGAAAAAAAAAAAATTTTAAAAAAAAATAAAAAAAAAAAAAAAAAAGATGACTACAAGAAAAAAATGCTTTACTTCCAAAAGGTTGGTTAAACTAATTCCTCCTTTTATTATTATTTTTTAATGAAATCCATGTTAGTTAACATATCGTATAATAATGATTTCAGGAATAGAATTTAGGGATTCATCACTTACATACAACACCCAGTGCTCATCCCAACAAGTGTCCTCCTTAATGCCCATCACCCATCTAGCCCATCCCCCCACCCAACACCCCGCCAGCAACCCTCAGTTTGTACTCTATATTTAAAAGTCTCTTATGGCGTGTCTCCCTCTCTGTTTTTATCTTATTTTTGCTTCCCTTCCCTTATGTTAATCTGTTTTGTTTCTTATTGCCACATATGAGTGAAATCATATATGTCTTTCTCTGACTGACTTATTTTGCCTAGCATAATACACTCGAGTTCCATTCACATTATCACAAGTGGCAAGATTTCATTCTTTTTCATCGCCAAGTAAATATTCTATTGTGTATATATACCACGTCCTCTTTAGCCATTTGTCAGTCAATGGACATTTCGGATCTTTCCATACTTTTGCTATTGTCAATAGTGCTGCTATAAACATTGGGGTGAATGTGCCCCTTCAAAACAGCACACCTGCATCCTTTGGATAAAGACCTAGTAGTGCAATTGCTGGGTCATAGGGTAGCTCTGTTTTTAATTTTTTGAGGAACCTCCATACTGTTTTCCATTCCCACCAGCAATGCAAAAAGGGTTCCTCTTCTCTACATCCTCGCCAACATCTATTGTTGCCTGAGTTGTTCATTTTAGCCATTCTGACTGGTGTGAGGGTGTATCTTGTTGTGGTTTTGATTTGTATTTCCCTGATGAGTGATGTTGAGCATCTTTTCATGTGTCTGTTCGCCATCTGGATCTCTTCTTTGGAAAAGTGTCTATTCATGTCTTTTGTCCATTTTTCACTGGATTACTTACTTTTTATGTGTTGAGTTTGGTAAGTTCTTTATAACCCTTTATCTGATATGTCATTTGCAAATATCTTCTCCCATTCCATCGGTTGCCTTTTAGTTTTG
The DNA here is from genome assembly GCF_022837055.1 of Prionailurus viverrinus. NCBI lineage: Eukaryota > Metazoa > Chordata > Mammalia > Carnivora > Felidae > Prionailurus > Prionailurus viverrinus. Next base: position 229,767,041 of record NC_062561.1, on the reverse strand, counting down.
CTGACTTAAACCGAATCTTCTTAATTCTCTTCCTAGGCATTTCTTGACTGTCCTGATCACTCCACCTTCATGGATTCTGCCCCTAGAGTAGGTACACTTTCTTGCTGCTGCCTCTTTATGGACTCCAGACCATCCCTCCTGTCCCGTGGCCCATTCTCCACATGGCCACAGGATGGTCTTCTACACACAGCGTTGATCATACCACTCCCCAGCCCAATGGCTTCCCATCACCTGCAAAATAAAATCTAAGTACTTAGCATAACTTACAAAGCTCTATTGCACTAATTTGAATGCCCCCTAAAAGGAAAGCCTCAAACAAGGATACGGGTATGGGGAGTTTGAAGTCAGGGGAAAGAGAGAATGAAACAGAAAATGAGAGAAATCCAAGAATGGGCTCATTTGGGAGGTGGCCACAGATGTAGTGTCCCTCTAATGGACATGAGGAGGTAGGACACTTGCCTTCAACCCAACTTCTGCCACTGTTTGAGGGTATGGCTGCCTCAGGGGCATTAATGCCCACTCTCTTCCAGGCTGAACCAGTTCCCTAGATTCTAGGAAAGACATAATGCTGAAAAACTGGGAGACACCCCTGGCATTTGTGGGAGAAACTGACCAACAGCTGCACCTGTACCAGGACAGGGTCAAAGGGGTGTGGTGGTGGGCACCAGGAGCACGTACTATATATACCTTCTCACCTTCCCCACTCCCACCCCCACACACAGACTACCTTTTATCCACACCAGTGCACTTTCTGGGCATGCCATACTCTCTGGAGTCTCTCCTATCTGCACAGGCTCTTTGTTCTGCTAAGAATGCCTTGCATCCATCTGCTACTCAACCCTCAATCTTCAGCTGAAGTGGCACCTGTTCTGTAAGCCTTCCTAGAATTCCTTAGAAAGGTTTCTGATCTCCTTTGCCTGCTCACAGCATAACTGTCCAAATCTTCGCATAGCGATTCCATGTTGACTAATAACTGTCTGGGTTATCCCGCTCCTTGAAGGCATGGCCTTTGGTTTTCACACCTGCTTCCCCACTTCTGCTACAGAACCTAGCAGAACCTCACGTACAGAACATTAAAGATATGTGATAAATAAATACATGATGAATAAGGAAACAGATATACACGGGTCTGGTACAAGTTCAATGCAATTACCTTCTCAATCTTTGGGATAGTTAGTGTTTTCGGCATTAGACAATGTTTTGCTTAAGATAACGAATGTTTGCCCTACATATGAAAACCAAGAACAGGTTAATCGACGGCAAGTAGTCTAATGATTAATTCATCTTTGCAAAGAACTTCTCCAAAACCAGCGATGCCATATGGATTACATAATTTAGACATATTATACATAATGTATCACTATTGTTTAATATTTAGTACTCATTTTGTTCAACTCACTTTACCAGGTGCATTTGTAGTTTATTGTTAACAGAAGGCAGCTACACGACAACAACAAAAGTATTATTAAGCATAATTTGAGAGAACACATCATTTTAAAGCTATATAAAAATCCCCAAACAGAGTCTCAACAGCACATGAAAACCGCACGGTAAGTCTTGCAGGTGTGTGCTCTCAGTTTTGGCAAAGGTAAGTGAGAGCTGAGAGCACAATTCTGTCTCAGTGTGAACACCCCGTGCTGGAGTCTTAACGTACAGAACTCACTTTGCCCCCTAGCTGAGGGCACCGAGACTAAACCCAACACGTGCAGGTCCCTAGAGCAAACACAGAGCAGTCTCCACTGCCACAACTCAGCATCAGTGCACTGGAGTTTCATGAGCGGACTGGAAACCCAGCCAGGCACCTTTTCCCCATGGGACCATGTGTGACGCAATCCAACGGCTGAAGTTCTGTGAAATTTTGGGACTCAAATCTGCCATGGCTCAGAGCTGCCTACACAGTACTTTTAGAATGGGAAACATCAATGTCTAATCAGAAAATACAGGGATAGTCACATAGTCACATAGTGGCAATGCCCATAATCTTTGGATGACCTTGGGCTACGTAGGGACTTAGATATAAGGCTAAGGGAGATGTAGGAATTAAAGGCATCTCTTGAACTTCACCAGAAAAATATCTGATTCTTGGTGGGAAATTAGTTCACGATTAGGATGATTTGGGAGTTGAAATTGAAATTATTTTTTTTAATTTACTGAGAGGTAGCACATCGTATTAACTCATTGGGAAGTACCATGTTATAATGGGAAACGTCCGGGTTTTTCATTAGTGGGCCCTGACCTTACTGTCTTCACAACCTGTAGCATTTCTGAACTTGAAGCTCGACATTTTTGAACAAAATGGGGATGGTCAGAGCCACATCTCAAGATCATGGTGAAAATTAAATGACATAACATAAGTAAAACACATAACACAGTACATAAAGTCACTGTTTAACATTTGTTTTCATGCAGCATTATTCATAGAAGCTAAGATACGGAAATGATGTAAATGCCCATTAATAAGAGAAAGAATTCAGGAAATGTGACATATATATATATATATAATTCAACCACACGCAAGAAGGACATCCTGCCATTTGCAATGACATGACGACACGGATGAACCTCGAGAATGTCATGCTAAATGAAGTCAGTCACACAGGGAAAGATAAATCCTGTATGGTATCATTTATGTATGGAATCTAAAAAAAAAAAGCAAACCCTGGAAAACAGATTGTAGAATGGTGGTTACCAGGGGTTAAGGTGTAGGGAAATGGGAGAGATATTGGACAAAGAGTACAAACTTCCAGTTAAAAGATTCACAAGGACGAGGATCTGACATACATTATAGCATAACGTACATATAGCATCATGATCATAGCTAATTACACTGTATCATATAATTGAACAAGTTGCTAGATGAGTGGATCTTAAATGTTCTCACCACAAAAAAGAAATGGAAAGTAACTGTGTGACGAGATGGGGGTCAAAGCTAATGGTGGTAATCATTCTGCAACATACAATTGCTTCAAATCAATACACTGTACACATGAAACTTATACAATACTATATGTCAGTTATATCTCAATAAAGCTGCAAAGAAGTTTTCCCCTCCAGTTCATTATTGTAATACACTATCTCTAAAATGTGCCCAATAATCAGTAGAGCATGTCCCTCTTGGAGCATCCAAATGTGTCAGTGATTTAAATGTGTTGCCCAGAGCAACACAGCATGACCGCCCCCTTACCTGTCATGGCTTTCATCAAGGTGTGGATACAAGTGGTCTTCCCCGCTCCACTGGGCCCCAGGGTCATCATTCCGTGTCGCACTCTCTGTGTCTCAAACAGCTGGATAACTTTCAGTTTCCAAGGAGGATGGTTAATTAAACCAGCTTCTTCAACCTGAAAACATAAACGAAGCCCCACATTGGGCCACATCGACAGCAATCTGGACCTTCCACTGTGCTCAAACTAAGCACAGACATTGAGGAGGGGGATAGAGGAAAGATAGTTACTCTTTAATGGGTATGGAGTTTCAGTTCGGGGAAGTGAAAAAAGTGCTGAACACGGGTGGTGACGATGTTTTGCACAATAATGTGAAATGTACTTAATTTCACTTAACAGTATACTTAAAAATGATTAAAATGCTAAATTTTAAATTATATATTTTGCCACAATGAACAATATATTGCTGGGGTGCCTGGCAGGCCCAGTCAGTGGAGCATGTGACTTTTTATCTCAGGGTTATAAGTTTAAGCCCCATGTGTGGTGTGGAGTTTACTTAAAATAAAAAATTTATATATATATGGCATAAATATATATATATATGCAAAGACCATAGGTTGAATATTCAAAATGTTATCCCAAGGCAACAAGAAACCTCTGCATTTGCCTTTGGGAATTGAATACATTTATATTAATACATCCTTGAATATATGTCTGAGGAGCAACTTAAGAATAAAGACTCATGTATCAAAATGTATTTTAAATGTTTAATTTAAAAGGTGATATTTAATAACTGGAAAACCAAGTTATTTCCAAGTCAACCAAGTTGACTGAAATTCCATCTAAAACTCAAACTGTCTATAAATCTACTGAGTTTTTATCTGTCAAACACACACATGAAAGTTATTCTGCCAAACACTAGTCTAAGTTCAATATTCATAATAACACTACAAGATTAGTACTGTCACTATCTTTCTTTTACAGAGAAGGAAACTGAGGCACAGAGAAGCCAAGCAATTTACCCAAGATTATTACTTGTAAAGTTACAGAGTGGGAATCCGAACCCAAGAAACTAAGCTCCATGGTCCATGCTCTTAACCATCATGCTACGCTTAACCCCACTATAAACGATGTTTTTATTTTTATTTAAATAATTGTTGGATAATAATCACATGTCATTTCATGCTATGTGTATGCTCTTCAGATTTTTCATATGCTACAAATTACGCTGTTAGTCACCTTATACATTACTTTATACTAAGATTTTTAGACAATTCAGCCATAGGATGATAATTCATTTCCAAAATGAATTATCACTCTTACCTGATCAGATTAAGATTTTTGTATCTTGATTTTTAAAAGGAAAATATGCATTAAGTACTACCGTATTTGATTTTTGTTAACAAATATCTTAAACAAACTGAAATGTACTTTATAAATGTGAGCCAATCACTATTTCTATAAAACTTTTCTTCCCCCAAACTCTTCTTTGCAGGAAAGTAACCTGTGGCACAAGGTTTACATGACTCGTCTTCATTCCTACGAAAACTAGAAAAACATACAGCTGCACCAAGTCTCATAGGAAATCCAGACACCTAATGCCTCACATAACATGGCAGATCCCCAGAGCCTGAGGAAGAAATCACAGGTGATCCTAGGCCTGGGGGAAAAGAATGACAGTTGAGGAGCCACGTGAGGTCACTGCGAGTGACACTTCAGGGCGGGAGTCCAGAGATCAAAGCCATGTGGAAGCACCAGGGCCACAGACAAAGCCAAGTCGAGGAAGGCTCGCCAGCCAGCTGAGCCCCACCCGCCCCGCTCGCTCATCATACTTCATTTCAGAATCTGGTGTGGAATGGTTTCCATCCATCGTGGGCCCACTAACATGTGGCCAACCAGATGTGCTTGTGGGACAGCAGGAGACTGTCTGGCTGGAGAAGCTCTGTCAGTGGCGTGTAACAGCCTCCCCTAAAACAGTAGCCATCATCTTGGGTGTTGTTCTTGAAACCCACAGATCTGCAATACATCAGCTGCACCTGACACCCATGAAATTCAGATGAAAGAGACACGGACAGAGCTGGATGTCCTTAGAGATACATTACCTGCCTACTAATCGCCATTTCCAGTTCAGGGTAACCTGCTTTGTCCAGAAGAATATTTGGGAAGAGATCTTCAATCAAACTCAAAAATAAGGGTTCATCTTCATCAATCTAAGAGAGAAAAGAAAGAGAAACTGGACCAACTATTTTGGCACAATCATAACAATGCACAAACTGAAAATGCTGAACATACCAAATTATTTTATGATAATAAGTAAAATGTCACCTTCATTGAAGTTGAAGAATATGTTCCTCATGTTTCCCATAAATTAAAAATTATTTTAGAAAAGAAAGGGGGAGGAAAAGGGAGGAAGAAGAGAAGAAAATGAAGGAAGGAGATGAAAGAAAAGAAAATATTGCCCATATGACAACCTCTCCATAAAATAATAATCAGTTCAGGGAATTACCACATAACCTACAATTTCTAATTGAAATTTTAAAAATAAGAATTGAAATAAGAGATAGTAACAAATTCATGAATTGGAATTTGCTCCACCCTTTTATTTTGAAATAAAATATACCATCTGTCACCCTGTACATAGATTCACTGACACTGAACAATTGATTTTCAGTCTCACCTATGAAATGAGAGAGTGTGAAATTACACACTTGTTAAATTTACATGTAACTTCCTGCTGGGTTCTACAGACTTTAAAGAAGGTGAGATTTAACTCTAAAACCCAAAAGTATTTCAAGGTATTTGGAAACTTAACATGTGGATTTTTAAAAATCCATTTGAATTCTATCGAAATAGGCATATGTTAGACTAGATATGAGTTACCACAAAAGCAACGTCTGAAAAAGTCTAAAGTTAGGCTCTCCAGCACTTTGGCTGATTATTAAGCATTTTAAATGAGTATTTTAAATAAATATTTCTAAATCTCATTTGTGCTTAGTTAGCTGAACTGATATCTAAATTGGTGGAACATTTCCATCTGTGAGTCTTACTAGTTTAGAAAGATTCATGTCTCGCAGAACACGCATGACGATTGTTGATTCCGTATCTGTGGGGTTGGCTCTTTTTGCGGCTCCCAGCGTTCGCAGAACTGACAGAATGTTCCGCAGACCAAAATCATAATGTACCTGAAGAATGTGAGGTACAGCGGGCTTATTTTCAATATTAACTTGCGCATGAAAACGATACAAACTTGACAAAAGACCTCTTCACAATAACAAATAAATGCTAATTATCCTTTAGAAAAAAATTGTAGTTAGTGAAGCAATAAATTTTTATCAGTATGTATTTTTAGAGCAAATTGAGAATATCCAAAAGAGTTCTCTCATGGACAATCACTAATTTAAGCCCTTATATCAGAGCTAATAAATATATCTTGACAGGGAGAAAGGAATAAATTTCCTCTTAGAGTATACACATCTCCCTGAGCCTCTTCTTAATCAGTCATCCATAGGAAAATGTCCTCATATCTCTAAAGCTAAAACTCTGAACCAGGAATGTGTGTATATATACATACACACACACACTGATAGGCAAAATGACAGGTTTTTAAAAGGAAGAAAAGCAGTCCTATTCTAGGATTACCTAGAGCGGGGAAAAATAAGAACAAACCAGAAAGCCAAGCCCCAACTTTGTTATTCCCTTGGTATATACCTGTAAAAGCTCAAATCATAACAAATTTTATCACCTATAAAGTGAATAATTAAAAACTGATTATCTAACCACTATGGAAAACAGTATGCCAGTCGCTCAAAAAATTGAAAATAGAACCACCATAGGATCCAGAAATCCCTCTTCTGAGTATATATCCAAATAATTGAAAGCAGGATCTCAAAGAGGCAGTTGCACACCCATAATGACAGCAACAGTATTCACAACAGCCAAGAGACAGAAGCAACCCAAATGCCCACCTTCAGATGAACAGGAAAAGGAAAATGCGGCATCCTTTCTTCAGTCATAAAAAGAAAGCAAATCCTGCCATATCCTACACCACAGGTAAACCGAGAGGACATTATGCTAAGCAAAATAACCCAGTCAAAAAAGACAAATGCTTACAATCCCATTTACATGAGGTATCTAAAGTAGGAAGATGCATGGAAACAAGTAGGCTGTTGGTCACCAGGGGCTGAAAGAGCAGCAAGAGAAGAATTTATATTTAATGGGTACAGAGTTTTGCAAGATGAAAACGTTATGGAGATCAGTTTCATAGCATTGTAAGTATCCTGAATACTACTGAACTGTACATTTACGAACGGTGAAGATGGCAAATTTAATGTTATATATGCTTTACCACATAGAAAAAAAAAACAATTAGGGGCTAAGGTAACTGGGAGCAGTACGCCTCACTTCAGACAAATCATTTGGAGGATGGAGCACATAAAAATATTGGGACCGAGCTCCCGCCTTCAAGGAGTTTAAATTCTAATAGAGGTAAAAAGGTAAAAATGTGAGGAAACTCGCTAAAAAGTAACCATGACTTGAAAGTGCTGATGTGTGGAATTAAGGAAAATTTCTCAGAGCTGGACTCAGTTAAATCTGTGGGCATGAAGTGAGATTCATAGAATGTTCACCCAGAGATCAGCACGGGGCCAACTGTTTTGGGCACGTTGGCTCATTTCATGACAACGACCTGTGAGCAGGGCTGTGGGCATGAAGAAAAGTAGAAACGAAATAGTAGAGAAGGAGACAGGAGTCAGTGATGTGGGAGTTTTCTACATGCAAGAAACAGCATGGAAAAATATTTCTTTGACAGAAGAAAAAAGGAGAATGGGTGAGTAAAGGCTTCAATAGAAGAAACAAAGAGCATTTTCAGTGGGAAAGTAATTTAATTGAGCTTGGGGGTATAAAAAAACAATCTAGAGTCAAAGAAGTTTGGAATGGAGACTAGAGTAGAGAGGAACCAAAGTATTGTATATGTTAAGATATTTTATTTGTTGGGGCGCCTGGGTGGCGCAGTCGGTTAAGCGTCCGACTTCAGCCAGGTCACGATCTCGCGGTCCGTGAGTTCGAGCCCTGCGTCGGGCTCTGGGCTGATGGCTCAGAGCCTGGAGCCTTTTCCGATTCTGTATCTCCCTCTCTCTCTGCCCCTCCCCCGTTCATGCTCTGTCTCTCTCTGTCCCAAAATTAAATAAAAAACGTTGAAAAAAAAATTTAAAAAAAAAAGATATTTTATTTGTGTTACAGTTTTATGTTTATTGCAGTGTATTATTATTTAGTGTATTCTTTCAGTAATTTTTATATGTCCCAGAAATTTGTGGGATGATCCCCACCTCCTGGTGTCTGTGTCCTTGCATAATCTTTTCCCTTTGAGTGTGGTAGGAGTTAGGCTTGTTTTAACCAATATAATACAGCAACGATGACTGGCCATATGTGATTTCTGTGTATGTGTTCATGTGGTCACATTACATAAGATGTGTGATGGTTAATTTTATGTGTCAGTTTGACTGGGTCACAAGACGCCCAGAGAGCTGATTAACGTTATTTGTGGGTGTGTCTCCAAAGAAGTTTCTGGAAGAGATTAGCATTTGAACTGGTGGACTGAGTAAAGAAGATGGCCCTCCCCCATGTAAGAGTGCACCATTCAAGTGCTGAGGACCCCAGTAGAACAAAAAGGTGGAAAGAATGGATGGATTTGCTCGCTCTGCCCTACTGCTAGGCTGGGATATCAACCACTGCTGTCCTCAATGCTCCTAGTTGTCTGGCCTTCAGACTTGGACTAGAATCTATACCATCAACCCTTCAAACTACACCATCAGCTGGTCTCCAGCTTACAGACAACAGATCATGGAACTTCTCTACCTCCATAACTGTGAGCCAATACCTTATAATAAATTTCCTTACAGGTATATACACATATATCCTATTGGTTGTGTTTCTCTAGAGAATCCTAATACAAGACCATAGCACTCATCTTGCCAGAACCTTTTTCCCTTGCTGACTTTGAGAAGGCAAGTGGCCGTGTTGGCGGATCCCATGTGGCAAAGAATGGCATTCAGCCTGCAGGAACTGAGGTGGCCTTCTCCAGCTGACAGCCAACAAGAAACAGAATCCCTCAGTCTTTCAACCTCAAGTAACAGAATTCTGCCAACAACCTGAGTGAGCTTAGAAGTAAATCCTTCTCCAAACAGGGAGCCAAGACTTGACTGACGCCTTGTTACCCTCTAAGTAGAGGATCCAGCCAAGATGTACCAGGACTCCTGACCTACAGAAACCATGAAATAATAAATTGTGTATTGTTTTAAACCAGTAAATTTGTTCCCTCTCTCTCTCTGCCCCTCCCCCGTTCATGCTCTGTCTCTCTCTGTCCCAAAAAATAAATAAATGTTGAAAAAAAAATTTTTTTTAAATAAATAAATAAAATAAACCAGTAAATTTGTGGAGCCGTTGTCACACAGCAACAGATAACTAACACAAAAGTAATACATGATTAATCTCATGCCTCTTAACTGCAAAGCTGCATGATGTCAGAACCTGCTACGCTAAACAGTACAGAAAACTTAGCAAAGAAGTTACCATAGATAAAATAGACAATTGGCAAAGCTTGGCCCAATATGTGGAAGATATTGGAAATAAGAGGAGTAAATGATTGAGAGGTTCCTGAAAACCATGAGGACGCACAACACATATTATGATTAATGTACAGGTGGGATAAAGAGCAAGTATTAATATTTATAATTCTTTGGCTCTTAAATCAGTTCAGATAGTACTCATCTCATTTTTATGCTGTAAATATTAATTTACTTAAATGTACTTCAGGAAACTACGCATATAAAATTGATTTCATAACGATACAACTTTGTACTTTGTATCCGTAAGGTAATCTGTCAACAACCCCAGTCTACAATTTTTCGAAATGAGCAAATCTCACTGAATAGAAAAACTAAGTATGCATAAGTCCAGAGAGACTTTCAGAACATCACACCTGCTTAGAAAGCTGCTCCTCACACAGCTTGTAGAGAGTATAAAACTTCCTGGCCAAAACGACGTTGTCAATGAAGCCGCAACTAGCCAACTTCACCCTGATGATAATCTGTCGGTCGGGCACCATCATGGCCACGGAGCGGAAGTTAATCTTCAAGTTTTCAGGAAGCTCCTGCCGTCCAGCATAGCCAGGATTCTGTACAGAAAATAAGACCCACAGATGAATGACACAGTCATGGGGCAACACACACACATTAGCACGGCACTAAAAGATTCATTATGTCCACACAACAAATCTGGACTGACAACCGAAGAACTCATTGTAAATGAGTTCTCACTCTCCTTTTAACTGGAGAGACTACATCACAAGTTATTAACATGAGCTTTGTTTAACACCAAAGGCCTTCACACAGGAGTTAAAATTACTGTCGCAATTTCCATTCATGAAAAATAAGTGACCTAAGACGAGGGAAATGCATGAAAGCTGTGAGATGAAGGCTGAAATTCAGCAGCTCTTCTTGTGGTTCCTTACCATGGTCAGGAAAAGTCCAAATTCAGGGTTCATAGTCACATTATCTCCATCGGTAAAAATAAAAGACTTTTTGCGCTCCTTTTTACATGTCAGAATAATGGAAATTTGCTGGGCTGCCACTGACAGAACTGGTAAATCAATACGGTTAAATTCATCAAAACAACCCCAGGATCCAGACTGTGCTAATCCTTCGAAGGGAAATTAAATAGAAAATCCAATTAGTATATAATTTCGGGAAGCCAAGGAAAAGAGCATTTTGCAGCTGCCAAGACAAGCCAGAGATAAGTCTGTTCAAAAATAAACTTGAACAAATAGATTATGCATAAAGTGCCCCCGAAATAACTCACAATATGGCGCTCTATCTGTAAACAGCCAACCTGCGGGGATAAAGGAACATTACAATGGCAAGTGATGTTGACATTTGATCCACACAAGAGTGGTTAAGATTTGGATTTTCCAAAAAGTTGTACAAAGTTGAAAAATGACACTGAAATACAGCCAGTTGTTGAAAAATAAATCTTTTTTTTTAACGTTTATTTATTATTGAAAGACAGACACAAAGCATGAGCAGGGGAAGGGCAGAGACAGGGGGGGACACAGCATCCGAAGTGGGTTCCAGGCTCTGAGCTGTCAGCACAGAGCCCAATGCGGGGCTCGAACTCACAGACCGCGAGATCATGACCTGAGCCAAAGTTGGATGCTTTACCGACTGAGCCACGCGGATGCCCCCCAAAATAAATCTTAACCAGATAGTCTACCTTAGCTTTAAATTTCTCATCAAATAAAAAATATAACCCTCACCTTTAAAAATCCGTCCAAGTCCTCGAAAATCCATCTGGTCGGAACAATTGAAAACCACGACGTACTTCCCAAGACAACGACCCATATCTTTCGTAGTTTCTGTTTTTCCTGTTCCTGCAGGTCCAGTGGGAGCTCCTCCCATGCTCATTCCCAGAGCTTGAGCCAACGTGATATAACACCTGGAGGAATAGAGACATCACTAGAACCATGCCCCCTGGCACCTAGATGACACTTCTGGGACATCACAGTAAAATGAACTGCGCACAAGACTTAAAAATGGAAAATTTAAGCCACTGTCCCTACATAGCATTTCCAAAACTGCACCCTAATATACACTTTCCTTATGGATATTTGTTAAGGAAAAAGGAGGGGCTGGCCTATGGTTAACTCAGTTTGAAAACTCTTAAAAAGTTTCAACAGGCTTTCTCATGACAACGTACAGCGTGAGATTCTCCAAGTGTGAAAAAATAGTACACAGCATTTCCAAAACTTACTTGGCAACGTTTTTCACAGAAATCTACCAACATCTAGAGAATAGTGTTCTATGAAACAGATTGGGAACCATTAGATCAATTCCCTTCTGGGAATCTAAGAGTCAATAATTTGATGTACTTGGGTACAAATGATCACATGAGACAAATCACACATTGCTAAATAATCATATCTTCAATCTATTTCTGGGAGTGCCTACTGTACCTTGCACATACCTTCTATTATCTCTTATCACATGATATTAACAAATAAAAGACTCTGATGAGGAAATACAAGAGTGCCTGGGAAGGAAAAAACTACCCTGATAACTCACTGGTGAATCACTCAATTCTCCAGCATCACCCAGTGCTGTCAAAGTGATGAATCTACAAAGTGATGAAGTTGAGGGCTTTCCTACAGCGAACTCTATAAAGAATTCACCTGGACTTGAAAAAAACTTCAAAGGAAATAAAGTGATAGTCCAATGTGAAAGGTGGGAATAAACAGCAAGCACACCAACCAGAGGTCCTCCGGAGTCTGTATTTCATTGGAAGTGAGTTCCTAAAAAGGCAAGTAAATGACTTAGCCCTGAATGTATATGGAGCCTGGAAATGGAGAAGACAATACAGGAGGACGCCCAAGCTCACTCCGATTTTGCCTTTTAATTCAAAGTTTTATTTCCCGCCTTGCACTTTCGTCATCCCTTGCGGAGCAGTCTCTAAAAATAGTTAACACGTCGTGCTCCACCTACATTATCTCGCTTAAGCCCAGAGAAGCCTGCAGGGAAGCTACTGTTGTTTTTCCCACCTTACAGATCAGGAGAAAGGCTCACAGAGATGGAATTACTTCTCTCGAGATCGTGGTAGCAGAGCCGAGATCCGAGCCTACCTGTCTGGCAGCAAGCCCTCAGCTGCCCGGCTCGAGAACACGTCCACCCCGCCAGGGTAAGAAATAAATCTCCGAGAGCTCTGACCCCCAGCTACTCTGTCTTGCACTTGCAAACCCTCTTTATAACTGGGACCATTTGGGTTTATATTTGAACTGAAGCAGTAGTAAGTTGTTAGGTTGCCTAAAAGAAGTCATCCTATTCGTGCGGAAAATGAGCAGGCAAGCCAGGCGCTTTATCCCTTACTTCCTCTGGCGGGGGGGGGGGTGGGGGGGGGCTTCTGTCCATCTGCTAGGCTGGCACCCGGGCTCTTCAAGGACCTGCCTTTCAGAGACAAGCGTGCATCTGCCAGAAAACCTTCATGTCCTTGTTTACTTGACCATCCCGAGTATTCTACATGCATGTGTACCTTTCTCCCTCCCTTTCCTGCTTTCCTTTCCAGTCTCTTTGCTGATTTCAAAAGTGTCATCATTCAGGAACACAACTTGGACTCTGATGTGATCTAGGGGCCTGCTCCACAGTTTTCTCTCTCTCCACTAGGCTGCCGTAAAATCTCTGTTCTCAGGAGCTGGGTCTAGTTCACATTTGTACTTCCAAATACTTGCCTAAACCCTGGCACCTAGTACTCTATGAACATTTGCTAAACAAATGGCTTGTGCCCGTCCAGCCATACGCTCCTATCTGGTTCCTCCTATCCCAACAGCTACTGGAGTTAAAGATGCAGAATGTGGGGTGTCTGGCTGGCTCAGGAGGCAGAACATTAGACTCTTAATCTCAGTCATGAGTTCAAGCCCCAAGTTGGGCATGTAGCCTACTTAAGAAATAATAAAATAAAAATAAAATATGATTCCTTTCTATCACACCAAGAGTTTGAGAGAGAGAGAGAGATGCAGAATGTGACCACCATGCTAAACCAGCAATGACCAACCTCATGACCTGGGTCTCATTATGGTATGCAATTTAAGCAAATCTGTCACCAACATTCATAGCACCCTACATACATTTCATCACATATAAGCCAGTAGTGCTTTTGGTTCCTATTCTTAAACAGTATTGATTGCAAAATGCTGGGAAATTTCCCAATGCAATTATGGCATACACATCAAGAACATATTTTTCTTTGTTTCTTTTCTTGGGGGGTTTAGTTATAGACTCTGATTATAGGACGTACTTAAGGAGAAACAGAAGGAAACATTGAGAGGCACCTGGGTGGCTCAGTCAGTTAAGCATCTGACTCTTGATTTCAGCTCAGATCACGATCTCATGGTCATGAGCTTGAGCCTTGCATAGGGCTCTGCACTGGGCATGGAGCCTACTTAAGATTCTCTCTTTTCTCCCCCTCTGCTCACCCCACTGGTACTCTCTCACTCTCATGCTCTCTCTCTCTCTCTCAAAAAAAAGGAAACATTGATAAAGAATGTGTTATTGATGATTGCGAATAACCATAGTCATAGCAACAATAATAATGAGTAACATTTACTGAGTGCCAGGCCCTCATTACCTACATCTGTCACCTCTAGTCCACACAGTGATTCCAAAAGGAGGGAATCAAAGAGTTTAGAGTCTGGGCCAAGACAATGCAGCTATTAAGGGCAGAGTCCAGTGGTCAACACACAAGTATGATTCACAGAAGCTGTGAGAATACTTCAGAGAAAGGCACATGTTTTTCTGTTTAGACCCGTGTACATTTCTTATCAAGCAGATGAGAAACTTCTATAAGCCTTTGATTCCTGCTGCCCTCTGCCTGAGTGACAGTGTAGTAAGAATGATTCCTGTCTTCTCTGCTTGTGCCCAGAGTGGAAGGAGGGAACGGCCATGAAAAAACACCACGAGCTTTCAGAGAAAGGCACTATATGTTTTTAGTGAATTAGAATAACTATTTTATCATCTGGAACAATGGCAACTCCATCCATGTGATGTTGAGCTTCCCAGAGACTACAGCCACCAACGTTGTTGACTTTCCACGGGGCAGTCAGCAAAAGACTGATGAGATATCAATGCCTCTGCCCTTTGATTTTTGTAAGGATTAACTTTAGTGAGGAATTCTTCGGGAAAAGGGCAGGAATGCTTACAGTGGAATCCCAGTGACCGGCAAAAAAAAAAAAAAAAAAAATAGGTAACTCACTTCTCCCATAATCAAGAGAGTTAAAGAAAAATAAGCAAATGAACATTGAGGGGGACACAGGCTGAAACCCTGGAATCACTTCCACTTCTATATTTAACAGACACCTGCTGTGTTTCTAAAGTTCTCAAGTTCTCTGGGGTGCGTGGGTGGCTGAGTCGGTTAAACATCCAACTTTGGCTCATGTCATGATCTCACCATTTGTGAGTTCGAGCCCCATGTCAGGCTCTGTGCTAACAGCTCAGAGCCTGGAGCCTGCTTTGGATTGTGTGTGTGTGTGTGTGTGTGTGTGTGTGTGTGTGTGTCTGCCCCTCCCCTGCTCGCATGGGTCCTCTCTCTCTCTCTCTCTCTCTCCCTCTCTCTCTCAAAAATAAACATTTAAAAAAAATTTAAAGTTCTCAAGTTTTTTTGATACAGAAAGATGTACAAGACAATGAATATAGTGAAAGAATTAAGATGCAGAGAAGTTTGTAGAATCCAATACCTATATGTAAAAATTAAAAAGAATTTTGACCTACTAGCATTTGAAATTTCTAGAAGAGGAAATAAACTGTTAAGTGTTAAAAAAAAAAAGAAGAAGAAAAAAATTTACTCTCACACTTTCAACTTTCTGTCCTTTTGTACTATTTAAACTTTTCATCACAAAGATGTGCCTCTGAAAATAAACATTTCGTTCATTCATTCTGGAAATGCTTATTTAGCACCTATAATGTGACAGCACTCTTGTAGGGGCAGTAAGCAAGTCACAGGAAGTCCATGCCAGCTCTTTAGCTGACATGTTAAAGGAAGGTAACAAGTTATTCCAAAATAGGAAACAGAAACAATAAAGTTGGTCAGGAGGGCTAGGGGGAGTGTGGGGGTCTCTGCTTCTTGTGGTGGGTCTGAAGTGCCCTCTGAGGTGACATTCGAACAGAGCCCTGAAGGTGAGGGAGCAAGCCATGCCAGTACTGAAGGGAAAAAGAGTTCCAGGTCAAGGGGACAGGAAGGGCAAGGGCCCCGAAGCAAGAGTGTGCTGTTCTAGAACGGCTAAGGAGCAAGTGGCCGGAGCTGAATGAGGAAGAAGAAACAGAAGAATAGCTGGGGCCACATCATGCCATGCCACATAAGGTCACTTTATTTTGGGTGAGATAGAAAGACAGTGCAGGGACTGAGGCAAAGAGATGACAGAATAGGACTTCCAGTGTCTGAATTGAGAATAGACCACAGCGGGGGGCAGGGGGGGCAGGGCAATGGCAGGAGCAGGGAGACCAGTCAAAATACCGTTGCGAGAATCCACGCTAGAGATTATGGTGGTTTGGAGCAGCATGGTAACAGCAAATGGGTGAAAAGTGGTCACATCCCAGGTGAATTCTGGGAATGGTGCTGAGCAAACTTGATGACAGAGGGGGGGATAATAAAGCAAGAGAAAAAGGAAGGTATCAGAGATGCTCCAGGCATTTTGGCTTGAGCGACCCAAGGACGGAACCGCCATTTGCTAAGATGAGGAAGACTAAGGAGGGTGCGTCTGTGGGGGACGATCAAAGCTGTTAACTGTGAATTCCGGGCAAGCATCCGAGTGCACACGTTGGGCAGGTACGTGGATAGATGTGTCTGGAGCTCAGGGGAGAAGCCCGGGCCAGGTGCAGACTGGGGAGTCCACAACTGGATGACACTCGCAGCCACAGGAGATCACCTGAGCAGCGAGCGTAGACGGACAAGACTCCCGGCACATTCTGGGCTTAAACTGGGAAAGTAAAGGGGAAGCAGAACAAGGGTACGAAGGGCCAACTGGAACAGTACAGAGCCAGGACAGTGTGGTGTCTTGGAAGCCGTGTGACGACAGTGGGTCACAAAGGACAGAGTGCTCAGCTGTGCACACCGGCGCTCCCTCACGGGTCAGGAAAGACAAGAACAAGAAATGACTAGTGCACGGAGCAACAGAAAACATCTGCATGGTAGCTTCCAGAGAAGGCAGAGAGTATGAGGCGCAGCTACACCCCAAAGAGATCCACGTTCAAATCCCCGGAACCTGTGAACAGGTTGCCTCGAGTGACTAACGGGACCTTGCAGCTATGATGTCAAAGGTCTTGCGATGATCCGGGATCACCTGTCGGGACCAATCTAATCTCACGAGTCCTTCAGAGGAGAGAAGGGAGGCAGAAGACCGGGTCAGACGTGGGACTGAAGACAGAGGAGAGTCGATGCCTGAAAGGGTCTCAACCCACCGCTGCCGGCTGTGAAGATGAACCAAGAAAAAGTACAGCCTCCCAAAGCAGGGAACGGCCTTCAGCCGACAGTCAGCAAGAAAACCCGGCCTCGCGTCCTCCACGGCCAAGAAACGAGTTCTGCCAACAGCCTGCAAGCACGGGAAGGGGGTTCGCCCTTACAGGCTCCAGGAGGGAGTCAGCCACGCTGAGTGTCAGACTTCTGACACACAGACTGTAAAATCATTAATTTGGGTTGTTTAACCTTCTAAGTCTGTGGTGACCTGTCACGGGATCAGTAAGAAACTAACGCAGAGAGCCCAACTGGAGTGAATTCCACATAAAAGGGGTGAAAGACAAATAGGTGCTTCCAAGGAGTTGTGATGAGAGCTCAGGCGTGGGAAGAAACGCCGAGGCGCCACAGGAGGATTTTCTTTCCGGTAGCAATTACAGCATATTTGCAAGTTGATGAGAAGGATCCAGCCGGAAGTGAAAACTGATGCTGTCCCAGAGACGAAATCACTGGCGGTGGGGATGTTGGCTTTGGATGGCCGCACAGACCATCCATCCAGAGAACCGACTGCACAAGAGCAGGTGCCCTGGGTAGCCGAGGCGTGGGTGGGGACCGAGGGCGCGGCCCCTCCTGTGACAGCATCTTCCCCACAGGACAGGAGAGGTGGTCTTCGCTAGGGAGGGAGGGGGGTGCTGGGAGCCTAAGAAGACAGTAGGTGTGAAATCACTGCCTGAGCCACAAGCGTCTCAAGGAACTGGTCACGTTTTGTGATTATCTGCCTCTGTGCTTCAAAACAAAGAGAAACACTCCAAAAGGACATCCAAGAGCATCCAGTATAAGTCACCTCCAATCCAGGCACAAGAAGGAATTGAAAGACAATGAAGAGGAGGAGAGTGACAATAAAGTCTCTCTGTTGAAGATCAGCATTATCATTTAGCATCCGGAATGAGCAGAGAGAACAATCAAGCAGCATGTGAGTAACATGCTTGTGTCAAACTTCTATGTTTTGTGTGACGATATTTTTTTTTAATTTTAAAATATCTTTTTTAAACGTTTATTTATTTTTGAGACAGAGAGAGACAGAGCATGAACGGGGGAGGGTCAGAGAGAGAGAGGGAGACACAGAATCGGAAACAGGCTCCAGGCTCCGAGCTGTCAGCACAGAGCCCGACGCAGGGCTCGAACTCACGGACCGCGAGATCATGACCTGAGCCGAAGTCAGATGCTTAACCAACTGAGCCACCCAGGCACCCTTTCTTTTTTTTTTTAATATTTATTTATTTTTGAGAGAGAGAGAGAGAGAGAGAGAGACAGAGTGCAAGTGGGGGGAAGGACACAGAGAATCGGAGACAGAATCTGAATCGGGCTCCAGGCTCTGAGCTGTCAGCACAGAGCCCGACGCCAGTCTCGAATTTACAAACCATGAGATCATGACCTGGGCCAAAGTTGGACGCTTAACTGACTGAGCCACCCAGGGGCCCCTGGTGTGACAGTATTTGTCATCTAATAGCCCAGAAGTTCATTCCATGAAAATCAATGATATTCACCATCAGCTTCTACTGAGGCCAAATTCTGCTTTTAACACTCAGCCATTTTGTCAAAAATAAGTAGGCAGCGCATCCCTGAACAGAGCACATATGCAATTAGTTGATGCCACAAAGTTCAAAGTGGACTAAGTGAATCACAGAATATGAGTTGCAGAACGACTCTTGTAGACAGACTGGCTCATCTTACAGATGAGGAAACTGAGTCTAGGGAAAGCGCAAGGCGGCTCTGGCTAACAGAGTTGCTACGTAACAGGCAGAGGACAACAGAGAACTCCAGGCGTCCTGGCCAATGTCCTCCCCATCACTTTTCACCTGTATTGATACTCAATTTCTTTCCTGCTAGGAAACAGCAGGTGCCACCTTCCCCAGTGCAACCCTCAAGGCCAACTGTGATTTACACCTATTGACATGACAGTTAATTCCTTTTCTTGCCCCGCTGATGTCCACCGAGGTCGTTTAAACTTAGCCTCCCTAAGACTGAAGGCAAAGGAAGCAAAGCGTTTCGGTCACAAAAACCCAAATCCCATGCAAAGACCCATGGGTAAAGCTAAAGATACCGTATTTCAAAGACTTTGGTATAAAAGAGCCTATAAACCCTAAAGAGACATGAGGCAGAAATCTCCTGAGTGACTCAGGAGGATAAAAATGTAGGGGAGTGGGTGGAGGGAAAGAGGTTGTGGGATCACAGAACCCTTCCATCACCTGTCTGTGAGTGGAGTTATAACAAGCCTGTCAGTGCAGCCTAAAAATTCATTCTGGTATATGAAAGCCACATCCGTGATGTGGATCATCATCTTGTCGGAATCTTCGTTAAAATAAAATCTGCACTGTTTCAGCCACTCGAAGTCTGTAGGGCTCTTGATATGCATGTGGCACTGAAACGCAAAAGGGAGATGTTAGAGCTGAGATGAGAACCACCTATGAAATATGCACATTAGCATTCACGTAGATCATAATGGGATGTAAGACAACCCAGCTGGTTTGGAGATATCAACTACATCACCATCCAACCTATTCATTGACTGATCGGCAAAAAGGACACTTGAGAAGATACAGGAATAGGAAAATTCAAGAGGAACCCCTAGTTGTGCCCACCAATGTAAACAGCATGACATATTTTAATAGATATTCACTTCTCAAACTGCACCCTTAAATGCCCCAAACCACAGCCCTAACCATAAAGTACAACGCATGAAAAATGTTTTGGCATACAAAGACAGAATCAAACAATCTCATTAGGAAAAAGGCATCTCTTGTGATTATGACAAAGTACAATGTTGGGGTTTTTTAATCCATTCGTTATCCTTCCTAGGATTTGCGGCAGGCCAAAATTTCTAACATCCAAATGGCAGGTTATTGACCAGTAACGCTTTTGTCTGAATTTTGTAACCAAAATGTTAAGCCATTTTCATCATTTTTCTTGGACAAATAATAAATCTAAAATTACCCCGGGCCCTTTATTTCTCAGAGAGGCAAACAGTGTGCTTCACTATTAAGAGAGATTAGACCACAAGAGCTTCAATAAGCTGTCCTTCTCTCCGTTACGTCACAACCGATCGTTTATAATCTTTTTCACATAACGGGGTGAGACACGATCCAGAAAGTTATTATGAAAATAAGGGCTTTTTGCCTCTTATCTAATGTTCTATTTTGTAGCAGAGGACAAATTTCATTTCTTTTCACATTTCCTATTTTCTATAACTACTAAACTGCCTTTGCTACTCTGTTTTCTCTTGAAAGGCAAGAATCTGCATGACCTCTGACTGTCACCAGCCATATTAGGAAAGGCCATTTGCAATCAATGACATAAAATGTAGCGAAACTTGTTAAAGATGTGACTTATCCAAAAGCCTCCAAGGAAGCATGAACCAATTCTTCTAGCAGTGTTCCTTGTCATTTCCATAGCAAGAGACTGGTAATCTTTAATAACCAACAGGAACACAAGACCAATGAAAGCTTTTTTCAGGATGTTCCATGGCAGTTTAGCTTCCAAACTGGTCACATAAAGAATCTAAAATAAAGTCTAATTGGTCAATAACATCTTAACAAGAGATCATCAAAATATGACTGAAATTTTGGTTTAAAGACTGAAAAAAAAAATCTGACAAACAAGTTCTCATCAGGAAGATGACCCTTTGCCTGAATCTAACCTTTCCTTTGAATTCATTCAATTCCTTTGGATTCATTCAATCCCAGTGGTAAACACGGATAGTGCCCAGTGTTTGCTTTTCTATAGATGCCATAGTATTTATAAAGCATTTACCAGGTCATCAAAGATATCCCTTTGGTGCACATGGATAGTAATCAAAGTCTCATATTTAACTCGTTCCATGGAACTCAGATCCTTCGTCGTGATGCTTATCAATGTATTCAACAGCTCCAGAAAAGACTGATTGGTTTTCTGCATGATTTTTTTATCAAACTTGGCATTTCTGAGGGCTTCTTCTGAATCCCGTGTCCATATCATTTGAATTCCTAATAATCCAACCTTACGGAAACAAAAAAAGGCTTTATGAGTGTGTGTGACCTATTAATATATTTAAATAGAAATTATAATATAGTGAATGATGGTGATTATTATGCAAATGTAAGGACATCCTTGATTATTTCAACTTGATTCATTGTTTGGAAACCGATGGAAACTCTATTCATAATGTTCCCTGGCAGTTACACATATACAACCTCATGATGTGTCCACAATTTTTTCCTTGTAATTTTAAACCATTTATTGTTTAAGTCATATCTCTCCCTAGATAGATTTTAAATTACTGGAAGGGAAAGAACATGGCTTAAACCTGTTTTTCTCAAGCTAGCAGGGTTTACATGTGGTAGGTACCCACAAAATCTTTATTGATCATAATGGTTAAGAGAACATCGGTTTTTACATTTTAACACTAAAATACATTTCTCATCTTTCTGGCTAAGCATACGCTCAGTACTTTGTTATGATTTATTTACTAAAAAGATTCAGCAGGAAAAAGAAAAACCTTTTAGGTTAAAGAAAATATAAAGAAAATGTATCTATAAAACGTGTAAGATGTTATTTATATTTATACATATGTATATAACCAAATAATCTGTAGCTGAAACCTTCAAGCTTATCTATATTAAGAAATCCTTAAGAAAATCTTAATACTGGTCCAGAGTTAAATTATAGTCAGTCGTGTAGTTTACAATAGGCAGTGTACGAGATCTAGTATGACTATTCTGTAAAAAATATTTTCCAATTTAATACACTGACCTGAGCAGGGAAGGAAGAAAGAAATTCAATCAGCTGGAAACCTGTTTCTTGAATATTTGCAGCTGCCTGGCGAATCACAAGATGTAATGAGGACTGAGATTCCTCCAAGAGAGAATTAAGCCAAACTTCCACATTGCCCTCTGCCATCACAGGTTTATCCAAGTCAACCGTCTCACCCTCTCGAGAGGAGATTGACAGAATTCGATCATAGATCTACAATAGAAGCCAAAACAGAAAAGGAAAAAAAAAGCTATATTCACATAAAGAATGAATTCCTCCACTGCCCTCTTGTCAGTGTTATCCTTCCTGAAGGAAGGTAAGCTATAGATTATAAGAGGCAAAATATGATTCAAAATCAATTTCAAGCCAAAAAAAAGTCACCCATGAAATCGAAAAGGGAATACTTTCGAACTGAGATAAATCAATTCCAAATAATCTACACCTGAAAGGCAAAAACTTACTTCCTAACAGAAATACTCAACATAAATGGGATGATCGAAACAAGTCTAGTTTCCGCCAATGAAATGGGACCCTGTAAGAGCCTGTCATCCACACAAGCTTATCGAGTCAAAATTAGCAACGACCAGGCCAATATGATCAATGCAAACACCTTTCCAGGTAATTCCAAGTCTGTACTAATTGTCCTCTTTACAGGAGCTCCTGGTGGCATATAATGTTTTCTTTTTCTTTTATTTTTTTTAATGTTTTTGTTTTTGTTTTTGTTTTGAGAGAGAGAGGAAGAGAGAGGCAGAGAGAGGGGGAAACAGAGGATCTGAGGGTGGGCTCTGCGCTGACAGCATGGAACTCAGTGCAGGGGTTTGAACTCACGAACCATGAGATCATGACCTCAGCTGAAGTTGGACGCTTCACCAACTGAGCCACCCAGGTGCCCCGATGTTTTCTAATTCAAATCCAGCTCCTAGTCTGGTCTTCTCACCTCAGTTTCCATGCAGCATGGCATCATGAGGATAGCATGCTATTTGCTAAAATACAGGTTCAAATGGTGCTCTGCCATTCATTGACCATGCGATGGTGGAGGACACATCTCTGAGACTAAATTTCTGGCTCATAACTAGTCATTAAAACCTACGCCTGTGCTGCTTCCCTACTCACTTCACAGGCTGTTCATAGCATACAATAAAATAAGGCAAATGATCAAGTACAAATTTGTTGCATTCTTGTTCTTTAATAAGTGGGATACTGTTTCCTTGGGCTCCAGTGTAGTACCGTATCAATGAATCCTGTGTCATAGACAGAAGTGGTCTACCAAGAAGCTAATGAGACAGAAGTTCCACAGCCTGTCACTTCCACGGGCCCTTTCCAAGTCCTGACTAGAGTTGTAGATTTATAATTTCATAGGAGTGAGGACCTATAAAAACCAGATCTGCCCCTGGTTGTAGAAATGTTATAGCAAGAGAAAACAGCAAAAAAGCGATGCTATTTATTTTAAGAAGTAATTGCTATGAATAGTGGCTAAAAATGAGGACGTTTAATTGATTCCCACTGTGCAATGAGACCGTGAGGAGCTGCACTCTAGAACCGTCCAGTCCTAGTGCAGAAGGACGTAAGAAAAGCATCGGGAAGAACTTCCTGTGTAATTCAGTGCCTCTTTCTTTTTTTTTTTTTTCAATGTTTATTTATTTTTGGGACAGAGAGAGACAGAGCATGAACGGGCAAGGGGCAGAGAGAGAGGGAGACACAGAATCGGAAACAGGCTCCAGGCTCTGAGCCATCAGCCCAGAGCCCGACGCGGGGCTCGAACTCACGGACCGCGAGATCGTGACCTGGCTGAAGTCGGACGCTTAACCGACTGCGCCACCCAGGCGCCCCTCAGTGCCTCTTTCAACCCACACATCCAGTAGGTCTACAAGAAACAATGGTTTCGACCCACTGAATCCATACTGCCTTCCCTTCCTCTCTCCCCATTCGCCTTCATCAAGGCTTTGTTGTAGCACCTCAGCCTTTTCCATCCTGACTGGGTTCCATGCCTCCTTCTATTTCACCTCCTACACTGAGCCAGAGAATCTTTCTGAAACACAACTGGGTCACCGCCCTGCGTAAAACCCTCCTGCACCTTCTGTCATGTTCAGGATGAAGTAGAATTCTGTAGTGTGATACACTTGGCCATTTGGAATCTGATCCCATGTCTCCTTCTTCCCCTTCTCCCTTTGCTCATCGCTGCCCATCAGGGTTAAAATGTGTACCCTCGGGGTGCCTGGGTGGCTCAGTCAGTTAAGCGTATGACTTCAGCTCAGGTCACGATCTCGAGGCTCATGAGTTGAAGCCCTGCTTCAGGCTCTGTGCTGACAGCTCAGAGCTTGGAGCCTGCTTCAGATTCTGTGTCCCTCTCTGTCTCTGCTCCTTGCCCATTCATGCTCTGTCTCGCTGTCTCAAAATAAATAAATGTTAATTTTTTTAATTTAAAATAGATGTTGAAGTCCTAAGCCCAGAACCTGTGAATGGAACCTTATTTGGAAATCGGGTCTTTGTAGACGTCATCAAGTTACGATGAAGGTGGACCCTAATCCAATAACTGGTGTTTTTATAAGAAGCAAATCTAGACAGAGAGACACAGACACACAGAGCAAATATCATGTGAAGATAAAAGCAGATATCCACGTGACATGGGTATAAGCCAAGGAACATCCAGGGTTGCCAACTGCCACCAGATACTAGGAGAAAGGCACAGAACGAACTCTCCTTCAGAGCCTCCAGCAGGAACCAAGTCTGCTGGCATCGTAGTTCAGACTTCTAGCCTCCAGAAAGGTGAGAGAGGAAATTTCTGCTGTCAATCCAGAGCAGCTGTAGGAAACCGACCCAACCCCTCACGTAGCCACATTCCCGACACCCGAGGCTGCCCACGCTTTTCAGACCCTTGCACCTGCCCTTGCTTCTGACTGGATCATGCACCCCTTTCTCCACCTGCCTGGGTAGATTGCACTTGCCTTCAAATTATCAGTTCAAGTACCATACTGCCCCGCAGGGAGCCTTCCCTGACACCCTTTATACCAGGCTAAGGCTCCCTGACAGCATCCCCACGTTATTTGTGCATAACACTAGCACAGCAAGTCAAGAATTACCAACCGTTAAATGGCCAGGTTTCTCATGAATGTTGCACGGCATAAAAACAACTTCGGTGTACTGATAAATTCTTCCTTGGAGCCCCAGGACTAGCACCATGCCTGACACACAGCCCCGGGCATGAACTTAAACGAATGGCTTTTGATCGCGTCCGATGTAATCACTCCACCACGGCACCAGCTGCACTCTAGAAACACCCCACCCGAGTGCGGATCCCGGAGGTCTCTGATTCTCGAGTTCAGCACAACATCTGGCACATGGAAGTCGCTCCCCAAGAGCACGCCAGGATGAATAAGGGAATGGCAGTGAGGGTTTCCGGGAAGCCCCGGAGGACGACCGAACACACTGTCAAACTGGAAGGGCCTCTTTCCCAGGGAATTTGGGGTGAAGCGATGGATCAGGCAGTATCTTCTCCCAGCCGAGAAACGCAACCTCCCTTACGTTGAACGCCTTCTCTTGGGTCCCCCACAACTCCATAACCCTAGAAACTTGTAAGGAGTGTTTCAAAAAAAAAAAAAAGGCTTCAATCAAGCATGACGAGCACCAGGGAAGACGATCATGCCAAATACTTCTGAAACCTGATTAAAACAATCAAATCACTGCGGCAATTCTGCTTCGTCAAGGGACTATTTTCTGAGCGATTGGTTTCTTTGTTTCGTTGAATTTCGCAACAGCTAACTTGGCATGTAAAACCATGAATGCTACATACGACGCATCCCTAATCATATTTACACTGTTCTTCAAATTTACACTTTGGATAGCAAGAAATCACACAATTCTGAAGGCACGTTGGGCCCAAAAGTTTGTTTTTAATCACTAGCTGGGAGTAACCCTATGCAAACACAGCATCAGAGAGCGATTGTACAAAGACAAGGGAAGTTTAAGATATGGCAATTGCCGGCCAGCAGTTAGAATTAGGCAAACCTTTTCATGGAACTTGACAGTTTTGATGTTGTCAAACACATTCAGCAAATGGGCTTGTATCGTGTGTGTGTCTGATGCCTGCCCCAGGATCTCCAGAAGGGCGGGGTCCGAGACAAAGAAGAAGCGAGGAAAGCAAAGACGTTTTTTCTCCAAGTACCTAAGTGGAGAGGAAAAGAGAGGCTTCATAAACACACAAAGCAGGCCTTTCTAGAAATAAACTCATCGGGACGGCGAGAAGGGGGAAGGATTGTGAGACAACCAAATTTTCCCACACACTGTTCGATGTTTTTGTTCTGTGGTTCTTACTAATCTTGCCTAGTAGCATTCCGTATTTGGATGAAAAACAAATATTTTTTCCAGAACTGATAGAGTTTCTTCATCTTTCACGAGTGTAATGCATACCCTTGAGGTAATCTGGAAAAGCTTGTACTTTCTTGGTGGAGGACGGGAGCAATCACACTCAGGGAGTTTTGGAGGGGGTGGGGGGGGGTGGTCTTTTGCAAGCACAGTGCTGTGTCAGCTGAAGGGTGCACCTCATTCTTGGAATTGTATCTTAAAGAATGCAATGACTCCATTACCGAAGCAGAAGGCAAAATCTAGCTCTGAATAAACTGCGTGAAGGGGCCCTGGCACAATTCTCTGCCTCCAGGAATTACTGAAACCCAGAGAATTTTCAACTGTGCTTTTGTTTCTATATTTTGTTTCTATATTTGCTTTACTTTATGGTGTTTCTTTGTGTGACGGATATATTTTTCCTGTTATTTTTTTTAACGTTTAATTTTGAGAGAGACAGAGACAGAGTGAGAACAGGGGAGGGGCAGAGAAAGAGGGAGACACAGAATCTGAAGCAGGCTCCGGGCTCCGAGCTGTCAGCACAGCGCCCGACGCGGGGCTCGAACTCACGAACTATGAGAGCATGACCTGAGCCCAAGTCGGACGCTTAACCGAGTCACCCAGGCACCCCTGTTATTTTCATATTAATACCTCTGTACCTTCATTTTCTTGCATCCTTCGATATACTTACTGTAGTTTTCATTGTAATTTGTTTTTGAAACCTTACCAGAAATCCTTTTCAAGTGTGGTCTGTCTGAAAAATTTCTATTCCTTCCCCGCCATGTGTATTATTATTTGTTTCCTGTGTAAAATCATGAGGGAAATATTCTTAGTTCACAGAAGCAGATTCTCTTCATAGGAAGGTAGGATTTTGACCAAGGACACTGTGGACCAGAAGCTGGAGCCAGCTGGTGCCCTTGAGGGCATGCAAGGGGGACACTTGGCTGCCCATACTTGGTCAACTGCTGGACTTCTGTTTTGGTGAATGGTATGCCCAGCATGAGGACAAGAGCTAAATTCCTTGAGACAGAAGACAGGACTTTTTTCAGAGGCTGAAAGAGGCAAAGAAAGGAAGGAAACAGAAGGACAGACTATGCTACAAGAGGTGCTCCGGGTGACGGACGAGCTTTCTGTATGTGGTGTAATCTTCCTCCTGAGCTCTCATGGAACAATCAGTAAAATACACACTACAAACTACTGCTTTTGGCAATTCGGGTTTATTCACTTTGGGCACGTGAAAAGGCACAAAATCTGGCCTCAAAGAGGGGGCAGGACGACGCTGCCCGAAGAGTCTCTGTTTACATCCCCCTCATTTTCTCAAACTCTTGCTTTTATGCTCGTGTTTGTTTGGGTTTTTTGAACATTTATTTACTTTTGAGAGAGGGAGAGACACAGCATGACTGGGAAAGGGGCAGAGAGACAAGGAGACAGAATCCGAAGCAGGCTCCGGGCTCCGAGCTGTCAGCACAGAGCCTGATGCAGGGCTCGAACTCACACACCTTGAGATCACGACCTGAGCCGAAGTCAGATGCTTAACCGACTGAGCCGCCCATGCACCCCTGTGCTCATAGTGTTTTATGTTGTTTGTTTTTAGCTTTTTATTTTCCTTACTTTAAATAGGCTAGTTTTATTTTAAATATCCCAATCCATCTTATTTGTAGAAGCTTGATCTTTATTCTTTATTGAGAAAAGAATTCCTTATTCCTTGTTCTTTTTTTTAATGTGTATTTATTTATTTTGAGAGAGAAAGAGGGTGTGATCAGGGGAGAGGCAGAGAGAGGGACACACAGAATCTGAAGCAGGCTCCAGGCTCTGAGCTGTCAGCACAGAGCCCAACACAGGGCTTGAACTCACCAACCACAAGGTCATAAGCTGAGCTGAAGTCAAACGCTTAATCGACTGATCAAATTTTTGAAATGCTTATGTATTTATTTTGAGAAGAGATAACACAAGCGGGGGAGGGGCAGAGAGAGAGGGAGAGAGAAAACACCAAGCAGGCTCCAAAGTGTCGGCACAGAGCCGCACACAGGGTTCGATCTCACAAACCGTGAGATCACGACCTGACTTGAAATCAAGATTTGGACGCCTAACCGAATGAGACACCCAGGCGCCCCTCACATTTTTCTTTAAATTCTAGTTAGCTAACATGCAGTGCAATATTGGTTTCAGGAGTAGAATTCAGTGATTCATCACTTACATACAACACCCAGGGCTCATTATAACAAGTGCCCTCCTCAGGACCCATCACCCATCTAGCCCATCCCCCATCCACCTCCCTCCATCAACCCTCAGTTTGTTCTCTACCTTTAAGAATCTCTTACGGGGGGCGCCTGGGTGGCGCAGTCGGTTAAGCGTCCGACTTCAGCCAGGTCACGATCTCGCGGTCCGTGAGTTCGAGCCCCGCGTCAGGCTCTGGGCTGATGGCTCAGGGCCTGGAGCCTGCTTCCGATTCTGTGTCTCCCTCTCTCTCTGCCCCTCCCCCATTCATGCTCTGTCTCTCTCTGTCCCAAAAATAAAATAAAATGTTGAAAAAAAAAATTTAAAAAAAAAAAAAAAAAAAAAAAAAAAAGAATCTCTTACGGTTTATTTCCCTCTCTCTTCTTTCTTTTTTATAAAAATTCTTCTTTTGTCAAATGTCCTTCAACAGTTACTTGACTTGATTCAATAATTTTATGAAACATATCAAATCATTCACACCTGAAAACCTATTTTTCTAAAAAGTTATTTTGAAGGATTTGCTTGCAAATGGTTTTGCTTTAAAGTTAACATTTAGGGGCGCCTGGGTGGCACAGTCGGTTAAGCGTCCGACTTCAGCCAGGTCACAATCTCGCGGTCCGTGAGTTCGAGCCCCGCGTCAGGCTCTGGGCTGATGGCTCGGAGCCTGGAGCCTGTTTCCGATTCTGTGTCTCCCTCTCTCTCTGCCCCTCCCCCGTTCATGCTCTGTCTCTCTCTGTCCCAAAAATAAATAAACGTTGAAAAAAAAATTTTTTTAAGTTAACATTTAAAGGGTGCTTTACCGACACTTTAATTGCCTATGATCTTCGTGATTAATAATGTCTTCACAGGACAATTTTCTAAAGGAAAAGTATTAGCATAGGCCCATGGCATAAGCTGTTGGGATGCCCATCACCTAGATTAGAGTAAACTTGCAAATATTTGCCAAGGAAAATCTCGGCCCTAGTTCCACCTCCTACTGAACCTGCCTCCACACGTAGTGGGGTAGACATCCCTCTAGGCATGGTCTTGTTTAGGCTCTTCAACTTTCCTAAAAGCATGCCAACTTCATCACCCTCCCAGCTGAACACCAAAGTCTATGGATTTGTCTTTAACCAGCAGTGCCAGTGGTCTATCACCTAGATTCTTGTCAGGGCTTAACATCCCTCACATTTCACACTGCCCCAGATCCTCTGTTAACTTGGATATACCAGTGATATTCATGAAGGAGTTCCTGAAGAGTGTGCAGGCATCCCATCGCGACTTCCCTGGATCAAGCCATTCGATCATAATGCCTCCCACTTGACTCACCCTGGGGTAAAGCAAGTAGGTGAGGATTCTGCTGAGTGTTCCCATTATAGAGAATGCACAATAGAGTATCGTCCAAGGTGTCAATTTAAAACAAACAAACAAAAAAAATGTTGTTTTCCCGAGCAACGGGAACCTTTCATTTTATGCATCGTATGAATGCTATACCTAATCGTACATCACTCTTTCCTTTGTCCCTGGGAAAAAAGCCTTTGGCCTCTGAATCTGAGGTCCATTTATAGCTTCTTTGTGAGACAAGTTTACCATCTTTGGTTTTTATCCTTTCCTTTCACCTTAATTTTCTCATTACTTTGTTATCTTCCAGCAGCCACCTCAAAAGCCACTTAACCAGCCAAGCATAAGTAAGTAAGCCCCCTCCCTTACATGTTACCATACAGGTGTTTCTTCTATTTTCAGCTCAGTCACGTTTTTGGTTCAAGTTTAAGCAACACCTCTACTTACTTCACAGAGATCCTTCCAAAGTGCCATTTGAGGCTCAGAATTTTAACCACCACCCATGACTCTGAGCACAGCCTGGCTTAGGTGCCCTGGGTTGCTCAGTGCACAAGACAGCTGCCTAGTCACAGGTGGTGTTATAGGTACTGTTGTAGGTCATGAGAACATGGGGGCGTTGGTATGGGGAGGGGGCATCCATCTCCCAGAGTTAGCCAAGGAGACATCATCACTTAGTTGGAGTTAAAAGCTCAGAATATGTGGCATGTCAGTGTCAATGTACATCTCAGCACAATTAGCATCCCTGATGCTGCTCCCACTTGTGACTACAGATGATCGTGACAGGGACTTTTATGTGTCAACTTGGCTGGGCCACGGTACCCATGTATCTGGTCAAACTTTGTTCCAGATGTTTCTGTGAAGGTTTTCATTTTAAAGTTTATTTACTTATTTTGAGAGAGACAGAGAGAGAGTGAGCAGGGGAGGGGCAGAAAGAGAGAGGAAGAGAGAGAAGTCCAAGCAGGCTCCATGCTGCCAGCTGCAGAGCCTGACACAGGGCTCGAACCCACAAACCATGAGATCATGACCTGAGCCGAAACCAAGAGTCAGATGCTTAACCAACTGAGCCACCAGGCACCCCAGTGTAAAGGTATTTTTAGCTAAGATTAACACTTAATCAGAAGACTTTGAATAAAGCAGATTATCCTTCATAATGTGGGTGGGCCTCAACCAATCAGGCAAAAGACTAAAGAAAAAAAGACTGACAGCCCCTAGAAGAAGGAATTCTGCCAGCAGACTGCCTTTGGGCTTTAACTGAAGCAGGTCATCCCTGTGTCTCCAGGCTGCCAGCCTTCCCAGTAGATTTGAACTTGCCAGTCTCCTCCATCACATCTCTCTCCCTCAGTCTCTCTCTCTCTTCTTCTCTCTCTCTCTCTCTCCACCCCCAACCATGTGTATACACACCCTACTGATTCTATTTCTCTAGAGAACTCTGACCAGTACATAACCAACAGTTTATCCTAAATTTCTCCATACATACTATTCTAAGATTGAAGGGGGGATATTTAGGGACACCTGGGTAGCTCAGCCAATTAAGTGTCCAACTCTTGATTGTAGCACAGGTCATGATCCCGGGGTCAGGGTATCCAACCCCGTGCCAGGATCTGTGCTGAATGTGGAGCTTGCTGGGATTCCCACCCCCCCCCCGCCCCTCTCCCCTGCTCATGCTCGCTCTCTCTCTCTCTCTCTCTCTCTCCCTAAAGTAAAAAATAATTTAAAAAAATGGTTAAAGGGGAGATACTTATTTTTTTAATATGAAATTTATTGTCACATTGGTTTCCATACAACACCCAGTGCTCATCCCAACAGGTGCCCTCCTCAATGCCCATCACCCACTTTCCCCTCCTTTCCACCCCCCCATCAACCCTGAGTTTATTCTCAGTTTTTAAGAGTCTCTTATGGTTTGCCTCCTTCCCTCTCTGTAACTTTTTTCCCCCCTTCCTCTTCCCCATGGTCTTCCGTTAAGTTTCTCAGGATCCACATAAGAGTGAAAGAGAAAGAGGAGATATTTAAAAGCATGTATAGTCCAGCTATAATATAAATAAGTCATGGGGATATATTTTACAGCATGGTGACTATAGTTGAAAATACTCTATTTCATATTTGAAAGCTGCTAAGAAAGTAGATCTTGAAAGTTCTCATTACAAGAAAAATAGTTTGTAACTATGCACGTTACAATGGACGTTAACTAAACTTATGGTGGTCATCATTTTGCAATATATACAAATCTCAAACCACTATGTTGCATACCTGAAACTAATGTAATGCTGTATGTCAATTATATCTCAATAAAAATAAAAAATACAGAAAATCATGTATAGTTAACTGTTTTTGGAATATTCACTACTATTCAACATATTTCTGCTTACATGATTTATCTTGATTAGCCAAAGGGAAAGAAAAGAAAAATATATGTTACTCTTGGAATTCACCCCGCCTCCTATACACGTGTGTGTGTGCACGTAAGTGTGTGTGTGTGTGTGTGTGTGTGTGTGTGTGTATAGATACATGAGGCTCTTGTTTCTGTATAATCTTGACTACTTGTGTCCATTACACTGTTCATATTGTTCTTGGTTGCACCTAATGAAATATTTTGACTCTTCAGATGCTTATCCAAGAAGAAAATCAGGAAAGTAGCTGTATCCGTTTTAAAAGGCAAGGACTATATGAGAATTTGCAAGACTTTGTCCCAGTGGATGGAAGAAGCCCTGAGTCCTATTATTCCAACATCAGAACAAATCCAGCAAGGGCTTGGAGATAATATGAGACTCCAAGCTACCGGTTTTATCTATGCAACAACATCAGACACGAATTACGTTTTAGCAAAAGAAAATCAATATGGCTAATGCTGTCTGGTCCCTCTGATCCCTTTCATCTCTAGGACGCTAAGGGGGCCTTCACAGAGCCAGTAAACTTACCCAGTGAGGGATTTCTGGCACATTTCCAACTGGTCCAGCAAGTGCGGTAACAGCTGCCCCATGGTCTCATCTCCAACACAACACTGAACCACATTTGGCATTTCATGTGCCCGAGTCATAATCTTCACCCAAGATTTATCGATGTTGGAAAAGCGCTTGGCTTCCTACAAGAGTGAGGTAACAAAGCCCACTTGGACACATCTGTGATCTCAAGGAAAGCGCATCTCACATACCTTCTGCTGAGGCCAGATTTCTCCCCAGTCTGGATATCCCAACTTTACATGCCTAAAATGTCACACATGTTCTATTTCGATTCTCCTTTTGCACCATCCCACCCCCTTTCTTAAATAAGGTCCCCCCATTATGTTAACTGAAAGCAGAAGACAGACACAGAAATGAAAATACAATATGAGACAGCTTGGAAGAGAAAAGCACTCCCAAGTGTTTTTGCCAGTTATCCCTAAATGAAGTGAATTTTATGTTTTTCAAGTTTTCTACACTGAGCACTGAATTGTTTGTATATTTAGAAATGAAAACATTTAAAAATAAGATACAAAACTAATTACGGTATAACCCTAATACTGTGAAATTTTTAAACACAGATTTTTTTTTTCAGAAAAAAAATTGAAAATGTGCAGAGGACTTTGAGAGAATAGAAATAAGGTTTTCCTTCTTCCCTAAAACTTTCTGTAGTTTACCAATAAGCATGTACTATCAAATATGAGAGCAAGAGACCCCACCGAGTTCCTTGAATATTGAATGTGAAAGTTGCCAGTATTACATCCAATTTGAGATTCCCCACCACCCAGCAAGAAGAAAAACATGCCCAAATATAAAAGCAGAAATAAAGAAATAAGTAAATAAATACTTAAAGTTTCAGTGTGTGGATACATTCCACCGGTAGGTGAAAAATACATCGGCTAACAGACCCATCCTCTGTAATGAAACTGAAAACTCACCACAGGGACAGCTAGGAAGACTGAGCAAAAAAAACACTCAACACAACCGTGTTTCTGAAACTCAAATATATCATTAAAACATTATAATTTTGCAAACGATGTAAGGTAGTTGAATAAGAATCCTTGAGATTTGGTAAGAAAAATGTTTTTGATAAAAATTTCAAAATACTACACTCCATATTCCCCATAAGATGATTAAATTTGATGAGAAAAAAACATGTTCCACAGTCTTGAAAAGAGGGCCTTTTTGTTCTGGAGTTTCTTTTTTCTGCCTGTTTCCACCCCCCCCCCCCCCAGTTTTCCAGTACAGATATAATTGGGTGAATTATATAGCGTGAGTTGTTTTAAACTGTCAGTAGTAACAGAACAAATTATCCTGCCATTGTCGAGATAACTACGCCATAATTCCGCACTCCTCCCAAATTCTACCTTCAAATTACCTAAAGTGTATCAATTATGCAGACATTCCTTTTCTTTTTTAACCCTCTGTTTCCCACAAAACCACACGGTTTTGTAGCCTTCACACCCTTACTTTTCCACAATCGCTCTCTCCTTATAAAACTGTTCAACAACAACAACAAAAACGTTGGGGAGGGTGTGGCTCCAGAGAAATTGAAATACTATTGCATTTTTGAAGGAATTATTAGTTATTAGAGAATTCTCTGAGTTAAAACCCTGATGAAACCATAAGGAAAATTCTGAAACCTTGGGAAGCTGCTTGGCAATATCTCCTCCCACAAAGACAGCTTCTAAGTAAATCCACAAGTTCTGCACCATCATCCAGCTCTCAATGATGTCTGTTGAGTTGGAAAGGTACTGCACCCATTTTTGGATCTGGGCCTTGAACGGCATATTGTACCTAAAATGAAAAATACAGTCAGCATTTGGGAGGCTTTTTTGGTGTTTTCTTTTTCATTGTTGTTGTTTTCAAACTAAAAGATTTTATTTAATCCTAATTTTTACCTGTTTCTTTACAACTGGGATTATGTTGTGCTGGTTTTGAAAATGATGCTACTTGGGGCACCCGGGAGGCTCAGTCAGGTCAGCATCTAGCCCTTAATTTCAGCTCAGGTCATGACCTCACGGTTCATGGGATCGAGCCCCGCGTCGGGCTCTGGGCTAACAGTGCAGAGCCTGCTTGGGATTCTCTCTGCCCCTCCACGATTCTTTCTCACACATTCTCTCTCTCTCTCTCTCTCTCTCTCTCTCTCTCTCTCTCTCAAATAAATAAACTTATTTTTTTTAGTGATGCTACCAAGTGACTAAATCATCATCATTTACTGGACATTGTTCGACTTTTCCTGTTTTGATCCAGAGCATAAACAGGTGGGAGGGAGATGGGTCATCTGAGAAGCAGATCAGGCATTAGACTTGATTCCACACAACTGCTAGAGTAATAAAATTGGGGTCATTGTTGCTACAGCCAAGCGAGTAATAGTCTCTCTGCTGACCTTTGTGTCTTCCCCAGGGACTCTCTCTGGTTTCTCACATACTATGGGGCAATTACAGAGACACTGGTGGGGATCAAACAACCAATTCAATTTTCAAACATGTTAATACCTGCAATCTCTCTCTAGCCTCCCCCTTTCTGGGTCTCTTTCCAACTTCCCAGCCACTCAAAACCACCCACTCGTGCGCGTGTGCGTGTGCTTGTGTGTGTATGTGTTAGGGATCATGCAGGTCTACGTGTAATACTCTGATAGTCACTCTTTAGTCTCTCCTATAGTTAATCTATCTTCCCTTTTTCATTCTTGAGAGAGAAACGGATCATGGCCTTCCAGTGTTTTTTTCCTTTTCTCTTTAGATATAGGACCCCATTTCTACCTGGAAACGTAAGTGCCCAGTTAAAATACTGAATTTCCCAGCCTCCTCTGCAGCAACGGGCAGGGCCGGGACTAAGTTCCACATCAGTAGCTCCCAACCTTGGCTGTACTTTGGGGACATCCAGCAGACATTAAAAACTACTTGGGCCTGGGCACTGGGGTGGCTCAGTCGGTTGAGCATCCGACTTCGGCTCAGGTCATGATCTCGCGGTTTGTGAGATCGAGCCCCACGCGG
Organism: Prionailurus viverrinus; assembly: GCF_022837055.1. Classification (NCBI taxonomy): domain Eukaryota; kingdom Metazoa; phylum Chordata; class Mammalia; order Carnivora; family Felidae; genus Prionailurus; species Prionailurus viverrinus. The sequence continues at coordinate 229,731,302 of NC_062561.1, read as the reverse complement.
AGCTCTGTGCTGACAGCTCGGAGCCTGGAGCCTGCTTCCGATTCTGTGTCTCCCTCTCTCTCTGACCCTCCCCCACTCATGCTCTGTCACTCTCTCTGTCAAAAATAAATAAACATTAAAAAAAAAAACCCACTCAGGCCTGCCTGGGTCCCACCCCCAAAAGACTCCAATTGAATCAGTGTGAGATGTGGCCCAGGCACTGGGATTTAAGTTCCCCAGGCGTCCAGTAAACAGCCAGGTGAGGACCACTCTCTTGGGTAAGAAGTGGGTGGCAGCATTGTATGGAAGGGGAAGTAAGGGGAAGGGCCACCCCTGGAAAAGACAGAAGGGTGAGCCTGATAAAGCTTAGGTCCCTGATGATGAGGTGGAGCCTGCTCTCTACCCTGAACCATCAACCTTGGAGCTTCTTTTACGTGGGAGCCGCATAAACTTCAGTTTTGTGCAGGCAATGTTTCACGAGGTGCTTCTATTATTTGCAGACAAAATTCTAATAATTGTACTCCCTGTCACTGTTTTTCCTTTTTCTTTGCCCTTAGGGATCCCTCCATTCCAACAGACTATGGACTTAAGTCTTTCTCAAATATTAGTCATGTTCATTAATAAAATTTTCATTCCCACAGTCCTAATTGTGAAACAGACTGTTTTAATATTCCACATCTTTCTGGGTTTTTTTTTTTTAATTTATGATTTTCACTACAATGCGGTTCCATAGCAACAGAGAACACTGTTTGATTTGCTCTTCTGTCCATAGCACCTAGAAAAGTGTATGGCACATAGTAGGTGTTCAATACATTTGTACTGAATACGTGTTCCTCACACAACTCTCATCTGTGGATTCACTGCCATCGGTAAGGACAGTTTCCCCATCCCTAACATAGTAATTTTTACTTAATTTGTATGTGTTCATTTTCTACCTCCCTAGGATGTGTTATTTTCCATCTGTCCTTCATTTATTTGGGTATGAATAGCAACCAAATTCATTCAAACTCACCAAATCCTAAGTACTTCAGAGTCAAGGTCACCAATGGTCTAAATCTCTAAGACCGAATTTTATATCCCATATTACTCACTTCAAACACTTGGGTGTACCAAGCAAAAGTGAAGAAGAGAAATTTTTATCAAACAGTATTAAGTGGTTATTAATCCCTACATTAAACTTATTCATGTACATATACACACAGAAGAGACTGACGTTCGAAAGACAGAATGCAGTAAACTCGTATCTCAATGATACCCTCATGCTACACAATTATTATATATCTGAGAAGATCCTGGTGAACAAAAAATTATTTCAGGAGGAGCAAAGGGAAGCAAGGAACCAAGGAAATGTTAAGCTCATGAGTCTAAGGCATGTGCATCCAAAGCATGATGGTTTTGCAGTTAACTGTCAAACAGAAGTGTTAGACTCGTATCGGTCTGTGCTGTTTTATTTCTCTTTATGAATTAAATTCACTCTCTATCTTAATCTGTCATCTCATTAAAGTATGTACACAACTAAGAGTTTCTAGTCCACAGATGTTGGCACAACGATTTCCCAAGTAGAACGATTATTCTGAAGCTCAGCCTAATTTCCCCTGGACTCCGGAGCCTGTCAAGCTGTCAGCTGTGCGGTGAGGCTTGTCAGCTGCAAAGTTGAAATGTTCCGCAAGATCCAAGTGGCTAATTACATGTTGCATTATTTTGTCCAGTTGATGGTCTCAGACACATCGCACAGTAGAGGATAATGAAATAAAAACAGCATTACACATGCTGTGCCAAGGGCTAAAATTAAAACACGGACTTTTAATGTTAAATAAATTGTATGGGGGCCATTGCTGCATTGTTTAATATTAATTTCCCTTAAAACGTTTGTTGCGGTGGTTCCCACATCTCAGGGGAAAGATGGACGGACTTCCTACCTGTTGCTCAGCAGAGAGCCTAGCAACATCAAGCTGTCCTCCATGCTGGTGATGATTTCTGAGGTGCTGTCTCCCCGCAAGAGGAGCTCTCCACGGGCTTTAAAGCTGCCAAATGTGAATGTTTTGCTGTCCCACTCGTTCATCACTTGCTTCAGCTTGTGCTCGATGTCTCTCTCTTTCACCGCACTGATACAGATGTCCTATTAAAATTGCAAGCTCTAGCTTTACCACATGAAAGTCACACGTCCTTCGTGAACAGTCCAGATTCAGCAGAGGTCCTAGCCTCCCTAGATGCTTCATACGTATCTAAAAATACTTTTCCCGCCCAGCTCTAAAATGCAATATGACAAATGGTGTATATGTATATAGATCGAGATTTAGGGAGAGAGATGAAGATGTATTACTAAATAACAGAACCTTAGTTTGTAAAATGTCCCACCAAACTCTTCCAGAGAGAAAGGTGACAGAAAAGGTACGCAACAACGGAACACCGTGAGAAAGGACATCCTGACATTTGTGACAACGTGGGTAGACCTTGAGGGCATTAGGCTGAGATAAGTCAGACAAGTAAAAATACCATATGCTATCCCTTGTTATGTGGAATCTCTTATATGTGGAACCCTCAAAAACACAGAGGGTAGAGTGGTAGTTACCAGAGCCAGGGATGGGGGAAGAGAAGAGATGCTGGAAATCTAACACACAGTACAGTGATAATAGACAACAAAACTGTATCATAAATATTAAACTTCCTAATAGACTAGAGCTTAATTGCTACCACCACTAGAAGAAATGATCAGTATGTGACATAACCCAGGTGTTAGCTAACACTCCAATGGCAATCATGCCACAATATAAATGTGTCAAACCAATATGTTATATACCTTCAACTTACACAATGTTATATGTCAATTATATCTCCATTTGGATTAAAAAAAAAACACACACGTGTGATAACCTTGTAAATTTTGAAACTCTAATCAAAGACCCAAAATTTAATGTGTCTCTGATTTAACTCTAGAGCCAAATCAATGCGGTATGAGAGGAGAAAATGAAGAGAAACCTGACTTCTCCCAGGTCTCCCTCCACTTTCCCAGTCTCCTCTGCAGCCACGCTTTTTCCTGGACCATTAGTCAAGCCCCATCCTTGCCTCTTCTCGTCTCATGCTGCACTCCCTCTCTGCATGAGCTCATCTATGCCCACCCAGTCTGTAACCTCCTGTATCTCCCGGTAAGACCCCCATCCATTTGCCTATTGGGCCTCTGTGTTTGGATCTAACCAAGGGAATCCCAAACACATTCTGTGAAATATCAAACTCATGCCCCAAATTAAGCTCTTTGCATTTGTCGCTCAACTGATTCCCTTCCAATAATTCCCTATCTCCGTGATGAGCACCATCATCCACCTTGATCTCTCAGCAGGAAATCTAAGGTTTACCCTAGATTGTTTCTCCTACCATGTTCCCTCTCTTGCCAGATTCTACCCGGCTCTACCTTCTAATGATCTCGTTGATCTTTTCCCCCTTCTCCAGCTTCACTACCTGCCCCCTCATCCAACACACCATTCATTGTCTCTTGTCTGGGATATTCTTATAATCCCCTGGTTGGTTTTCCCATCATTCTCACTTGCCCTCCCCCAATCCTTTCTCCACACAGTTACCACAGTGATCTTTAGAAAATGCAAAACTAACCATGTCATCTCTGCTCAAAATATATCTCCCAGACGACTCCCCATTGGTCTCTCCACCCTGGTGTTCCCTCTGGTTCCCAAACACACTTCAGACCCTTCACACATGCTGTTCCACATGCCTGACATTGTCTTCTTTGCCCTTTCCAAGTCCCTCAGCCTCACCACACGCACACATTCCCTCCCCAGCAGTCATGGGCATGTGTCCCAACTTCCCTACCTTTACCACCCCATCACCCCAAACAGGTCAAGCCCATTACTATGGGCTGTCATAGAACAGATGCTTTTTACTTCAATGGTATTTACCACATTGTGTAACTATACCCTTATTTGTGTAATTATTTAACTATGCAAGTTATTTAATGATCTATGAATGAAGGAAAGCATCAGTATGTCCCCAGCACTCAACACAGAACCTGTCACGTAAACATGTGTGGAAGGAATGAATAGCTGGATGCCCAGAAGAGTTTTAATTGTCCTGGTATGGTTTACTGGTCCAACATTCCATAATGTAGGAATACTGTCAAAATAAACCCCATGAGACCTTCCAATCTCCCACCACATCAGGTAATCCTATGAACTGTACCTCTATTTCTTCTTTGTATTTCAGAAGAGGTGCCTCCATGATATTTCTTAACTTAAAAGTTTCATTCCCCACATCCAGATTATGGCCAGTGAGAGCAGCTATCCTTTCCCAGTGCCTGTCCATCATGGCCTTACTGGCCATGTGCTCCAGGAGTGGGCAACACTCACTGAAATCATCAATGGTCTTCTTCAGATCCAAGAAAGCCTGCCAGTCCTTCAAGGCCCGGGGCAGCTTCCGACACCTGCAAAGGGAGTCACCGTGAATGGTCATTCAAAGAGGAGCCTGAGTGTCTCCACTCCAAGCTTGTCTACTAGCATTCTATCAAAAAACAGTCATTTCAAATACCTACCACACTTTTATATCTCATGATTCAAATGATATCTGTTAATCTAACATATTTTTACATTAGAGAAAACTGCTCCTCCCAATTGGGAAAGTTTGGTGTTTTGTTTTGTTTTTTCAATTCCCTCGTAACACTTAGCTAGGTAAAAAGGCATTATTTTAAATGACGGAGGTGCCTCCCAATTCAATTCAATTCTACAAACATGTATTGAGATCCTCCTAAGTACAAAGCACAGCGGAGTGTATCAGGCTGACAACCAAAAAACACAACAAATGACCCTGTATTTTCTTTGGGTTCAACACTTAAATCATAGGGCTCTTGCTTTTATTACAGGAAGTCATCTCACATAAACTTCAAATGTTTGATAAGTGTAATATAAAGAGAGATCAGCTCCCTCCAGGATGCAGAAGAGCCCCTGACAAAATTCATCCAGGTTTAAAGGACGCATTTGTCTTACCACGTACACACAGGGGTAATTAATAAATAGCGTCTGACAAGGGTGACGTCAACGGACAACAGCAATGCAGCCTGATGTGCTTTCAAAACATCTGGGAGTGAAAAGAGAACTTGACAGTCTATCAAAGAAGAAAGCATTTAAGATTCAATAGCTCGGGGCATGCTAAACATTTAATTTCTCACCTGTTCTGGAACTCTGAAAGTTCATTGTTGATTTTTTCAATATTCACTTCCGACCAAAGCATCTCATGATAGCTATTTACAGTTTCTATGACGCTGTTGTATAGAGAGTATATTTTCTGTAGAAGATTTAATTGCTTCTTTATTTCAAGAAGCTGAGGATACGGAGTAACTGGCAGTCCAAAGAGCGCCTCTCCTCCAGTATAGGTGATGTATTTCCGATAGATATTATCAAATTGATTCTAAAGAAAACACCAGTGAAAACTCAGCGAGATGATTTGCACATGAATAAACAGGTAAACTTAAAAACTGGCAAATAAGCAAACGTATGATTTCAGAGCACATGTAAATAAGAATAGTAAATAACTATAGTTGATTAAATAGACACCATCTCCAAATATAATTATCCCAAATCACAATTTTTAAAAATATTCCACAATAGGCTTTTCTATATTAAGGGGAAAAAATGTATGTGTCTAAAACATGTTAAGGTTTTGGTTGTGTAGAAGGTCATAGAAACCAAAAAGATTACCTGAAATATGATAAGCCTATCACTGGCTTCCTGGGGTTTTAAGCCACTAGCCATTGGACCATTCTGAAACAAAAAGTTAAACACAAAATAAAAGGAAGTGTTGTATTCAAATTTCATGAGCTCAAAGTATATGCACATCAAAGCTAGTTTTCATTCACGTCACATCAATGTTAGGAAACGTCGTTCTTTGATTGTAGAAAAGGACTCAGGAAAGTGACTCATTTGGAAATATTTTCAAGTAAAAAAAGCCAAGTTAATACCACACCTTCTAATTTCAGGAAATTCTTAAAATTAAAAATGAGTACTTCTCATTTCTTAGGCGACCAGGCGAGGAAGGGTCCGTAAGCAGTCTATAGGAAGCACGTATCATGCCTGGTTTTGAACTAAAACACCAATGCCACGGAACTCACAGCTTTTAGCATTCTAATATTTATTTGCAGAGTGACATAGAATCTTAACATTCCAGTCGGGCTTTCCTACATTAGAACGCCTTCAATACGTGGACTTCTGTGCTGCTTCATCCATGTTAGTGCATGGATCCAACCTCATAACTTCGTTAACTTTGTGGTCTTGTGTGTTCCTACTTAACAGGTACAAACTGTACCCTTCGCATATTTCCTTTCTCTAGTGTATTAGGATCGGTTAGAAGTGGGTCTTAGTGCACATACTCCTAGTGCAGAAGAGTCTGCACTAAAACTCATAAATGAAGGACTAAAACAGGAACGGCATCTGTCTCGTCCACGTTGGTGTGTTCCGCACCAAGGGCAGTGCCTGCCACACGCTGGGCGCTCTACAGTGTTTGTGGAACTAGGGAAAGCTGCAGAAGGATGACATTTAACCACATGTGAACAGGATTTGGCCACACAAAGTTAGAAAGCTACCAAACAACTTCAGGAACAGACCAATGATATAATTAGGATTGCACTTTTAGATTCCTCATTTCCTGGATTGCTCTCATGAAAATGAAACTCCCATTTCATTCATGAAACTCTCTAGGGAGAGTCATGAAACTTGGCATAGAATCTTTATGCACTTTGCCGGCTCTATTGACTCTTCCCAAAAATACAAACAGGAAAAACCAGAGTTGTACCAAATCATAGTCCAAGTAGAAGTGGTGACAGTCTCGGAGGAAGACCTCCACGGTACTAATTAGCTCCTTCCTGAAACGCGGCTGCAGTGAGACTAATTCGTTCTGAACTTCACTGGCACGTGTCAGAAGCTTCTCCCAAGAATAGCGCAGAGTATCAACTTTGTCCATCTCTTCCTTCGTTATGAGAAGACCGTATTTGTTAAGCAGGGCATAGGATTCCTACACAAAAGAAGGAAAATTTAATTTCTGCCGGTCAGATGCGTAAATCTACTCACTCACTTATTAAAGTGATAGAATGGAAAAGATCAGTATGATAGGGAAACTACCCCGAGAGTTCTTTCCTTCTTGCAAACCATAAAAGCTTAAATGAGCAACCGGGCCCCTAAGCTTCAGTTTCCTCTACGATAAAATGAGAAAATTCCTGGCTGCTTCACAGGATTTTTGTGAATATCCACAAATATCATTTTAAATGAATTTCAAAAACTATAAACCATTATGCAAATAAAAGGTATTTTTATTTAGGCCCCTAAGTTGTATTTCAAGACTTCGAGATGAAAAACATAAGATAATCTAACTGCTAATATTAGCATAATAAAATAAATCAGGGTTTTAACTCTATCCCATTTCATTTTGTTGGTAAGAGGTTCCAATAGTAAGACACACAAGGGTACTGCTGCATCAAAGCCTGAGCCCAGTCATTGACCTCAAGATGCAAAATCCTCGACTACTCTCTTGGCTAAAAGAGTTTGGTTTTCATGAGAAAGGATTTTCCCTAAATATCTCTGCCCTCCTCTCCCGGCATTAGTTCTCTACATACAAGTGGAACGAATACCTGATCATTAATTTGGGTAAAAGACTTGATGTGGGCAAGCCTAGCCCAGTGCCTTTCTCCCTCTTTCTTCTTGCTCCTTGAAGGCAACCCACTGGTCTGCCCTCCAAGTGTCAAAAGAGTGAAGCAGGGTGGGATGCCTGTATGGCTCAGTGAAGCGTCCGACTTCGGCTCATATCACGATCTCACGGCTCGTGAGTTCAAGCCCCATGTCGGGCTCTGTGCTGACAGCTCAGAGCCCGGAGCCTGCTTCCATTCTGTGTGTCCCTCTCTCTCTGCCCCTCTACCACTCATGCATGCTCGCTCGCTCTCTGTCTCTCTCTCTCAAAAATAAAGCATTAAATTTTTTTTTTTAATGGAGTGAAGCAGGGTAATAGAGGGGCCTGCAGCTTTTCAATTCTGCCTCTGACGCACGAATAAGTTCAACAATTCTGGGATGTAGTCGTCGCAAGTAGTGTGTGTGCATGGATTTGGGTGGTAATGGGAATATGGGAGTTGTACACTAAGCCATGTCTTCCAAATAAGTTCTATCGGGAACAAAAGGTTGTATTTTTACCTTGACTATTTGACTACAGTTTTGTCTGAATGCTCAGACAGGGGGAAACAGGGGTGTCAGTTACTGGGCCTTCCCTTCAAATGCCCAGGGACGCTCCTGGTTCTACACAAAGCAGGGACTCTTTATCTTATGTTTCAATTCCCAAGAAGGGCACGGTGGGCCACATGATTTTCCTGACCCAATACGGCAAAGGTGCAAGCATTTAATTATCTGAACCATTTTCATGGTTATTTGAAACTTTCCAAAATTCAAAGAGGGGCACAGAAAATGTGAGACTGGTGTACAATCCTCACCATCAGAATTTAAGTCCAGGGGTACCTGGGTGGTTCAGTCAGTTAGGCGTCCAACTCTTGGTTTCGGCTCAGGTCATGATCTCACGGTTCGTGAGTTTGACCCCTGCATGGGGCTCCACGCTGACAGCATGGAGCCTGCTTGGAATTCTCTCTCTCTCCCTCTCTTTGCCCTTCTTCTGCTCACTCTCTCTGTCTTTCTCTCAAAATAAATAAATAAACTTAATAAAAAAAAAATTTTTAAGAATTTAAGTCCAGACATTTAAGTTATGAAGTGCTAAAATGGCATTTTTTTTTTTCCGGAATCATTTTAATGCTATAATCATACTGGTTTCATTCAAAAGAATAATACAGTGATCCATTCCTGTGCAAACAATTTCATACAGGAGAGAAAATATGATACAGCATAATTATAAAAGAAATGTGTAACACTAATCAAGCTGAATAATTTCTTTGACCCTTGGTTTCCTTATGTTAAACGAGGTGTTGAGTAAGGATTAAATGTGTTAATACAGAATTAATACATGAATGGACACTGTTAGTACCTATAGGGACCAAAATGTGCCACTTTGCCACATTATTTTGAATAAAAGTCACTTAAGAAATAGCCAATTCAAAAAGAACTCTCTGACATGCTGCCCGACTTTTTCTCCAGAAACCAGGAAACAAATCTCCTGTGTGAAAGGCAGCCTCTCAGAACCAGGAGGTAAAGAAACATCCTTATCACCAGGGATAGGACATTTAGAGCTGAGAAGGCTATATAACAACCCTTGTTTCTTTTTACTAATTTACTACCACAGCCCAAAACTTATTCAGAATTCCTTACTAATTGAAGCTCCCAAAGTTCAGTTTTCTTTATCCTGTCAATTCCTCACGGATTTATTGTCTCTTTGTCTGAAAAGCATAAAAATGGCCTTGGTCATTTCTTTAGGTCTCAATTTCATTATTGGGCCTCTGTGTGCACATAGTAAAACTTTGGTTTTACTCCTATTAGTAGGTCTCATGTCAATTTAAGTTTTAAACCAGCTGGAGAATCTTGAAGGGTAGAGGAAGAATTTTTCCTCCCCTACAGTTGCATCCAGGTTCTGTTTTCCAGCTGGTATTCCCATCCTGACTGCTAGGAGTACTGTCTGGGGTAATGGCAGCTGCCTCTTTCCCTGGAAAACTGTCCTCAGCTAAATGGGAGTCTCCTCTTGGGGAGATGATGGTCAATAACCAACTGTCTCAGGGGTACAAAGGGCAGTCTCCCTTCCCTCAAAGTGGAAGCAACTGTGTGGAATTCATGCTCCAGAGCACCCTGTGGGAAATCTGTCTACAGCTAAGCTCACACTCTCCCTTAGCTCCCCCACCCCCGATCTGACCTCATCATTCCTATTTCCCTCACACTCCCTTCTCCTATGAGCACTTATCAGTAGATCACTTGTACAGAAATCCTCATCTCAGGTTCTGCAGTTAGGGACTTTAGATGCCATGCAAAGGTCTAGAACTGGCCCATAGAAGGTACCATCATTAAGGTATCATCATTACTGAAATTATTCTTAGGTTAAGCTTCCATCTGTAACCACCATACCTACAGTCCACAGCTAGTCAATAGTTCAGCTAATATCACTCAACATGATGAGCTATTCCCATAATGAATCAATGATTATCAGTTACCTCAATAGGTCCTACTTGAAAGTCAATGGAGATTTGCTGCTCCCGGATTTCTTTCAGTGCTGCCATAGCAATCCGAATATCATCTAGGTCTTTAATCTGACGATTCAGTTTTTTATTGAATTCTTCAACAAGTGTAAAAATGTTTTCCATCTCACTCCTGTACTTTTTGTTACAGTGACGACCGATGACGACCATCCAGGCCTTTGTCTCAGCAGCCAGAGTGAACTTCAAGTCAGCTGTAAAACCCAAATGTCCACAGTTCAGTTTGAAAAACTTGAACCAGTATGAAAAAACAGAGCACTGCTGTTCACCAATAATAAACACTTTGCAACTTACAGCTTTGTGGTGCATAAAAAAAATTAAACTGGAAAAAGTTAGATTTCCTACTCATCTTTTATTCATTTATTTTATAAAGCTGGTCTTACAACAATGCGAAACATATTTCAAAAATGCTTTAAAAAGTACATGTCAAAACCATTGAAGATTAGCCTCAAATGTTTACAATTATTTATTAAAGGAAGGGTACATTTTAATTGCAAATACAACACACTCATTCTCTTTCTCTGAAATAGCATTTATTTTCAAGGTTTAGTAGCAAAGTGTTCAAAATAGTCCAGAATATAGAATTATGCAGAAGGGAATTAAAAACAAATCTACGGGGCGCCTGGGTGGCGCAGTCGGTTAAGCGTCCGACTTCAGCCAGGTCACGATCTCGCAGTCCGTGAGTTCGAGCCCCGCGTCGGGCTCTGGGCTGATGGCTCAGAGCCTGGAACCTGCTTCCGATTCTGTGTCTCCCTCTCTCTCTGCCCCTCCCCCGTTCATGCTCTGTCTCTCTCTGTCCCAAAAAATAAATAAATGTTGAAAAAAAAAATTTAAAAAAAAAAACAAATCTACAAATTGGTCTGAAAACTTGAAGCCCATAAAAACTTTAAGACAGCTAGAACTCTCTGGCATACTAATCTACGTAAAGAGACAGAACAATACAGTTGAATTCTGATGACTGTATGAAAGAAAACGAACCAACCTGTGTACAGAGCAATGGCGCCCACACAGATGTACTCCGGCTCGGCGTTAATTTCCTGCTCCAGCTTTTGAAAATAGACAATCTGAGATTCAAATTCAGAAAGCAAGGGGTTTTTTGTAACAACCATCATAATTGTTTCTTCTTTCTCTTTTTGCCAAATATGATTGTAGCGCTTGAAGCAATCCATAGATGTAATAACTTCCTAGAATACAAATAACAGATTTGTGTTCAGAGGGAAGATGTGGAAATGGCATCACGGTATAAGTGAATGTTGCTCAACTGCTGGTGGTTCCCATGGATTTATTAAATGGTTAATTAGTGAGGCACCTGGGTGGCTCAGTTAGTTAAGCGTCCGCCTCTTGATTTCAGCTCAGGTCATGATCTCACGGTTCATGAGTTCAAGTCCCGCATTGGGCTCTGTGATGGCAGTGCAGAGCCTGCTTGAGATTCTCTCTACCTCTCTCTCTGCACCTCCCTGCTCGCTCTTCCCCTCTCTCTCAAAGTAAATATAAAATAAAATAAAATAAAATAATAAAATGTTTAATTAGTGAGCTGTTTAATTATTTAAAAATGCCATAGGATTGGTACTAGATACAATATGGGCATAGTAACTCAGGAGTAGTAACAATGAAATTGTTAGCCTTCCTAGCCAAAAGGAGAAGGGGACAATTTCTAGAAACTAGAAAAAGAGAGTCCATGAAGACTTTTGTGGACAAGACCCTCTTGATTGGAGTTGGGTCTTCATTCAAAAACCACAGTTCAGGGGTGCCTGCGTGGCTCAGTCGGTTAAGTGTCCGACTTTGGCTCAGGTCATGATCTCACGGTTCGTAAGTTAGAGAGCCTTGTGTGGGGCTCTGTGCTGACAGCTCAGAGCCTGGAGCCTGCTTCAGATTCTGTGTCTCCTTCTCTCTCTGCCCTACCCCTGCTCATGTTCTCTCTCTCTCTTTCAAAACTAAATTTAAAAAATTTTTTAAAAACCCACAGTTCAAAATCATGCCACAACAGGGGTGCTATGGAAAAAATTATGCTAAGGTCACTCTCTTTCCCCTGTCCCACACCCCCCACCCCCAGCCCCAGACCTCTGCCACGACTCTGTCGTTGGTAAAATCTATTGGAAGCCTCAATGGAAAACTATTAATTTGTTCCATAAGGTCAGAGGGTGGAGATAAGATCTGGAGGGGCAAACAGAATACATCCTATATCAAACCCCACCTGGCAGATTGCATGAAACCACGTAAAATGTATAAACTCACTGGATTAGAAGTGACGCCTGTGCAATATTAAATCTTCCCATCCAGGAACACAGTATGTGTTTCCAAATCTTCCAATTTTTTTTTTAATTACATGTTAAGTGTTATGGGAATCTTCATAGAGACTCCAGACACTCTTTATCGCGCATATTCCTAGGTATTTTTCAGCGATGTGATTATTGTAAACAGGATCTCTTTTCCACTATTTTTACAACTGGCTATGGACGGCATATAAGTTTAAAAAATTGATTTTTTAATCAACAGTCCTGTTTGCTACAAAGTGTGCTTCTGTAAGATGAACTGGCTCATTCATGTTTGGTAACGAGAGAATGATGTCAACATAATGGGGAGGTGACATTATCAAATGCTATTTTTCCCAGCATGCTGTTCTGTACCAGCTAAACCAGCCGGCCGCGGAGGGGCGCAATTGTGTGTGCACGCCCCTTCCAGCACTTTTTCCTTTGGGGCCAGTTTGGTCCTGCTTTGTTTTGAGGCTGTTCTCTGCACAGTTCAGCCCGATCTTTGGACATCTAATCCTTGTTTCAACTGTTTCTCACACCACCTTTTACCAAGTTCTGTCACCTTTTAATAGTAAAGCTCTTTATTTACGATACCATTTTTAAATGGGTTAAAATTTTACTATGATTGCCCCTGTTTTTGTAACTACTCGGTTACAAACTTTCCTAGGTTTTGTGTTTCTGCCTCAATTCTGTTTTTCTCATAATCCGTATTGTATTTGATGTGCAACTTTGCAAAACAGTGTTTTCAGGAATGTTTATTGTATGACAGCAGAAATGCCTATAATTACCTTTCAACGAACTCTAACCTGACTCTCATTGGGCCATATTTTTTTTTTAGATCAGCCTCTTGGATTTATATAATAGATAATCATATCACCTATAAATAATTAAAGATTTGGCTCCTCATTTCTTATGCGTGTACCTCTTGGGAATCAACTTTTTCTATTGGCTTATATTATAATTTCAGAGATACATCTGCGTGAGAAAAAAATGTTTTAACTGGGATAGAATTTAAAATGCCATTATTTGAAAAAATATAGCATACCAACAGCATTCTAAATGGCCCAGTCACTTAAGTAAAGCTTACCAACCTGCACTAAACCAAATGGCTTCACTCCAATCCCCAAATGCACCGAAAGTGTCCCACATGCCTCGGGTGTAATAGCCATTGAGACATCCCAGACTTCAATTAAAATTGGAAAGCTAAGCCCGCCACGACTTATCCCAGCCAAAGTGACCCCCTTGCATGGACTGAGATGTTGACATGCACACCCAGAATGAATTGCAACAGTATATAGACATTCACAAGTGTAGGATGACGTGGAGAATGAATTACATATTACCAAAGATGCCAAAATATGGGTAGAAATTCCAGAATCCTGAGCTCTTTAAACATCCTAGACTTTATAATATTAAGAACATACCCTACCTAAATACGTTGAGACTCTCATTTATCTTTTCTGACGGTGTCACTCTTTATCAAGTTGGAAATTTTTAAAGTGGAGGTAACCTAGGGCTTAAAGGAAAAATTGCACGAACTGTGGGTGTAGAGCTGAAGCTATTTTTATTGCCAAGGTTATTTAAATTGTTTGGTCCAGCTCATCTTTCCAAGCCAGGCAATGTTGGAAGTTGGTGGCTAGCCTACGGATCTGCTGAATGTAGGTCAGGTTTACAATCTGATCCAGTCAGCGATGGCAAGAAGAAAAGGGCTGGGATCAGAGGATTTTCCATAGTTGAGCCAGAATCACCCAGAAGGGTCTTTGGCTATACAGAGCTGATCATGTCTAGTATGATGACGAAGTGTGTAGTTATTCTTCCAGAAACACTATGTCCATCTCGTCAGTCTGGAAAAAGTCCAAGTTATTCTAAGTGCCTAAGATTTGCACCCTTCCTTCGTGTAATATAAAAGCAAATGCGACAGAAATAACACAGAGATAAGCATTTTGTTGTCAGCAGTATGCTAATTTCAACGACTATGCTTACCCTTAGATTTTCATAATAGTGGCTGCTTATATTCAGAGAAAGTAATGAGCTTCATTATTGATTTATTTCATTGTATGTTCCATGATTACTGCAACATTTGGAAATATATCTGAATGTTTATCATCGCCATAAAATACTTACCTTTATCATGCCTACAGAGCTTGATAAACTAAGCACTAGATAAATATTTGTTAAATTGAATTATGTGAACACTGTCCCTAAGGCAAAATTAAATACAGGACCTTCAATATCTTAAGAAAGGAATATTGAAAATGCATAAATGCAAAAGCTTCCAGTTCCCTCAGGAACACATTAAAATTAAACTTAATAATATTTCTTCACATGGTTACAGCAACGGCAGCTCTCAAAATGTTTTCAAACAAATGAAGCTCATTCTATCAGAACCGAGTAATAGAAAAGATATATTTGCTGAGTGACAACTATTCCCTCAACACAAAGAGACATTTTTAAAGAGTCAACAGGTATTGGCGGCAGTGTGAATATAAATTGTGCGTAAGTAGAAGCTGACTTCAGGGTTCTGAATCCTTTTGACAAAAACAGGCTTGCCTGAACAGAAAGGGGGGAGCTGAGAGAGGAACAGGTTGGAAGACAACTTAATCCTAATGTACACCCCTTTCGAGTACAAGTTTGAATTGATAACACCTATTTGCTTTATTTTCCCTATGACCTCGTCTCCGTGTGGTAATACACACACGTTTTCATCTGATAGCTTATGAGATTTACCTGACTACACAAATAGGAAAAATTAAGTATAAGCCTTATTCTGCTTCAGATGATACTAGTCAGTACTGACTAGTACTCACTTGTGCTTTGAATTTTTTAGGTTTATATACTTATTTTGAGAGAGACAGTGAAAGTGCAGGAGGGCCAGAGAGAGAGGGAGAGAAAGAGAACGCCAAGCAGCCTCCACGCTGTCGGCTGCAGAGCCCGATGTGGGGCTCGAAGCCACGAACTGTGAGATCATGACCTGAGCCGAAACCAAGAATCAGACACTTAACTGACTGAGCCACCCGGCACCCCTTAAAATTTTTTAACAGTTAGGTTTATTTGTACTAAATCAGTAAATACATAGACTTAAAGCATTAAACAGAACACAACATAAAACATAGGAATAATGGTCCTTTTTCACCTCGCAACCTAGAAAGAAAAAGTTTTAGGTAAATAAACATTTGCTGAGCACATCCAAGATTCCATAGCTCCTCACCAAAGGCACCGTGGGTGAGACCCAGGCTACGTGTAGGACACAAGCTTGTGACATTCACACAAGTACATATTGTAAAGCAAAGGGTTCTGGTGGCAAATCCTTTTGACATACCTTTTTGGTGGAGTTGATGATTGTGCTAAGCACAGAGACTAATTTCACAATCTCTTTGTTATCAGACACATTCTTATAATAGTTCCTGGTTTGCACGGGAATGGGTAAGTTTACAGATGCTATTTCAAAGGTATCTAAAACCAAAAAAAGAGAGAGAGAGAGAGAGAAATTTATATCAACAGCATAGGGAACATGCTTTAAAAAGATGAAGGGATAGAAATGCAAGCTGGTGCAGCCACTCTGGAAGACAGTATGAAGGTTACTCACAAAACTAAAAATAGAACTACCCTACGACCCAGCAATTGCACTACTAGGCATTTATCCACGGGATACAGGTGTGCTGTTTCGAAGGGACACATACACCCCCATGTTTATAGCCGCACTGTCAACAACAGCCAAAGTATGGAAAGAGCCCAAATGTCCATCGATGGATGAATGGATAAAGAAGATGTGGTATATATATATATATATATATATATATACACACACACACACACACACACACACACACACACACACACAATGGAGTATTACTCAGCAATCAAAAAGAATGAAATCTTGCCATTTGCAACTATGTGGATGGAACTGGAGGGTATTATGCTAAGTGAAATTAGTCAGAGAAAGACAAAAATCATATGACTTCACTCACATGAGGACTTTAAGAGACAAAACAGATGAACATAAGGGAAGGGAAACAAAAAGAATATGAAAACAGGGAGGGGGACAAAACAGAAGAGACTCATAAATATGGAGAACAAACAGGGTTGCTGGAGAGTTTGGGGGAGGGGGGATGGGCTAAATGCGTAAGGGGCACTAAGGAATCTACTCCTGAAATCATTGTTGCACTATATGCTAACTAATTTGGATGTAAATTTAAAAAAATAAAAAATTAAATTAAAAAAATTAAATAAAAAAATTTTTTAATTAAAAAATTTTTGAAAATAAATAAAATAAAAAGACGAAGGGATTTCTATAAGGAAGAAATTTCTATAAAGTAAGGACCTCTGACAATCTGCTTCTTTGTAAAAAGCAACTGAAAACTTGTCAATATCAATTTTTCAGGACTCTGGACATTACCCAAAGCTTGCAAGAATCCAAATAGTGTTTCTTTATTTAAGAAGAAATGCTAAGGGGCGTCTGAGTGGCTCAGTCAGTTGAGCATCCAACTTCAGCTCAGGTCATGATCTCGCAGTCCGTGAGTTCAAGCCCCATGTTGGGCTCTGTGCTGACAGCTCAGAGCCTGGAGCCTGCTTCGCATACTGTGTCTCCCTCTCTCTCTGCCCCTCCCCCACGATGCTCTGCCTCTCTCTCAAAAATAAATATTTAAAAAATTTTTAATTATAAAAAAAAGAAAAAATGCTAAAATCTTGGCAACCATAGTGAATTTCGAGGTGTTTTAACTTCCCTAGGTCCATTGCCCCCTCCTTGGCAATGTGTTTGCTTTGAGAAACACAGCCACAGCTTAGCATCACCCAGGAGCCAGACTGGCTTTGGAGCCCCTCAAGAAGCCCCAGAGAATTGTGACTATTTGATTCATCGTGATGTTCTCTAGAAAAGCCCCATCCAGAGTTTGTCTTTATTTGACTTGACTCAGAATTCACTGAGTAAAAAAACAAACAAACAAACAAACAAACAAAAACCCTATCACCAAAGCATTTATTAGAAAAAAATGAGCAGTAACAATTAACTTCACAGACGCCTGAGACAATGGTACTCGTTGAGATAAGAGGTTGGCCAAAAAAATTAAAGATCTGAGGAATGAGATAGATATCCACAGAGGGTGTTGTAAAGTCGTGATCCCCTGGGGCTCTAAAAGTCATGCATATGTACAGAGCTGTGCACATGCCCAGGAAAGACCTAAAATGCCCTGATCTTTTACTTTGTCTGAACTCAGGGCCTCGCACAATCAGTAAACAAAGGCTAAGGCAGTCCTGAAAACTTCCTGAGCCGTCAGGTGCTCCAGCCAACATACCATCCCCTAGGCGAAGGGTGTAAGACTTACTGGTTCAGAGGATTAAGGAAATCTCTAGGCAATCGTTAGCTGACCATGAAACTAACCAGAAACTCCAGCTGTGCACACCACAGGAAAGGCAAATTCTACAGAATTAGTCCAGGAGAGTCCATAAAGTCAATAAAAGACAAACAGTGACAACAACAACAGACTGGGGACAAGACAGCCAGATTTTCAAAGGTGCCACATTCTATTCTTTAAAATATCAAGTTTTTAACAAAAATAAGAATGGTCAGCCATGCAAAGATACAAAATAGCAGTCCCCACACACAGGAACAACAGCAGTGAACAGAAACTCTACATGAGAAAACCCAACTATTGGAATTACTAGACAAAAATATGTATATCAGCTATTATAAATGTGTTCAGGGAATGATAGAAAACCCTAACTAAAGAATTAAAGAAGGGGCACCTGGGTGGCTCAGTCAGTTAAGCCTTCAGTTCTTGATCTCGACTCAGGTCATGATCTTACGAAAGGTTCCTGAGTTTGAGTCCCATATTGGGCTCTGCATTGACAGGGTGGAGCCTGCTTGGAATTCTCTCTCTCTCTCTCTCTCTCTCTCTCTCTCTCTCTCTCTCTCTCTGCTTCTCTCTCTCAAAATAAATAAACTTTAAAAAAAAAAAGAAAGTGTGAGAATCATGTCTCACAAAATAAAGAATAGCAATAATGAAATAGAAATACAAAAGAGTTGAATGCAAATTCTGAGATCGAGGAGAACATAAATGAAATGAGAATTCACAAGAGGGGCTCAACAGATTACAGTCTCTAGAAGAAAAAAATAGTGACCTTGAAAAGAGTTTTGTTAAGACAGAAGACTAGGTTATGGATTTAAGGTATTTCTTCTTTTTTAATGTCCATGTTTAAGATTATAAATTTCCTTCCAAGTGCTTATAACTTGGAACTTATAACTACATTTCATAAGTTCTGGTATTTTGTGTTTTCCTTTGCTTTCGTCCTAAAAGTACTTCCCAATTTCCTTTGTGATTTCTTCTTTGGCTCATTGGTTATTTCAGAGTGTGTTATTTAATTTTTATGTATTTGGGAATTTCCCAAATCTCCTGTAACTGATTTTTACAATACGGTGGGAGAATGTACTTTGCATTATTTGAATCCTTTCAAATTTCATTTCAATACTCTGTAATTCAGCACAATGCCTATAAAAATCACAGCTGCCTTTTTCTGTAGAAACTCACAAGCTGATTCTAAAATTCATATGGAAATACTAGGGACCTAGAATAGTCATCAACAACCTTGAAAAAGGAAAATGTTGGAAGATTCTTTTTCCAACTTCAAAACTTACTTCAAAGCTACGGTAACCAAGACAGGGTGGTGCAGAAGATCAATGAAATAAAACCAAGGGTGCAAAAATAAATGCTTACTTTTACATTTATGGTCAATTGATTCTTAACAAAGATCCCAAGAAAATGCAGCTGGGAAAAAACAGTCTTTGCAATAAATGGTACTGTCACAAGTGAATATCCACAGGCAAAAAATGAATTTGAAATCCTATTTCACTCAAAATGGATCACAGGCCGAAATATAACAGTTAAAACTATAAAATATGTTAAAAAAATAAAAAACATAGCAGTAAACCTTCATGACCTTAGGTGAAGCAACAGTTTCTTTTTTTTCTTTTTTTTTTCTTTTTTTTTAAGATTTTATTTTTAACCAATCTCTGTACCCAACATGGGGCTCGAACTCATTACCCCAGAGATCAAGAATCACATGCTCCGCCAACTGAACCAGGCAGGTGCCCCACAACTGCTTCTTCTTTTTTTTTTTTAATGTTTTTATTTATTTTTGAGAGAGAGTGAGAGTGTAAGCAGAGGAGGTGCAGAGAGAGAGGGAGACATAGAATCTGAAGCAGGCTCCAGGCTTTGAGCTGTCAGCACAGAGCCCAAGGTGGGGCTCGAACCCACAGACTGCAAGATCATGACCTGAGCTAAAGTAGGAGGCTTCACTGACTGAGCCAACTAGGCGCCCCTGTTTCTTTTTTTCTCTTAAGTTTATTTATTTTGAGAGAGAGAGAGAGAGTACGAGTGAGGGAGGGGCAGAGAGAGAGAGGGAGAGAGAGAATCCCAACCTCTGTCAGCGGGGAGCCCAAAACAGGGCATTGGATGCTTAACAGACTGAGCCACCCAGGCACCCCACCCCCCACAACCCTTTTTTAAATATAAAATCAAAAGCACCACAAAAAAAAAAAGCAGCTAAATTGGACTTAATCAAAATTAAAACATCTATACTTTCAAAATACCATTAAGAAAGTGAAAGACAACCCACAGAATGGAGAAAATATTTGCAAATTATCTGATCTTGTATTGAGGTAAATAACTGTTACAGCTCACCAATGAAAAGACAAATAATCCAATATTTTAAAACATGGGCAAAAAATCTGAATAGACATTTCTCCAAACAAGATATACAAATGGCCAAAAACCACGTAAGATGCTCAACATCATTAGTCATTAGGGGAGGGCAAATCTAACCCCCACTGAGGTGCCACTTTACCCCTGCGAGAATGGCTACAACCAAAGCAGACAAGGGCTGGTGAGGGTGCAGGGGGCTTTTGCGGAAGCCTGACACACCGCTGGTGGGGGTGGAAAATGGCACGACTGCTCTGGAAAACAGTTTGGCACGTCCTCAGAATGTTACGCATAAAGTTACCTTGCGGACTCAGCCATGCCACTCCTCGGTACAGACCCAACGGAAAGGAAAACAAAACATGTCTGTACAAAAACTCTACGCAGATGTTCACAGCAGTATTATGCATAAGTGTCCAAAAGCAGAAATAACGCAAATGCTCAACTAACGGATGCATCAGGAAAATGTGGCATGTCCATACAATGGAATATGACTCAGCAATAAAAAGAAAAGAAGTACTAACATTTTGCTACCACATGAACCTTGAAAATACCATGCGAGGGGTGCCGGGGTGGCTCAGTCAGTTAAGTGTCTGACTTCGGCTCAGGTCATGATCTCAAGGTTTGTGGGTTCGAGCCCCACATCGGGCTCTATGCTGACAGCTCAGAGCCTGGAGCCTGCTTCAGATTCTGTGTCTGACCCTCTCTCTCTGTTCATCCCCCCTGCTTTTGCTCTGTCTTTCTCTCTCTCAAAATAATAAATAAACATTAAAAAAAAATTTTAAGAAAAAGAAAGTGTTATGCTAAATAAAGGAAGTCACAAAAGACCATGTACAGTATGATTCCATTTATATCAAATGTCCAGAGCAAGCAAATCCATAAAGACAAAGTAGGTCGGTGGTTCCCAGGGGCTGGGGGGAGGGGGATGGGGAGTGATAAAAATGGTCTACAATTAAATAGTGGGTGATGGGCATACAACTCTGTGAATATACTAAAACCACCAAATTGTACACGTTAAAAGGATAAATTCTTAAATAAAGGACACATTTTATGTAAGTTATATCTCAAAACTGTTATTTTTTTCTAATGCAGCTTATTTTTTTAATTCATTTGTCATGACAAACACATACAGGCAACTTTTCATTAAACATTTTTTCTTCTCCATTTTAGACATAATTCATGACTGAGCATATTCTGAGTTTAGAAAATTCTGCATTTTAGACTATTTTAGGAAGTAAAGCAGTGTTTCCAAATAATATAAAAATTGAAGTTAACACAATAACATACGCTTTTTTTTAGCTTCAATAAATACTATTGTAAGTTGTGGGCAACACTGTTCTGAGCTATCTTTCTCTTTCTCAGTGACAGACTATCCCAAAGAGGTACCTGTTTCGGTTTCTTGTGATGGTTAGCTGATTTACCATGCAGGAATATAAATAATAATTGAAAATTACATGGCATCTCCCTTTTGCAGGGTTGCTGTAGAAAGAGTTTGCAGGACTAAAGACAACATTTAATATCGTTAGCAACTGGATATCATATGTTCTCTAATTTTACAGACTATAAATGAAAACCATGAGACATACGGCAAAAATCACAACACATTAGCACAACAGGACACATACTGGGTTAAAATACAAACTATCTCTTAAATGTCAGAAAATATTCATCTCAATGATGACAAGTTTCTCTTTAAACTGTGAGACTAAAGTCTTCCTTGTCCCCCTGTTCTTTTCATTACCAGGGACCAGAAATCAGTGAGGCAGCCATATCTGTGATGTATACACTAAATATATACCATTTATAATGGCGATATTAAAATACGTGGACCTTCATATTATATTAACTTAAAACTGGCTCATAGATTTATATTCCAATCAACACTGATTTAAGAATTGCACGGAGGGAAAATACATTTTAGCTCCATCAATGTTGGTTTTCAATGACTGGTTAAAAAGGACTAAAGGAACATTTACCTTGAGGTTCATTTTCTCCAATTTCAGCATCAGAATCACTGTCTTCATTATTCTGCAAAGCAGCCATCGTTCTTTCCTGCATCTTTTTCTACAAAGTGAAAGGATATTCTTCAGCTCAGCCCCATCCATAACAGAAGAATCTTCCATATGAAATGATTCCTTCACCCACACCCACCTTAGACAACAGCTCGCTGCTCCACTGTCTAATGCCCTTGGTGACATTGACGATGCACTCCACAGCTTTGTTCAGCGTCTGCTGTATGTCTTCCAGGGCAGGGGCCATGGCAATGTTGGGAATGGCCAGAGTGATGTCCGCCCGGAAAATGGGCAGACTGTTCTGCTTCCTCTTCGATGTACTGTTACTGTCTGAGTTAACACAAAAGAGGGAAGCCTTACTATTTTTTATTTAAAATGGGTTTTATTTCATTTTAAGCTGGAAAAATTAAAGCACCTGGAACAATACATAATTGATATATATAATCAGACAAATATTTGGTAGACGAATGAAAACTAACTCGTTTTATCCAACATAACAACAGTTCAGTGGGACCGACGCATTTTCTACTGATGCAAGCCACTGGTGCCCCCTCCATAACGGACACCCACTATGTGGGATCAGGCTTAAATATGTAAACTGTTAGCCAAAATACTGAGAAGGATGCTGTTCACATACCACCATGCCACCAAATTAAATGTTAAATGGAGAATAAGGAAGCAAGGCATGAAGAACAAGAATAACTATCAGAATAAGGCAAAGTCAGAGCACATAACCAGTTGGGAAAATTTCAAATAAAACACCTTTCTACCACAGTGTGTATAATCCAAACTGGGAGCAGTGAAAGAGTGGAGAAGAAATAAGGTGTAACTCACCATTTATAACTAAGGGGCTTTTGAAGTTGCATGTAGGTATAAGTATCAGTATAGCATAGATATATAAATGTGGGGGTGTGTGTGTGCATATGTGTCTGTAACCTTATATAGTTGGAAATACCTGCAATGTATACAGTTGGAAACACATGTGATTTAATATTCAGCATATCAACCAACGCTTGATAAGTTCTAATAATACCCTGGTGTTAAATAAAAGGATTATCTTCCCTTCCAAAGTGAAATAAAGCATAATAAACCACGCTACCAATCAAAAAATCCCTTCAATGTATCCACTGTTACTCATCTACTTTTAATTATTAAAGACGCTTCCCCTTAAACGCCAATATTCAAAATAAATAAAAAGGGTTTTTTGCCCTATTATTTTTCTATTCTAATTAATATTTTATTTTAATTTTTAATTTAAAATGTAATTGCAGAATGTCTCTAGATTTGATGGATTTTTGTGGCTCATCTGGGAATACAACATGTGTTTCTGAACTGTGCTGAGGACAGGATGATTGTATTAAGAATGAGCAAACTAGCTGGAAAGTAGCAAATTGACCCAAAAATAGTAAAAACATTTTCTGTTTTGGAAAGTATGGATTACTAAGACCTACTTCACAGAATTATTGGCATAATCAAAGTTCATAAAGTATAAACTTACACGGAGGCTGTTAGTAAATGGTGGATTTTTTTAAATTATTTACAAATAGCAGGAATATACACACACACAAGCAGCAACCATGCCTGACCCGCCAGTAGGCAAGCTGTGCAGAATTATTACCCCGGAAGTTCACCATGTTGCAGGAATGAATGCGCTTGCGGATGGCCTCCAGTGCGTTTCTTGTAACTTTCAGAAGCGCATCCGTGTTTAGATGGTTAAAATGGGAGAGTAACCCGCAGGCTTCCTCTTCTAATATCTCAGTCTCCTTCTTCTTTCTCAGGATTGTTGCCAAAGGCAAGAGGCCTGCCGGGGCCTTGAGGGATGACGTCAAGGTGTCGGAATTTCCTTCTCTCTTTGCTGTTACAAGATGAGAAGATGGAGGGAGATGGAAAGAAAGAGAACCATCTATCGCAATTGAAGAGATAAGATAAATTACGTGCAAGTTTAATCATACTTAGACGTCAGATTTCCTAGAAAGTGAGGAAGAGGAAATTGGGGCACCACATGGGTTATTGGAGGCCTCTCTGCTCCACAGTGTGAGGAAACAGGAGGAGAGGCCTGAGCTATGGCTGAAAAAGCAAGACGGGGCCTCAGGGACCTGGGTTCTGATGCTCTCTATCAACAGCCATAAAGCCTCGGAGGAATCACTTTCCTTCTCTGCCTGTCAGTGTCCTCATCCCCATGAAAGGTTTGCTTTAGGATAGACAGAGATCCTCTAATGGGAATTCCAATCCGTCATCCATCCTACTCTACTGACAAGGTACATGCTTGTAGAATTTCACAAAAAAAATAATGGGACTAATGACAATAGGCTCAGAATCATAACTTCAGATTTATAAATGTCCTTATAAAATTGGGAGAGCGTTTACAGAAGTGTGAAAGTAACTGACATATAGCAAATGAAATTTTAGTTTTCAGTAATGCCCTTGGACAAGTAAGACCCTTCCATTACCCCATCTCTTACCTGAACTTTCGTTTTTTGAATCAGCGCTATTTACATTAGATACTTTGTCACTTTCTTCTTTGGACAGAACTTCCACATCCAGCAACATATTTATTAGTTCATTCACTGCTTCCTCCACTAATGAGCTTTTAAAATTTAGTACCTGAGCACCATTTACACAAAGGTCCTACCAAAAAAAAAAAAAAAAAGAAGAAGAAGAAGAAAAACAGTGTCATATTTGTTTATCTAGTTCTTTTTCTTCTAATGTTTATTTATTTTTTGTTTTTTGAGAAAGAGAGACAGAGTGTGAGCAGGAGACGAGCAGAGACAGACTCCAAAGTAGGCTCCAGGCTCTGAGCTGTCAGCACAGAGCCCAACACGGGGCTCAAACTCACAAACCATGAGATCATGATCTGAGCTGAAGTTGGACACTAAACCAACTGAGCCACCCAGGCACCCCTGTTTATCTAACTCTTAAGACCATATCAGTACCAGTAGTAATGCCATAGATTTAGCCTCTAGATTGGATTTTGGCCTCCAATAATGCAGGGCCACACCCCTCACATTAATCCTGGCAGGCATGTAAAAGAATGCATTAAAGATAAGAAGCCAACTTGATCAGCTCAGGTAGACCAAAATTATACTTACTTCTCCAACAGTAAAGAAAACACCTCCAAATGCTTATCATCAGCCTCTTTGTCCATGAAGCTTCCTTTATTTCACATCAATCTGCTCTAGTCAGCCTCCTTTCTCTCCTCACCTTTGACAATAAGCCATAGTCAGCTCCTAATTAATTTCAGATATTCCACTCCCCTCTCGTGAGATTCCATGTTTCTCAAGAATGAGATTTAACAAATATAAACTAATAATGATTGGGGCACTATGATCAGTTCTGTAGGGTGATAGATACAGATAGATAGATGATTGATAGATAGATAGATAGATAGATAGATAGATAGATAGATAGATAGAGACAGATGATGTAGACAGTCAGCAATTTACCACCTAGTTGGACAATAAGTCCATGCAATAATAGACCCTGTTAGTTGGTCACAGTCTCTGGTTCCTTTCCAAGGCCCACCATTACTCATCTTGAAACTCTTCTAATGTGCTCATGGACCATCTACTCCAAACGTCAGCTTCATGGCTCATTTACCTCCTCATCACCAATGACCTTCACCTCCACTCCGCTGCTGCAGGGCACATGGCATTTTGATACCATTTACATAGGAACATTCTGATGTGTCCTGAAATAAACTATTAAACTTCTTTATCACCAAATAAAGCATAAAATAAGAACTTCACTCCCAACTCACAACTTCACCCAACTACCAATCTCTATCCCTAGCCTTGAGACAATTATGAAAAAGAGGCAGGTCGGAGATTGGGTAAGGGATGAGATAGAGTTAGTACCATCTAGTAACAAGTAGAGACTCCAGCACCAAAATTCCTGGGTTCAGATCCTAGTTCTGGGAAATCTTTGACTCCCAATCTGAAAATTAAGTGGTGATTATTGTAGAACCTACCTTATGTTATTGGGAATATTCCATAAGCTAATGTATGTAAAATACTAGAATAGTGCCTGGCACAAAGTAAGTACTCAGGAAGTGTTTGTTTTTATTACTGGTCAGCAAAGCACACATAACCACAGGACCTACATTTGCCAAACTTGCTAATCTCATTCCATATAAATGAGCTCCTTATTTTCTGAGAGCACTAATATTTTTTAGAGTCTGTATCCTAAATCCTTTCACTGTACACACCCTTTCCTAATGACTTGCTTTCTCACTTCAACCATTCTTTCATCAATATCCTTACCTCCATCACTCCCTCAGCCTTCCACTGCCGCAGCCCGGAGAAGCCCAGCCCACATGAACCAGGTAACCAACCCTTTCCACTTACATAGACAAGTCAAGGCAATGCACGTACTTGGCACTGGGAATGTGGTCCCCAAATTCAGTCAGGCCCCTAATGCCACCCAGAATCATTCTACAGGACTACAGTCACATTCTTCTACCAGGCCCCATAATAGCTGTATCCTCAAATCTTTACACTGTCCTCTTCCATATACTCAGCCAGTGACCTTGATTTTTACAGCACAAAGCAAATAAAGGCCAAGAGGTGGGGACTGACCCAAATCCCTGACCCCATGCCCTCACCCAGAAGATAAACTGGCCTCTATCATTAACCCCTTATCCTTTTTCAGTGAATGCGGTATGTCCCCTTCTGTTTAAGAATAATCACACAACGTGAGTTCTAAATCACAGACTCCCCTGCTTCCCAGACACCATACTTACTAGCCATTCCCTTCCTCCTTCCCCCTCAGCATAAGAACATACTCGGTGAACTTTAACGCAACATCTTCCTCCAGCTACCATAACAAGTTTCTGCCTCAGGGCACTTATTGTTCCCTGTGCCTGGAATTGTCTTCCCCAAAGTTATTCCCAAGGCTTTCTCCCTCATTTCCTCTGCTCAAATGTAATAGCAGAAGTCATCCCTGTCCATCAACATAAATCACAACTGTCTATCAGATACTCCTTTTCTTCATTACCCTCTTAGTTTCTTTCCACTGAGCTTATCACCTCCTAACTTGTTGGGTTACTGGCTTTTTTGTCTATTTGCTCTTCTGAATCCTGAACTTGAAAACGGGCTCCATGAAGGCAGGGAGTTCATCTGTCTTGCTCATTGCTGTATCCCCAAGTAAATAAATTCTGGGGTGTCTGGGTGGTTCAGCTGGTTAAGCCTCCGACTCTTGGTTTCGGCTCAGGTCATGATCTTACAGTTTTTGGAATCGAGCCGTGTGTTGGGCTCTGCGCTGACAGCATGGAGCCTGCTTGGGATTCTCTCTCTCCCCGTCTCTCTGTCCCTCCCTCACTCGTGAGCATGCACGCGTTCTCTCTCTCTCACTCTCTCTCAAAATAAATAAACTTTTTTAAAAAAGCAAACAAATTCAAGAGAAAGCATTCACTTCATCGGTAATCACTCATTTTGGTAAGCAAAATGCAAATTAAGATTAGGTTCTATGATTCTGCTACTTAAACTGAAATGAGTAAGTTATAATAATTTCAAATTATTTATTTCAATAAATTTATTATATTTTATTTATAATAAATGTGTTGTTTTATTATATAACTTATAATAAAATCTCTGTTACAATTTATTACTATTATTATAAAACAGTATCTGTTGAAAGATAGTGAAATTGGTACCATTACGTTGCCGATGGCATTGGAAGCTGATGCCATCCTTTTGAAAAGCAGGTTGGCTACAAATATTAAGAGCTGTTAAATGAAGCCACATTCTTTGATGCAATAATTTTGCTTTGAAGAAAGAAATAGTCCTAAAGGGGAAAACATGATACATATAAATATATTCATTGCAGCTCTTGGCAAAATAGCAAAACTTTGGAAACCACCCAAATGTCCAGCAACAGGGAATGAGTAAGTAAATTAAGGTACAGGAACTCAATAGAATATTTTGAAGGCATCATTAAAAAGGTGGCTATAAAAGCCACATAGCAACATGAAAAATAGTTCTTGAAAAAACGTTAAGTGGGAGAGAAAAACACTATTCAAAATCTGCCGGAGGGGCACCTGGCTGGCTCAGTCATTGGAACATGCGACTCTTGATCTCAGGGTTGTGAGTTCGAGCCCCATGTTGGGTATAAAGATTACTTTAAAAAACTATTTTTTTTAATCAAAATATGAGGCACCTGGGTGGCTCAGTTGGTTAAGTGTCTGACCCTTGATTTCAGCTCAGAAAATGAATCACACTTTGCGAGTTCGAGCCCTGTGTCAGGCTCTGCACTAACAATGTGGAGTCTGCTTGGGATTCTCTTTCTGCCTCTCCCCTGCTTGTGTGCTCTCTCTGTCTAAATAAATTTTTAAAAAATAAATAAATAGATAATAAAAAACAAATCAAAATCTGCTGCACGTGTGGCAGGGGATCACAACTTTACTGAGAGGCATATAAAATAGTCCGTACCCCAAACTGTAACAAGCACGGTCTAAATGATAAAAAAAATAATAATAATAAATAGTATTTTTCCCATTTTTAAAAGCCTGTGCTTAAATTTAAAAGAAATGTATTTTTATAGAATAATCCTAAGAATAGGGGGTAACATTAAAACCATGAAGCTAAGTGATTTCTCAGAGGGCAAGAGCAGACAAATGAGCAGGGGCGCACGGGCAGGGGGAGTTTGGGGTCTAGACACAGCTGGTGAGTCTGAGAGAAGGAAGAAATAGGAATTTCTAAAATGCTGACATTTAATTTTGGTTATCTAGTAGTAATTTAGTGTAAACTGAAGATTACCACATATGCAGAAAAGGTAACATGTGTTACCGGGACGGGACTGAGACTACTATTCTGCTTGGGACGTTGGTCTTTGGCTGGTGTCTGGGGGCCTGGATTTGGGGAAAGTTCCCACGGCTCCCCAGCTGGTAAGACTGGCTCACTGTGCCTACACAGCCTGTGCAAACAGTGTGGTTTATGCTGCATACCTGTTTTCCTTCTAGATACCTGGGATTTTGGTCCCTGCTAGGCAGACGGTGCCTATGTGACCACACCCAATAAAAAGCTTGGGCACTGAGTTTCTCATGGACTTCCCTGAGCAGAAACGTTGCAAACAGGTTGCTGCATTTTTGTTGCTAGAGAGAGAGTAAGCTCTGCGTGGCCCCTCATGAGAGTGAGAGAGCATAAGGAATGCACACATGCATTCCTCCAACCCCCCACCACCTCGTTTCCCTATGGCCTGGGTGTCTTTACTATATCACTCTAGTAAGTCTCAGTCTTTAGTGCAAGTAGGTGCTGACTCCCAGGAGTCTTTCTTACCAATCTTCCATTCTTTTTTGTTTTTTTAAGTTTATTTATTTTGAGAGAGACAGAGAGAGAGTGGGGAGGGGCAGAGAGAGAGAGCAGGGGACAGAGGATCTGAAGTGTGCTCCGTGCTGACAGCAGCGAGCCCAATGGAGGGCTCAAACCCAAGAACTGTGAGATCGTGACCCGAGCCGAAGTCTGACACTCAACCAACTGAGCCGTTCAGACATCCCTTAATCGGCCATTCTTATAAATCATCCTTCTAGTGGAGGTGGTCTTGAGGACTCCTGACATACAATATCAAAATCATCACTGATGAATTCTCATAATCAGGATGCCCATAGAGAACACTGCAGTGATGCCAAAGTCTCATTTCCAAAGGGCCAATTCATGGAACACTGTTTGTAGGATCTTAATCCTGGTATAAGGAAGAAAGTGTTCCATTTGGGAAAAAAAAAAAGTGTAAGAAATAATGGGTCAAAGCAAGTTACAAAGGCTCTCCCAGGAGACCTTCTGAAAGCTGTTATTTGAATATGTTAATGAGTGAAGAAGCTGCCAGGGTAACTGGGGGAACGGTCCTTACCCTGAGCAATCTGCACCCAGACCCAGCTTTCCCGGTTTCCTGGCAGTGACTCTGGAACTGTGTACCACTGGACACCTGTTTGGGGAGCAGTGCTCCACAGAAATGTTTAAGGAAGAAATTCTGCCCTGAAGATATTTAAAACAATCGCCTTATTAATTAGCACTAGCATACTGGAAGCTCTTCAACACAATAGCTCTATTTTTCAAAAAATATGGAAAAAACGAGAAATGTGTCCCATGGCAATTTCCCCTCCTACTGGTCTGAAAAGAAATGATCTGCTCTTCGTGTCTAAGTGACTCCTTAGATATGTTCCTCTTCGTTTTCAAATTACTGCCAGAAAGCTCTACGTTTGATCACACCTATCACAGACCAATTACAGACAGAAGAAAAATGTGTAACTTATGCTTCGGAACATGCCCTTTATTTTAAAATTTTTAATAAAAACATCAATCTCCTAATAACCTTTGTCATCTGGAGGAACTCGGCGCAGGTCAGTGGCTCCTCCTGGGGAAGCCGGCAAAGCGGCGTGCTGCTCATTTCTTCCAGAATGGCATCAATGCGAAACTCCATCAGATCGTTGACTCTGTCAAGCAGCAATTCCAGGTCCTCTTTGGAAAAAATAGAAGTGAATACAAGGGATGAAGCACTTTTCTTTTTTCAAAAAAAAATAAAAAAATAAAAATGTACACGGCCAAACCGCAGTGGTGAAATCAGGATTATGGTCGCTGGGGACCGCTGTGTCTCGCTTGGTTTTCTCACACTATCCTTCCTCTAACTGGTTTCCCGGCTCTGGCTCTCTCCACCTGCCTCTCTCTGACTCAAGACGTCAAGGACTGGCTCGAATGCATCTCCCTCAGGAGGCTTCCTGTGACTCTCCACATATTCGAATTGCGCCCCCCTCCTGCGCTGGCACTGACCCCTGAGCATCCTTCTAGCTCTACGTGCGCCATATTGCCTACTCATCTACTCATGTGTCTTTTCTTCTTCTAGAATTCCTCTTTGTCATCCTTGCTTGTTCAACACAGCTCTGTACCTATTCCTCAGGAGGTATTCAACAGATAATTCTCTCTGAAGATTTTGTTTTTAAGTAATCTCTACACCCAACATGGGGCTTGAACTCACAACCCCAAGATCAAGAGTCACATGCTCCACCAACTGAGCCAGCCAGGCGCCCCAACAGATATTACTGAAGTGAAACAATTCCCTCGGTTTTTCTTTTACTGTTAGTATCATAAGGTTCATTTGTTTTAAGTTGTGCTGAAGTAATATTGAACACTAAGTTCCATTGACAGAAAGGTCAATTCCAGAGGAAATTAACACTTTTACATCAAAAGTAGGAACGATGGTTAATAAAGCTCTATCTAAGGGATAATATGGTTTTCAACGGATACCGCAGAGTCAATTCTCTTTTCTTCTGATACGGTTTTCATCTAGGAAATGAAGTTAAAATTGAATACAGGAAAGTCCATGTTATATACTCATGAGGTATCAAAGATGTAAAATGTTCCCTTAAATAAATACCTTTACTTCCTATAGAATAAGGCCTTAAACGTTTTCAGCCATTTCTAAGTTAATATCAAGATACCAAAAAGTTTTGCCTGGTAAGCTTATTTCCAACTAGAAGAGAGCCAACACTTTTAGGTAAGCATGAATGCTCAATAAAATTCTTTACTGTTTCTGATTCTATAAAGCTGCTTCGAGGACATCTGTGACCCACCCCATCCCCCAAGATGTCCACATCCTAATCCCCTTCAAATGCTACCTGATATGGCAAAGGGGACTTTGCAGATGTGATCAAGTTAAGTATCTTGAGGTGTAGAAACTGCCCTAAATTATCTAGGTGGGAATTATCGACACTAGGTGGGAGCAGTGTAGCCCTAAGAGTCCTTATAAGAGGAAAGAAGGAGAGTCAAAGTCCATGGAAACAGAGAAACAGAGAGAAGGAGATTTAAGAATACTATGTTACTGGCTTTGAAGATGGAGTGACCATGAGCCAAAGGATGTAGGTGACCTCTGGAAACTGGAAAGGATTCTCTCCCCCAAAGCCTCCAGAAGGAACTATCTGTGCTGATACCTTGATTTTTAACTCCCTAAGAGTCATCTTGGACTTCTGACATCCATCTCAGATCCTTCATGTAAATCGCAAAAAGAAAACAGAATACGAGAACTAAGGAGAGCTTCTTTAGAAGCTAGCTCCTGTCCCAGGTAACATAATAATAAGACATCCAAATGCAAACATTCTAATCCTAATATTCTCTAGGGAGAAAAGTACTAAAGTATAGCTTGTAGAGCCTGTTCTAACTTGGTTGTGATAACTCTTATTATGAAGTTTTTATACCTTTTATTAAATATCTCCTTCTAGAATGTTAGCCTATTTCCTCCTGTTTTAGTTCCCAGGGAGCTGTATTTTGGAAAGAATATTGTTTTGGAGGCAAGGAAACCGGGTTCTAAACTCACCCTTACTGCTTACATCTATATCACATTAGCAGTCACCCAGCATCTCTGGATCACAGTTTTCCAACTTTAAATTGACCATCTTATTGAAAGTCGAATGTCCAATAGTAAGTATGATTTTTAAATGCAGTTAATCTCTGGGAGATAAAATTAAATAGTGAATACGTATAGTTTCCAGGAAATTAATGAGTTCGTGTATTTTGGTAAAATTCCCTAAGAAACAGCTTAAGAATAACGGTCTCATTTCATTATTTATATCCCAGTATCTAGAAGAAATTATACAATAGACGTTAAGAACGCAGCCTTTCAAAAATGAGAAATAATAACTATTCAGACAGACTTACTGATCTTCGCAAAAGTGTTTTTTAGGTACGTCTCAATGTTCAGTGATGTCCAGGTCAGTGCAGCCAAGCCAGGCTGGAGAGCTTCGTCCACTTTAGCCAAATGAGGGACCATCAGTTGCTCTATGGTGGGAGGCATTTTTGACTTCACTCTCTGGTATTCGGCCAGCATCATCTGCAATGAAATGGAGGTTAAATGATCAATGAATACCACACTTCTACTATCTCATTTTTTTTCTTATCCAAAAGGATGGCTTTTAGTTAAAGTCCAGCTGTAGGGCTCCAACAGTAGCCCGGCAGGTAGAGTGGCCAAAACAACACAAGAATGGGAGAGGCAAAATCTCTCCCTAAATACAAATTCCTAATCCAATAAAATACAGCTGAGAGAAATTAAGAATAGGAGTTTCTCACCCCTTCCCCTGTCCAAAAAGGGGAGAAAAGTTCTAAGGTCAAGTGACTTTCTAGACCAGGTTACCAATGACTTAGTCTGTGCATCACTAAGCTC
The DNA here is from genome assembly GCF_022837055.1 of Prionailurus viverrinus. Lineage (NCBI taxonomy): Eukaryota > Metazoa > Chordata > Mammalia > Carnivora > Felidae > Prionailurus > Prionailurus viverrinus. The sequence continues at coordinate 229,698,067 of NC_062561.1, read as the reverse complement.
ATTCATTCAACTTTGTATGCTGGCACCACACGCTTCCTGCTCCTCTGGGCAATTCCTGTGGACCATACTCATCACCCAAAATGCTGGGGTCACCAGAAATCTGCCTCAGCCCAAAGGAAACAAAAACAAAAATGAACTATTGGGGCCTCATCAAAATAAGAAGTTTCTGTACAGTGAAGGAAACAATCAGCAAAACTAAAAGGCAAACAACAGGATGGGAAAAGATACTTGCAAATGACATATCAGATAAAGAGTTAGTATCCAAAAGCTATAAAGAACTTATCAAACTCAACACCCAAAAAACAAATAATCCAGTGAAGAAATGGGCAAAAGACATGAAGAGACACTTTTCCAAAGAAGGCATCCAGATGGCTAACAGACACATGAAAAAATGCTCAACATCACTCATCATCAGGGAAATACAAATCAAAACCACAATGAGATACCACCTCACACCAATCAGAATGGCTTAATTAACAACTCAGGTAACAATAGATGTCGATGAGGATGTGGAAAGAGGATCTCTTTTGCACTGCTGGGGGGAATGCAAACTGGTACAGCCACTCTGGAAAACAGTATGAAGGTTCCTCAAAAAGTTAAAAATAGAACTACCCTACGACCCAGCAGTTGCACTACTAGGTATTTATCCAAAGGATACAGGTGTGCTGTTTCGAAGGGGCAGAGGCACCCCAATGTTCATAGCAGCATTATCGACAATAGTGGAAGTATGGAAAGAGCCCAAATGTCCATCGACAGATGAATGGATAAAGAAGATGTGGTATATATATACAATGGAATATTACTTGGCAACCAAAAAGAGTGAAATCTTGCCATTTGCAACAACATGGATGGAACTAGAATATATTATGCTAAGCGAAATTAGTCAATCAGAGAAAGACAAATATCATACGACTTCCCTCATGTGAAATTTAAGATACAAAACAGATCAACAAAAGGGAAGGGAGGCAAAAATAATATAAAAACAGGGAAGGGGACAAACCATAAGAGACTCCTAAATATAGAGAACAAACTGAGGGTTGCTGGCGGGGTTGTGGGGGGGGGGGATGGGCTAAATGGGTAAGTTAAGGGGCATTAAGAAGACACTTGTTGGAATGAGCACTTGGGAGTTATATGTAGGGGATGAATCACTGGCTTCTACTTCTGAAATCATTATTGCGCCATATGCTAACTAACTTGGATGTAAACTCTAAAAAAGAAAAAAAGAAAAAAGAAAAGAAATCTGCCTAGGCCCATTGCTGGAATTGTAAGCCAAATCTTTTTTTTTTGTTTTAAGGTATCTATATATTTTTGAGAGAGACAGAGACAGTGTAAGAGGGGGAGGGCAGAGAAAGAGGGAGGAGACAGAATCCCAAGCAGGTTCCACGCTCAGCGCAGAGCCTGATGCAGGGCTTGAACTCACAAAACCATGAGACTGTGACCTGGGCTGAAACCAAGAGTCAGACACGTAACCAACTAAGCCACCCAGGAGCCCCACGCCAAGTCTTGATGTAAGACCCAAAGCATATAAGGAGTCAGGAACCAGCGTTGATCCCACCAAATGTCATGGCTTTAGGTATCATCTGTATGCCAAAGACAACTAAATTCACATCTCAGCCCAGACCTCGCTCCTCAAATCCAGAAGCAAACAAGGCCTAAGCCTATTCAATATCTCCAATTGAATATATAAAAGACATTTCGATTTAACATGTCCAAAACTGGAAGTTTGTTCTTCCCCAAAACCTTCTCTGCCCACAGCATTCTCCATCTCAGCTGACGGTGGCTTCTGTCTGTCTCTCCCGCCCACAGGCAATCCATCAGGATATCTTGTTTGTTCCATATTCAAGAGATCCTATATCTGACCTGTTTACCATATGCAGTGCTACCACTATCGCTGACTCTCCTCTAAATTACTGTAACGGTCTACCATTGTCTCCCTGCTTCCACTAATGCCCCGTACAGTCTGTGCTCAATTTAGCCGCAAGAATGACCCTTTCAAAATGTAAATAAGCCTGGGTAATACCTCTGCTTACCTAGCCACATGCCTTCCCATCTCATTCAGGGATACAAGTTCTTATGTTGGTCTACAAAGATCTACCCAATCTGGTCCCCATTACTTCTTTGATCTCATCTCTAATCATTCTTCTCATCCCTTACCTACTCTTGCCCTACTGTCATCCTTGCTGGTCCCTAGCCTCAGGTCCTTTGTATCCCCTTCAAATAATTACTCGAATGTCATCTTCTCAATTAGGCCTGTCCTGAATACCTACTTCATATTGTAAACCATCACCAAAAACCACCCCAACATTTTATCCTGTGTCCTGCTCCATTTTTTCCCATAGTGCCTATCACGTTCTAATAAACTATGTAATTTATCTATTTAGAATGTTCATTGCTTATTTTCAGTCTTACCCAACTAGAATATAAGGACAAGAGTTTCTATAGAAAATTCTCTTCAAGAATTTTGTCTGCTTTGTCCAATGCACCTGAAACAGGTGCATATAGGTGATCCATCAATATTTCCCTAATTTATTAATTAGTTGTTATCAGAAGGAGTGCTTGTGATTACAAACTCATGGATTCTGTCCTACAATGAAATTTACCTGTTGTATAATATTGAACTGTGTCAGTATTCTGTTCATATATTACCATTTGATAAAATTTTTTTAATGTTTATCTTTTATTTTTGAGAGAGAGAGAGAGAGAGAGAGAGAGTGCAGGGGAGGGACAGAGAGAGAGGGAGACACAGAACTTGAGGCAGGCTCCAGGCTCTGAGCTGTCAGCACAGACCCCAATGTTTGGCTTGAACTCACGGACCAGTCCGTAAGATCATGACCTGAGCCGAAGTTGGACACTTACCTGAGTAAGCCCCCCAGGTGCCCCATACATTACCATTTTAAATAAGACTAAAAGTACTTGCAGCCTACCTTTTTTCATAATGTTAGTATTAATAATAATTAATTATAAGAAAGTAAATTTAATGTACTTCTTAAATACAATTGTTTTTAAGTTCTTATTTGTAATGTGCATGTTGACATTAGTTTGTCATTAGATCAACGTTTACCCAAATGTTTTCCCTGAACCACTAGCCCTAAGAGATTCTATAAGGAAAAGTGTGGTCCCTGGATGAATAAGCTTGGAAACCACTGTATACATGATCCTCCTTCTTGGAAAGTAGCAATTAAAATTAATAATTCTGCAAAAACCACAAGAAAGAAGAAACCCAACGGACTTTGTGAATTTTGTTAAACCCAACATTTTCCGAATGGACCACATAATCCTTTCTTCATACAATACTTTTCTGCAATTTCTCTATATCCTTTCAATTTCCATGAAAACCACTTTGAAAAAGCCTATGTTGGATGGTTCTATTAGCAGCTACTTCTACATTTCCTCAATCAATTATCCACGGCTTATCTATTTTCAATGCCCATCACTTATTCTACCTGGAAAGCAAATCAGCAGACCTTCTACCTCTCACCTTAATCCTTTAACCCCATGAGATATTATTCATTTTATGATGACAAACTGAGGCTTCAAAGGGTAAAACAATTTGCCCAAAGATAATGATTTGTATCCAGATCAAACTGGTTTTAGAATCCATTCTCATAACTATTAGTCTATGTGGGCTCATTTCTTTCCTGTTTGAACTACACTCCAAGGAACAGATGAAGAAAACAAGTTCTCAGCATAACTGTGGGAACCTGGGAGCTCTGTTAAATATTCAGCACAATAACTCTGCAACATCTGAGATGGTCCTCCAACCTACCAAAATATCTGCTCTTACCAGTTACTCATGTTGCACACTTGTCCTCTTCTGTCAGACCCATTGACATTGAGGCAACCCGTAGCCTTCTACTCCACTTTATCTACATTCTCTTCCTTGGAGATCTCATCCAAGACAATAACATTAAATACCAACTATATTTTAAGTTTATCTATTTTTTTTATTAATCTCTACACCAAGTGTGGGGCTTGAACTCATGACCCCAAGATCAAGAGTTGCGTGCTCTTCCCACTGAGCCAGCCAGGTGCCCCTAAATGCCAACTATATTCTTAAAATTCTCAAAAAGAAAAAAAAAATTTTTAATAAATTTAATAAAAATAAAACTCTCAAAACTATGTCTTCCACTTTGACTCCTCCACTCTACTCCAGACTTACATATCTATCTGCATGGATAATATTTCCACTTAGATCTCTCAAAATCATCTTCTACTTCAGATGGATATTATTGATTTCCTCCTGTAGTTAGTTTTTATGATAGTTTTATCGTAAAAACTATCATGCCTTTTGCTCCCACTTGAATTCTTGCAATGTCTTCCTGGTGCATTCAAACTTATAACCTGGGTTTACATGATCGGTGATGAGCTGGCCTCCACCTTCCCTATAGTCACATTCCCTCTCAATCTCCACCTCAGTCATCCTGAGCACTTGCTATCCCTCAATAGTGACATACCACCAGATTTTTTTTTTTTAATGCAAACTGGGCCTAGCCAGAAAGAGGAAAAAATTAAAGTACCATACCTTCATGTTACTGAAGTTCTTTTTGTATACATCCCGTTTCTGGAACAGGGCAGCTGCAAATGGTGACACTTCCAGACCCATCTGTGACATGCACTCTGTCTCTCTAAATAAGGTTAATATCTGTGGGTCAAAGTTTACAAACAATTCCCCCGTGCCTGGAGCCTTCACCAATAAAGATGCCTCAAGTCCTATGTGAATTTCTTCAATCTGTGTCAAGAGATCAACATTTTTACTATTAGAAAGTTCAGCGCCTCCACAGGGGGTCTAGCTCAGTCATTTCTGGGAATGATGACCAGTAAGTGTTCTTCCTTGGATTTGAGCTTCTCAAACTAAAGACGACACTCTTCTTCCAAGGTCACTTTCAGAAAAGTGCCTTCGAGCTCTTGGTAGTGATGCTATGCAGTCAGTCTGACAAAATGCCTGGGTCATGACCCTCTCACACCCAACAGGTAAGTGAACACTGCAGAGGCTTCTCAAAACCCGTTTAGCTCCCTGATACCATCGTGCCCAACTCATTATTCTTCCTAATAAAAGTTTTATTCAACCCACTAAATTTGGTTTTAGTTATCTAGAGAAACAATGAATACCACCATGGAGACCTCTCTGTTATTGGCTCAGGCACCAAGAGCTAAACCAGGAAAATGGGATAGCATTTTAGGGGGCCTGTAAGGCTGAATTTCATCCTCTGAGATACTTCCCATCAATCTACAAAGACATACAAGAGTGGGTAGGGTATGAAATACAATTTGATGAACCTAGGATAACCAAAGAAAATTTAAGATTTCGCTTTACAGAGACATACTAATGTTTAGCAACACATCAAGGAAGTTAATGGATTAGAAAAAAGTCAGAAATCCCAATCCACTAGGTAAAAGAACCAATAAACAGGATCTTCTTTCTCTCTTAGGAGTTTGTAAATTAAATAAAAATGAGTTTCTGTTACCTGCCTTATAATTTTTTTCAAAATCAATCATTATTTTTCTTCATGGACATATTATACTCTTTGACTGATTACCTACATTCAACCAAACCTGTCTTATGAAATACCCACAAATCCAACTTTCTACAGGAATAAAATGCTAGCAGAGGGTTTCCTCTTGACCCGGCAATGAAGATGTCTTTGAAGGGCACACATGTAGAGACTCACTTGTTGAAGCCATGCCCTGTGGTAGAGAACTTCAAACTCCAGGAGGACTTTGGCCACCCTGTTGTAACTGCGAATCACAGGCTTGGCTTCAGCTGTCTGTAGCACAGCCGGGTGCTCCTGGAAAAGCTGCATTGGTTGCTGAATCCTCTGGAAGAGCTGTCGGGCCCACAAAATCTTCCCAGCAATGGGAGGCTGATCTCGACCCAAAGGAGGATCGCATTTCTGCTTCGTATACAGCTTGGAGATCATATCGACGTCAGCCCCATAGTTTTCAAGAATACGCCGATATTTGTCATCAAGACCGAGATTAGGTATATTCAACCTGAAAAAAAACAAAAAGTGAATGGTTTGAATGAATGGGAAGATACCTAGCAATCTCCTTTATTAAGATTTATTTTAGGGGCACCTGGGTGGCTCAGTCAGTTGAGCATCTCTGGAACTCAGCTCAGGTCATGATCTCATGGTTCATGAGTTTGACCCCCCACATCAGGCTCTGTCTGCATTGACAGTGCAGAGCCTGCTTGGGATTCTTGCTCTCTCGGCCCTTCCCCCACTTGCACACTCTCTCTGTCTCTCTCCCTCAAAATAAATAAATAAACTTTAAAAAAAAAAAGATTCATTTTAAAACCTATGGCAATGGAGGGGTCCCTAGCTGACTCAGTCAGTTGAGCATCTGATTCTTGATTTTAGCTCAGGCCATGATCCCAGGGTCATGGGATCGAGCCCCACATCAGGCTCTGTAATGATACTGCAGAGCCTGCTTGGGATTCTCTATCTCCCTCTCTCTCTGCCCCTCCCCTGCTCACTCATTTCTCTCTCTCTCTCTCTCTCTCTCTCTCTCTCTCTCGCTCTCTCTCAAAATAAATAAATAAACATTTTTTTAAAACATACAGTAATGGAAAAAAAATGAGATATTTGGTTGGCATATTTAAAAAATCAGAATGGTATCAACCCATCCATTATCTCAATAAAGTGGCTTTAAATAATAGTATTGGGATGCCTGGCTGGCTCAGTAGAGCATGTGACTCTTGATCTCAGGGTCACGAGTTCAAGCCCCACATTGGGCTTGAAAAAAAAAAATAGTATAAATCCTTAAAATCTAAGCAAAACCATTAACCTGGTAAGAATTTTTTTTTAATTACTTAAACATTAAGTAATATTATGATAGACAATCACATGGTAGTTCAAAGCTAACAGGAAATAAAACAAACTCTTAACATCTGAAGAACTTAAAAACTCTGACCTTGTTATGCAGATTGTCGAGAAAGGATTTTAATTAATAATAACAAAATAAGCTAAACTGTGTTCATATGGCCCCAGTTTTAGAAGACAGAATAGAATCTGTTTCAAATTTTTACCTTTCAAATTTCTTTAACATACTTAGAGCTTGATTTGTGTTCTGAATCTTTTCAAACGTAACATCCATGAACTTCTGCAAGTCGTTCTGAAATAGAATAAGGTCTGATTGTAAACAGTGAATTCTCATTGGAAAAGACCTCTTTCCTTTAATTTTTTTAGAGTACACATTCTTTAGTTTCAGATGTACAACATGTTGATTGAACCAGCACTCACCACATAGGTGTGGGCCACCGGCTGTCACCATAAGTTATTACAATATTATTGATTTTTAAAAGTCCTATTTAGCAACAAGACAGAAGAGTTCCCCATTCTCTACGAGCACATATAATATAGGAAAAAGCATAACAGAAAATTTAGTCCTCCCCTGAGCTTGAAAGATAAATGCCCAGAAGCCATAACAGAGAGGGTCTTGAAAGCCAGGGCAATCACAGGACCTGGCACGAAGTCAGGCTCCATGGGCTTGGGTCAGATACAGGGCCTGGGGGGCAGGAAGTGGGGTTTTATCTCAATGTGAGTAGAGAAGCGGTGGGGTCCTAACACTCTCAACAGATCGCTGTAGAAAGCCACAGCCCTTGAAATGCAGCCCGGCCCAAGCAATAATTCTGTCCACAAGGTAGGGAAAGCAGCATGGGGGCTTGCCATCTGCCCAGAGTCATGAATGGATGAACCAGGCCCCCTGAATCAGGATCCCGCACCTCCTCTGTAAAGGGCCAGACAGTAACTATTTTCAGCTTTGTGGGGCATAGGTCCCTTTCACAATCACTCACCTATCACCATATGCAGAGGCAGCCATAGACAATCCATAAGCAAAGATGCATGGAGGGTTTGGCCCTTGGGCATAGTTTGCTGATCCCTGCCCTAGAGCAAATGAAATCCTATGTCTGCACCACACCTAAAAGAGGGGTCTGAGTTTAAACTACACACGAGATGGGGGGTGGGGGAAGGGCAGTGTCTAACCCAAGAAATTAATATAACAGCTAGTCTGGAATAGCGAAACCACTGGGGCCCCAGCAGAAGAAATGCAAAACTACTCTGTAGAAACACTTCCAGAGCCCAGGAACATAAAACCACTACAGAAAAAGAGATTAGTAAGTAATTCCAAAATTACAAAAATTCAGATTCCAGAATTACAAAATTACAAAAATTCAAATTCCAGAATTTCAAAAGGAATGACTTAAATACCAAACTTTTAAGAAATACCTCTTTCATTAAGCCCTCAGATCGATTTTCCAAAATGATTTTCATTATGAGTTGTCCTGAGAACCTCACATATCTTACACTATCGTACAATTTTATGTAAAAAAAAAAAAAAAAAAAAAAAAAATCGCACCAAAAAATGAAGTACATGATTTATTCTTGGTCATTCTAAGATTTAGTACAGTTGTCATTAAAATCTAAATTAATTCATTAAAGACAAAAAAAAAATATTTCATTATTTTCTATCTCATGCTTCAAGGTAAAGGTACAACCAATTCTTCTCAATTTTACCAGACAAAAATTTTGAGCCTCTACAATTCTAAAGGGATCATTAAATTACACACAACTGGGAAGCCAGTTGCATATGCAGTGAGAATTAGTACCAAGATGAGCTTGATTGTACACAAATCATTTGGCAAGACCAGTTGGAAATATCCAGGACACCACTGGAAACACTTAACACTTGAAGAAACATTGCTACCTGGGGGGCTCCCTGCCCCATTCAGCAAAGCCCCAAAGCTGAAGGATCACTATACCTATCACAATATATTCTTGCTCTCAATACTTCTCACTACTCCTACTAAAACTATATATACATATATATATATACACACACACACATATACCATTTTACATATGTTATACATTATACATATATTAAATGACGCTATTTCTTCTGCAAAAACCACATCTTAGGATTGAGAAACTGTCCTGCACTAAATAGTACAGTTAGCCTACGAAATAAACATTCAAATGTTGTCACTACATTAAAAAAAAAAAAGAACAACTGTGTATAAACCATGCACAACTAGAATATTTGCAATGCCTCCATTACCTCCCTAGAACTACAGAGAGCAGCTTTACTGAGCCCTAACATTTGCACCTGGTTTTCCTTGCTTTCCTACCCTGTGGCTTCACAAAGGCCTATGCTAAGCTCTGTATGAATATTTAAGACCTTGAATTAGTCTTCTTTTCCCTCTTCCCTAGGTCCATTCTGAGAGTCTTATGGAATCTGGCCATGGAATCTTCATACTAGTCCTCTTACAAGTTCTGGGCTCTCAGGTCCTTCTCAGTCTTCTCTTGCCTCAGCTTGACATCTCAACAGCTGGTCCTTTGCCAAATACTGCCTTCCTCTGCCTGCTAGGCTCTGCCTGCCAGACTTCTAATGGCTCACCTGGTTCCAAGGCATTCGCTCTCTGACCTGTTAGCACCAGCATGAACCCAGGATTCCAGGCTCTGATCCCCTGGACACAACCCTGATCAAAATCACTCATGTACTGCCACCCCCCCACCACCACCACCCATGCCCTCCAGTCTTTATCTTGGAGATACCAGTTACTGGTCCCCTCTATCTCTTATCTCCAAGGCTCATCACCTCTGTCCCCAACTCTAACCAGAGCTGTAGGAAAGTCAGTATTTTCATCCTGATTTTATAGAGACAAGAGCTGAATTCAGTGAGAGTGGGTGAGTAATTTAGAGGAGAAAGGCAGGGGTCTCCTGAGTGCTTCAGTCAGTTGAGTGTCTGACTCTTGATTTTGGCCCCAGTCATGATCCCAGGATCATGGGATCGAGCCCCTCATCAGGCTCCACACTGAGCATGGAGTCTGCTTGGGATTCTCTCTCTCCCCCTCTGCCCCTCTCCCCTGCTCACATTCTCTCTCTCTCTCTCTCTCTCTCTCTCTCTCTCTCTCAAATAAAAAAATTAAAATTAAAAAATAATAATAATAAATTAAGAAGAAAGGGACTGGTTAAGAAAAAGAGAATGGAGGGGCACCTGGCTGGCTCAGTCAGTAGAGCATGTGACTCTTGATCTCAGAGCTGTGAGTTCGAGCCCCACATTGGGTGTAGAGATTACTTAAAAATAAAAATCTTGGCAAACCATAAGAGAACAAACTGAGGGTTGATGGTGGGGGTGGGGAGTGGAAATGGGTGATGGGCACTGAGGAGGGAACGTGTTGGGATGAGCACTGGGTGTTGTAAGTGACGAATCATAGGAATCTATTCCCGAAGCCAAGAACACACTGTATATACTGTATGTTAGCTAACTTGACAATAAATTATATTTTTTTTAAAAATCTTAATCTTGGCATGTTAAAAAAATATATGTACCTTGAAACCATATGGAGAAATAAAGATCTCAATAAAGGCAAATACACGAGCAATTATAAAAATAAATAATAAATAAATAAATCTTTTAAAACAATAGAAAGAGACAAGTCAAAGGAAAAATTGGCCATTCAACCAAAGAAATAAGTAGACCACGTCTGAGGTGTAAGATGAGATAAACAATAGTGTTGAATTAAAAAAAAATTATGAGAATAGGCACTAGTAATCTACAACTAATGCTTTAAAGCCAGGCTGTAGGGCATTTATAAAATTATATTCTTGGTATTACATAAAGTAAGCGCAGTCTTGAAAAGGTTTCCCCACTCCTCGGGTGTCCCCCACCCATGTCTGTTCTAGCATCAGCCTCCTCTCCAAAGCCTCCTCTCTGAAGCTCCACCAGTCCCAGCCAAGCAGAAGACAGGGTTATTCTCCTAGGCTCACGTCCCACCCTCACGGGTCGCCGCAACTATCAAATCCTACCTGTGTTCCAGGCCTGTCCTGTAAGTTGCCCTGGGACTTCTTTAGAATATGTCTTTTTATCTTTGAATCCTCACTTCCGGGCATGGTATCAGAATATTACACTTTTAGAGTTGGTCATTTTAGCCACTATTTGCCCTTCCTTAAATAAGGTACTCATTATTCTAACATATATGTGCTTATATTTTTTTTTTTAATTTTTGACGTTTATTTATTTTTGGGACAGAGAGAGACAGAGCATGAGAGAGAGGGAGACACAGAATCGGAAACAGGCTCCAGGCTCTGAGCCATCAGCCCAGAGCCTGACGCGGGACTCAAACTCACGGACCGCGAGATCGTGACCTGGCTGAAGTCGGACGCTTAACCAACTGCACCACCCAGGCACCCCTATGTGCTTATATTTTAACCATATCGCATGTCTGCCTCTGGCTGTGAGCTCTGAGGGCAAATCTACTTGATTTACTTCTGTTTTTATAACCCACAGCAAAGAAGCATAGTTGTTAATTGATGTACAGTAGATGCTTGTTTAATTGCAATAAATCGAATTCCTTACTCACACACTAATTTGGCAAACATTCCTTCCGCTCTCTCCAGTTAGGTAAGGCGCCCTGGAGACACAAAGAGGAATGAACACAAGCCCTGCCCTCAGGGTGTTCACCGTCCACTTCTATCCACCCCCACACAAGCTACTAAAGTGCCGTGTGATCTGAAACTGCTGGGAAGGGAAGCTGGAGCAGAGAATCAGCATCACCACTGCCCATAGCTTCCCATCGTCCTCATGTCTAATTGGCCCCCAAACAAGGTCACTGCATAAATTACCATAGGCACTATATCTTCCCATCAACCGAAACATTTATTCTAGCATAATAGTTAAAAACTTGAATGCTAGAGCCAGAATGCCTGGATTTAATCCCAACTCTCCCAGTTGTTATCTCTGTGATGATCAGATGATTAACACCCATAAAGTGCTCAGGACAGTACCTAACATATAGAATTAGCTCATTTTGTTATGATTCCTTTTTACCATTGGACCCACCCTTCAGAGCTCTTTTTCCTTGAAATGTACGAATTGACTTCAAAACAGAACTTGTGGGAAAGAAGTAACAGAATGGTCATTTTCCTTTTCAAATCAGAAAGGCATACACTTCGGAATTCACTAGGATGAAAAGAAGTCTGAATATGAAACTTCAGTAGACACCGATGGGGTCATCTCCCCCTCACCCTCCTTGATTCTTCTCTGATAACACTCACAGCCCGCTCCCCCCCTCCAAGAGACCCAGACCCCCCCATATGGGCTGGAAGTCAAGATGACTGGTCAGTGCGGGGGGGGGGGGGGGGGGGGGGGGAAGGAAGAGAGAAGTGGGCTGCAGACCAAGAGGGGTCCAGGTGCTGAGTGGGTCCTGGCACCACTGTTTCTAAAGCCAGCTGCAACCCTGGCTTTCCAATCTGGCAGACAGTCGGTCGTAATCATTGCTATAAAGTAACAAACAAACAGAAACAAATTTCTATATTCTAATAACTCCACATTTCAACAGGAGATGAAAGTTAATTCTCTAAGAACTAAGATGGAAGGCATGAAAAAGTATGATTACAGATCATTATCCAAAGCTATATTTATGACCCTTTAATCCATGAAAAAGAGCCTTCAATTATTAATGTGAAATCACAAAATACAGGCTGAGGTTGCGATCGGTCACCTCTATGATGAAGCCGCCTCTCCCTTCTGAATGGTTAATGATTAGCAACAGCATCATACAGAAGGGAAAAAATAAAACACACGGCTGTCAACAGGAATTTTATTATACAACTTACATGAAGGTCATTAGTCTGCTTGCAAAACTCTTCATAATCCTGGTCAAAATCCATTTTCCTCTGGTCTAAGAAATTATATTCCTTTTTCTTTATGGTGGCAACAATACTCTGAAATGTTATGAAAGAAATAAGACATTGTCTCAACATTCTCGCAACACTCAATTAAATAGGACCTTTAAATGTAGAACCTATATAATCATCTTTCAAAAATCAACTTAAAAGGAGCCTTATTTCTTTAATTATTCACATGGCTTAATGCTTATCAGGGGCAATAGAATCTTGCCAAGTGCATTCAGAGAAATCATTTAGAAAGCATTTTCATGAGGTTTTACATATTCCTGAAGAAAAATATAAAATAAAACCATAGCTGAAAAGCAGGAGAGGTGTTTTCTCTAAAAATTTCTCTGGGGTGCCTGGGTGGCTCAGTCAGTTGAGCGTCTGACTTCAGTTCAGGTCATGATCTCATGGCTTGTAAGTTCGAGCCCCACGTCTGGCTCTGTGCTGAGAGCTCAGAGCCTGGAGCCTGCTTTGAATTCTGTCTCTCTCTCTCTCTCTCTCTCTCTCTCTCTCTCTCTGCCCCTCCCCCGCTTGTGCGCTCGCTCGCTCTCTCTCTCTCTCTCTCAAAAATCAGTAAAAACATTAAAGAAAATTCCTTTTTAATTTCTTACTAATGATATCTGAATTTTTTTAAAAAGTCCAGAGTAGAATTATTAAAACATTTTTCACTGAAAAGTTTAAGTCTTCTCAGAAAATAAATAGCAGTAACAGAACACAACCAACCTAGGAAGAAAATAGTTGTAGCATCTACAGATGAAAAACTACCTTCTAAGCCTCACATGTCTTAAATAAAACATCAAACCGCAATCTGCCGTCTCAAGAATCTCCAGAATTAACTGCTTCCTCCCACCCTGCAAAGCTACAGTCTGTGACTATGAAAGTACAAATCAAGCAACTCGTCTCCTTGAGAATACTATTATCCTAAGTTTTGTTTGCTCAGAATAATGAGCTATAATGCTCTATGATCATTCTTAACCAGGTACTAAGCCATTCTCAAACTCAGGTGCCCACATTGTTGACACAGGCATATAATTTTTATGAAGAAAGTTGGGCCTCCTTCCATCACCTCCTCTTCAAAGTCATTTCCATTTAAACATCAATTCACATCTCTCAATAGACAAGTGTATAAAATGCAGAACTCCTTGAATCAAGTTTACTAACTAAAACAACCTACTCTTTCATGCTGTATAACTACAAAATTAGCTCTATGTAGACACTATATACATATGGTGCCATCCATCATGTTATGAGCATTGAAAAGCTGCATTACTACATTTTAATGTGGCAAAAAAGAAAGAAAGAAAGAAAGAAAGAAAGAAAAAGAAAAAAGAAAGAAACAAAGAAAGAAACAAAGAAACAAAGATTTGGGGTCCTTAGAAAATTCTTTTCTATGTTTGGATTTAATGGTCACTTAAGAGTATTAAGCTGACAAACATTAATCATGACCTTCAACCAACTAATCCAACTCAACCTAGTAAACCATTTACTTGACGGGTATTTATTGTGCACCTATTACATGCTAGTGAACTCTGAAAACACAGGAAGGAGCTGAAAAAACAAATGTCCCTGCCCTCAAAGAACGTCCAGCCTCGGTGCGGGACGGGGTCAGAATCTATGTAAAGCACAAGCAAATGGACAGGATAATTTCACACAGTGATAAAATGAGTAATGTGACATTGAGTGCTTGAGAAGAACAGAGATCAAGGAAAACCTAACCAAAAGGGTCATTTAAATGAAGATCTACAGGCCAAGAAAGAGTACCCATGTGATGGTCCAGAGGCAGAACTTTCCAGGAAGAAAAGCTCTAGAAGCCCCAAAGTGGACTGAACTGAAATGACCTGTGTCCAGAGAACATCAAAGGAGAAGAGAAGCAGATGAAGAGACAGGAGGGGTGGACAGGACCTTGATAGCTACACAAGGAACCTCAGTGTCACTTCCATGGTCACCATTTTGAGCTTCTAACACTGGTACTAATACACAAAAACCTCACTAGATGCTTTCACGCACCGTCTACATTTTATCTCACTGTCCTCTGGTACATCCATTTTAATCAGTATTTCACGTTAGATTTTCAGAACTATTTCTCTTCCCAGTATTTTTATCAGGTTAGAACAGTCTTTATCTGCATTTAGATGTATAGCTCAACTTCTCCTTCAAAAATAAACTTTGACATATGCTCCAAAGTTATTTTTTCATTAAGAATAGAAAATAAATAAATTCCAAGCTGAAAAGTAAATGAATATATTCGGTCTTTGTCTTGCAAAACTGTCGGTTTCAGATATAGATTATCCACCCTGCAGATAACACCCAACCCACCTAAAATGTTTCCTGCTATATAAAAAAGGTCTTTTCTCTTACTCTCCTAAAATCTGGTCTACTCAGGAAATGAAAAAGATTCCTTATATTAGACTAAACTGTTGGAGTACAAAAACTAACGTGTGGCAGTAGATTTTGTGATTCTTTTCAAATTCGAGTACAAAAAAAAAAAAAAATTAGCTTCTAATATCACTGTCCCCAAACAAGAAAAACTTAACTATATCAAGACTAAGAATTCAAAACCCATTTTGTTCGGAAATTGTTTTTCAAAACTCTTCAAAACATTATTAGATCATTGTGCCTGCTTTAAAAACTAAGATTAGTTACACACCTACCCTTACAAGATAAAGCAGTTAAAAATCAAAATAATTAGAAACTGTTGGGCTAGGGGCGCCTGGGTGGCTCAGTCGGTTAAGCGTCCGACTTCAGCTCAGGTCATGATCTCGCGGTCCGTGAGTTCGAGCCCCGCGTCGGGCTCTGTGCTGACTGCTCAGAGCCTGGAGCCTGTTTCGGATTCTGTGTCTCCCTCTCTCTGACCCTCCCCCATTCATGCTCTGTCTCTCTCTGTCTCAAAAATAAATAAACATTAAAAAAAATTAAAAAAAAACTGTTGGGCTAAATTAAAATCTTTTATTTCGCTAAAATACGTCCCTTTTATTTTGCTAACATAGGTCCAAATAAAAAGATTAAATGCAGCCATAATCAGATGCATCCAGAACTCAGCATCAGTTAGTGCCTGAAGCATAGTATATGTTTCATTAAATATTTTTTGCACAAATAAATGAAATAATAAGTTATATTTAAACATTTTTCTATGCTAATGAAAATGCTCTTACTAATGATGATTAATTTTAGACTATTGGTAAGTCATTCTCATAATCACATACCTGAGAAGAACATATTAGCACCCTTACACAATTCTCAAATAGATTTAATTTCTTTATTGTTCAAGGGTCATGAGCTTACATCTAACATTACAGATTATTTGAATCATTCTAAATATAAATACTTGTACGAGATATTAAAGTTTTAGTTACAGAAAAGGTAGGAAATTTAGTTTTAAAGGGCAGAACCTCGGGGGCGCCTAGCTGGCTCAGTCAGTGGAGCGTGCAACTCTTGATCTTGGGGTTATGAGTTCAAGTCCCACTTTGGGTATAGACGTTACTTAAAAAAAAAAATAAAATCTTGGGGCGCCTGGGTGGCTCAGTCGGTTGAGCGTCCGACTTCGCTCAGGTCACGATCTCACGGTCCGTGAGTTCGAGCCCCGCATCAGGCTCTGTGCTGACAGCTCAGAGCCTGGAGCCTGCTTCAGATTCTGTGTCTCCCTCTCTCTCTGGCCCTCCCCCCGTTCATGCTCTGTCTCTCTCTGTCTCAAAAATAAATAAATGTTAAAAAAAAAAAAAGAAAAAAAAAAATAAAATCTTTAAACAAAAATAAAGTACAGACCTGGTATTTAGTGACCATGTCTTCCAGCCCCTCAATTTTAGAATCTTGCAGGACTGAGTATGTCCTGAAGGTTGTAAAGATGTCTATTATCTTGGCAAGACGTCGGTGGAAAGTTTCAAATTTTCCAAAAATATACATCTCACTAAATTCAAATTGTTTCTCATTTGGATCTTGTTTAAGCTTTTGTTTTGTCTTGTGAAAGCAGCGCTGGTATTCCTTAAAATTAAAAACCAAAATATTAGAAAGGGAACATAACCCAGGTTATCAACCTTATTCTCTCACGTGGAAGAAGCTGTAAAGTCAGGGTGGAACTTCAAACCCTGTCAGTGTCATGCCTTTGCACATGCCCATTCTTCAGCTGGCAATGTCATCATCTCCTAACTCCCAATCTAGCAAATTACTAATTATTCACGAGGCAACTCAAAGGCACAGCCTTTCCACTTGATCCCACTGTGTTAGCATTAGCCTAACTTGGTGTCTAACTCCCAATTCATCCTCAAGAAACTAAAGAACCTACCTCATCTTTGCATTTCTGGGACTGAGTGTGGCATCAGGACATCACAGGGCCCCAAAACAGCAGAATAAGTGCATAAATTTTGAGAGGAGATTTATTAACATTCAATTTTCTTCACAATAAAGAATTACTCTTTTACAAAAAGAATTAATTTTCAGCAATCAACAACGATAATTGCCAAATGATTAAAGATGCATCAGCAAAAACCACATAAAAATAATAAAATATTATCTAAACGTGTTATTAAGCTGACCGTTACCTGCTTGAGTTTAATTGCAGACAATATCTTTTCCACAACAACATCTTGCGGCTGGCTCCAGATGGACGCAGTTCCATTGTTGGTAATGTAGGCTTTACATGCAGATATCATCTGATTCGTCACCTGGAATTTCCCAATAAAATGGTGCTAAGTACATAAAACAGCCATCACTCATAAACTGAACTGGAGGGTCCCTGACTCCTCTACCTCTCAGGGTGTGCAATCTGTGACCTTGACACTAGGTTTCTTTTTTTCCATCACAGCCATGATCCAGCACTAACACTTTTTTTTGCCCCAGCTCTTTTTTTGCCCTAGCTCATTTATACAAAAGACAAACAAAAATTATTTATATTTCAGGTGTACAACACGATCCTTTATATTCATATGCAGAGTGAAATGATTACCATGATAAACACACGTACCACCTCACAGTTTACCACTGTGTGTGTGTGTGTGTGTGTGTGTGTGTGTGTGTGTGTGTGTTGAAAAGACGTCAGATCTGCTCTCTCACCAACTTTTGAGTACACAATACAAGTATTATTAACTATGGTAGCTATGCTGTGCGTTAGATTCCCCAGAATTTATTCATCTTATAACTGAGAGTTGTAGCATCTCCCTGCTGCCCACCCTCCCCAGCCTCTGGCAACCACCCCTCTACTCTCTACTCCCATTTGTTCGTCTTTTTTCGATTCTAATATGTACTGTCAAAACCATTTGTGAAATCACAGAGTTGGAAGCGCTGTGGCCAATCAACAATTCAGGCCCCCTGGTTTATGCAGGAGGAACATCTCGACCAACCAGGAGAGAATTCACTTCCCTGTCTGAAAGCTGTTGAGAGTCCCCCTAGTCTCCTTAGGTAGGCTGCTCCAACATGTAACTCACAGTCTCCAAGTGCCATGGAAAGGACTGTCCACCTGACCATTTCATGACACCAGGAGCTGTAGCAGAAATGTCAAAAAGGAGAAGAAGAGAATAGAGTCAAGCTGACATCCGTAACCACTAATATTTTATCCATTCCTCCAAACTGCAAAAAAAAACTTCAGAATTTTCTTATGACTTTTTTATAATGTAAAAGGAAAATCAGATGACTATGTACGCATGGAATGGCAAGATGTCTGGGACGGGCAGTGCAAAGGCTGGAGGGGAGTGTGGAACAAGATGGGTGTCGTGCAGACAGAGCCTGGGCGACAGGGACTTGGGGGTCTGGTGTATAATTCTCTGTCCTTTGTACCCATCTCAAAATTTCCATAATGAAAGCTTCTCCAAAATTAGATAAATGATGGTTTCACAATTTTGTGCAAAAACAAGCCTTGCGGATAATATGCATGAAGTCTGGAGCGATGATACAAATTGGCTTTGGAGGCTCCTTCTCAGGGAATATCCCTCGCGACCCTCACATGTCCTTTTAACATGGGAAGAAGTGGAGCAAGAATCTCATGGATTTCCCTCCTTTCTCTACCTGAACTGCCTGACTGAGAGCAGAGAAAAGGGAGCCTCCTGTCCAGTTCTCAGGCTGGACGTACCCCTTCCCAAGAAGAACCATGCCTCCTACTATGCGAGCATTCACAACACAAGTCCTGATGAGGCAGAAATGCCTCTTTTTTAGCACAACATTGAAAATTTTCACCTTGGTGATGAAAGGCATTTACTTCTTAGAGACTGTTCAAAATGGGGAAAGCAACGGTGCTCACCATAAACGCTTATGAGTTAGGACATACGGTTTAAACATCGTTATGTTTTTTGGCAGAATCATTATAATTGCTTTAGGATTACTGAAATGTTGCAAGTGGCTTTTATGACCATGATAACTGTTCTAATAACACCAAGTAAACAACTGTGGCATCAAATAAATTTGGAAAAGTGGCACATAAAATATAAAACAGGAGAAAGCCAGTTAAATATAGTTTTTCTTAATTAAAATTTACCCAAAAGGAATAAATAATGTGCTAAATAACATAGGGAAAGAAATTCCAAAAAGACTCTTTGTTAAAATTTTATTATATAAATAACACAATTATTGGGGTGCCTGGGTGGCTCAATCGGGTAAGTGTCCAACTTCGGCTCAGGTCACGATCTCACAGTACATGAGTTCGAGCCCCGCATTGGGCTCTGTGCTGAAAGCTCAGAGCCTGGAGCCTGCTTCAGATTCTGTGTATCCCTCTCTCTCTGCCCCTCCCCCACTCATGCTCTGTCTCTCCCGTCTCTCAAAAATGAATAAACATTTAAAAAAAATTTTTAATTAAAAAAATAGCCCAATTATTTATTATAATAATTATTTTGGGAAATAATGCTTTATGATTTGCAAGAATCAGCCTCACGAATACACTTAATTCTATATCTATTTTACAGATTAAATTTTTTTTTAATTGTAGGATACACAGACATTGAATTGTGCCCATATGGTAATTTCTAATTATCAAAAAATCAACATTGCAAAAAAATACAAGTGACCATGGGATCTATGCTACGAACTTACCTTTACAAACAGAGACGTGATCTTCTCAGAGGTGTTATAGTAATGGGAAATACTATAGATCATTTTAATTGCATTTATAAGTGTAGGGATAGCATCAACCATGGATATCTAGAAGACACCACAAAAGTTTTCAGAGAAACAAATACCAAATTCAGCAAAATCCTGATAGTATAACCATTCAATCTTCATTAGAATAAAATTAGCCAAGAGATTTTTAGTTAAATTTTTAAAATATTATCTAACACTCCACATAGATGTATTTAAAGGTAATTTCATTTTTATTAGTCATATGCAGTTAATCAAATTTGTTTCAATGCAAGAAACATTAACTGTTAATGACAAGGTTAACATTAATTTTGTAATCAATAAAAGCAGGCACTCCCTAAAGTTAAAAGATAAAACACCAATCGATAACTTTTCCAACACCTCTTTGAGTATCATCCAGAATGTCAATTACAATACTCAATGGAAACCGGAATACGCAAAAAAGATTCTAAAATATAATATTGCATATCCATCTCAGAGAGATAGACAGACAGACAGATAGATACAGATAGATATATACATATGTACAGTTGACCCTTGAACAATGAGGGGTCAGGCACACCAATCCCCATGTAGTTGAAAATTCATGCACAACTTTTGACTGCCCCCCAAAACTTAACTACTAATAGCCTACTGTTACCGATAATATAAACAGTTGATTAATACATATTTTGTATGTTTTATGTATTATATACTATGTTTTTACAATAAAGTAAGCTAGGGAAAAGAAAATGGTAAGAAAGATAAAATATACTTTCAGCAATATACTGTATTTTTGGAAAAAAAACCTCATGTGTAAGTGGACGTACGCCGTCCAAACCCATGTTGCTCAAGGGCCAACTGTATACATATAAAATTTTCTTGAGACTAAAAGGAGGTTTCTAAGACTTTTCCAACAAACTTTAATATTAATGAACCAAACTCCATGCTCGATTCCGCCAGTGCAAAAGGTTTACCAGCAGACTAAGCAAGTAGGTTTCTTCAACTCACAGGGTCACTACTGTACAAGGGGTCACAGCATTTTTCAAGTGTGTACAAATATTTGACATTGTCCTTTGCTTCATTAGCTGCATCGGTGATTCGAATATCCAGCTCCCGCCAAGTCTAAGCACAAGACAGGAAAGCAATTTTTATGCAATTATTATAAAGGAACTTCCAATATAACAGCTGCTAACAGCCACCACAGGTCCGTTGTGTCAGACTTCCAGTTTATCCTGTGCATCTCACAGAAAACTGAATCCACAGGAGTGAGGGGTATGGCCACGTTGGGGAGCAATTTAAATTTTGGGGCCGAATGTTTAAAGGTATCTCTTTAAGGCCTTCCCTTATAAAATCTACTTGCTAACTAGGACAGAGCATCAAGAGGGCAGCACCTCCATTTGAACCCACACTTTCTCTCCTCCACTGGCTCCTGGATCCATCGTGCACCTCACTCCCATACTTTGTATGGTAAGAACCGAAGGAAGCCTCCAGCCCACAGCGAGCAAGAAACTGAATCCTGCAATGACCTCATGAGCAACCTGGAGGCAGATCCTCCCCCCAGGTGAGCCTCAGATGAACCAACACCCTGACTGTGACCTCAGGAGAGATCCTGAGTCAGAGGCACCCAGGTGAGTTGCCCCTAAATTCCTGACACACAGCACACAGACTGGGATGTAATATATGTTTGCTGTGTTACGTTGCTAAGTGTTAGGGTAATTTGTTACAGGGGGATATAAAACGAATATACTAGGGCTAATATATATATATATATATATATATATAAGTTTATATATAAGTAAGTTTATATATATATATCAAAGTAAGTTTTTGTTATTACAACTCCTGGTTAGTCTGAATTCAAAATATATACATAATCGTGATGTGAAGCTACATCTTAATTACATGCAATGCTCTCTAATAATACATATACATACATGCACACCAGCCAACAAATACTCTTAATTCAAAGGCAATGTCCACAGTACCCAGAATTATAAAAGGGCAAGATTATCCAGCCTTCAAGTTTTTTCATAAAGGTATAACAACATTTTTCTGTTCCTAGTTACTCTATGACATGAAAATACACACAGAGAATTTCCATTCCCGTTTCATAAAGCAGAAAGAAATGGCTGACAACCTTCAGAAGTTTAGACCTAGCAGCAGCAAGCATTGCCAAGACAGCCTTCACATCCGGGCCTTTTAATTGATCCAAAAGGTAGTTAAATTTGGACAGTCTTTTCTTCCAGTGCTCCAACTCTGCTCGGGGCCCGAGGTCATCCGCTTCCTTACGCAGCTGGTTGTTTTCAGCAAGGACCTGATAATGCACGGCAGAACTGTGAACCTCTGAATAGGGCTGGCGGTATGAAAGTTATACACTGGGAAATAAATCAATTATGCTTTCTGAATCATGATATATTTGTATTCATTTGCATGCTTCAAGGGACAGCCTTTTACTTGCATCCATTTTTAAAACTTCAACAAAAATTTAGTGAACATGCTCAAATTGAAAACTACTTATTTAGAAAGTTCTAATGAGCTTTTGGACGACCTGACCTCAGAACATTTCCTTGACTCTTCACTTACCGTATACCCTTAGAGCAATATAACCTTGGAAAGTCTGCATGCCTTAAGTTGGTTAACTTTCATTAACTGTTGGTTAATTTTCATTACTTTTTGATTAAATGTCTGCCGACACTTTGGATTTTTCTGAAAATGTTTTTTTAAACTTTTTTTTTTTAAAGTCTCGAGCTCCCTTTTAGAAGGCACACTGACTAGAAAACTCCTTGTACTGCTACAGAGATTCTCTGTAAAATACACCTTGAGAAAAAAAAAATTGACAAAGTGCAGTCTTCTTGTTACATTAAGTATTTAAAGTTACTTGCTTTCCTCTCTTCAAATTTTTTACTATCTCTTCTTTTTTTTTTTTTTTAATTTTTTTTTCAACGTTTATTTTTATTTTTGGGACAGAGAGATACAGAGCATGAACAGGGGAGGGGCAGAGCGAGAGGGAGACACAGAATCGGAAACAGGCTCCAGGCTCTGAGCCATCAGCCCAGAGCCCGACGCGGGGCTCGAACTCACGGACCGCGAGATCGTGACCTGGCTGAAGTCGGACGCTTAACCGACTGCGCCACCCAGGCGCCCCTACTATCTCTTCTTAACTAATGACGATAAATGAAAACCACACTGAACTCCTCACCTTTTTAGGGACTCGTCAAATACTTAGGCAAATGGGAATGGCAAAAGATATACCGTCTTCCATTGACTAGTTCAGTAACGTAGCATCTGAAGCTGATGTTTGCTTTCTGAAAATTACCTGTTCTGTCTGTTTGATCCATACTCTCATACAAGCTTCTATTTTCTCCAGAGTCTCAGGGTTATGAGCTAGACTCAAGTAGTCTATCGGCTCCTTCAGGGTTTTCAGTTCAAATACGTCACACTTTTGAAGGCTCACCTAAATAAAATGCAAGTTAAACAATTAAGATGATGCTAATTTTATTTTTTAATGTTGATTTATTTATTTTGAAAGAGAGACAGAGGAAGGGACAGAGAGAGAGGGAGAGAGAATCCCAAGCAGGTTCCGCACTGCCAGCATAGAGCCCAACACAGGGCTCCAACCCATGAACTGTGAGATCATGACCTGAGCTGAAATCAAGAGTTGGATGCTTAACCAACTGAGCCACCCAGGCATCCCATG
The DNA here is from genome assembly GCF_022837055.1 of Prionailurus viverrinus. Lineage (NCBI taxonomy): Eukaryota > Metazoa > Chordata > Mammalia > Carnivora > Felidae > Prionailurus > Prionailurus viverrinus. The sequence goes on along the minus strand of NC_062561.1, from coordinate 229,674,655 downwards.
ATGATGCTAATTTTAAAACACACACACACACACACACACACACACACGTAAACACGCACTTCTGGTTCATCCCCGGGGTCAGAAGGATCTTAAAATTTTCTCTAAACTACCCTGTTCCCTGAAGAAAGATCTCTGAAAGCAGTGTGATACATAATGCTTAGTCCTCCCTGTGATCTAGAGATGACTGAGGGAAGATTTGGGGTCATAAAACAGAAAGAGTGAACTAAAGAGAGAGAGTCATAATATCACAAATTTTGGGAATTAATAGGGAATTTAGATATTAAAGAGTCAACTCACGAAACCAAAGAACATGGGGGAGCTTCAAGGTAATTGATTGGGGGAAGGGTAATTTCTAATGCATTACATTCTTTTTTGAAACTAACCAGATGAAAAGATTCTCCTGTCCTTAACCAATAGCATCCATATAGTTTGCAAGTTTAATGGCAAACACATGGATTCACTTCAGGGGAGGAAGGAGGAAGAGGATAGAGAAGGAGACGTGTTGGATTTTGACTTGACAAAGAAACTCAGCACATTTTTGCACACAGATAAATGGACCTCAATATTTGCTCAGGACATTTTCTCCTGGGAAAGTGCACCCGGCATTGTGAATGCCTAAATTCAGGTTTCAGGCCAATCCCACTTTAGCAACAACAGAGCTAGTACGTTTCTCTCAACTGGTTCAGAACCAGCAGGAAGGGGCATGGTTATTTGTCATCCTCAAATGCCCATACGGTCAAGGAGCCACAACACAAGGCCCAGGCCCTAAGGGCTTCTTGGTAACTGAGATAAAACCAAAGAGTTCACTAGGAGATGTGGCAGGTGAATGGTGCAGGCTGGGAGCGAAGGGCACCAGATGCTGAGTTCAGACCAGCAGAGAGAAGCCTATAGGGCAAGTCAGAGCACCTGCTACGAGGGCCTGCTGCAAGGGGACCCTGTAACCCCTGGATGGCCCCCTCAAGGTTTCTCGTTTCCTTCACTTGGCTTCCTAATAAAGCCCTGCCAGCTCTAACCTTACCTGATGGCCTCTGGCCCTGATGGCCTCTAACCTTACCTGATGGCTCCCATGTCCACCGCTGCTCTATGGGGCTATGTCCCATCTACATGGAGCTCAGAGACACCTCTCCGTCCTCCAAGAACCTAGCCCCCCCCCCACTCTGTTTTTCACTTTGCTGCCCTCCGACGGGGCTCTGAAAACCCACCAGGGCAGGCACGTGCCTCTGCTCCCCTGTGCCCTTGCTCACACTGCCCCCAGCCTGGAGGAACCTCCCAGCATGCCGCCACCCCTCCCCCCACCACACTGCATCTTCCACCTGCCACTTCTGGAGCCATCTTTGGTTTTACAGGGGAGGTCTCTGCTCTCCATGAAGCGGCACTACCTCCCTTCTATGTGGAGATCCATCCACTTTTTTTTAATACCTAGACCACAATATGACGTGGGACCATACGAAAGCACTGCTTTTTCAAGTAGAACAACAATCTAACTTGCTTCAGCTTGCGGTTTAGTGTATAGGCCTGCATCAGAGTTCACTACACATAGAACTCAGATATTAGGCGGAATCAACCCGCTCCCATCTGGATGAAATTTACTCCACTCCCCTATTCCATATCCTCTAGAAAGCCTGATGTCTCTCTCCCAATATCCCAATAGGTCCCAATGCTTCTCCATCTCCTCTGGAGAGGAGTGAGTAACACACCGTCATTGGTATCACAGGCTACATTTCTGTCTCCCATTCGTGCCTGATCGGGGTTACCGCCATCACGGTCTTGCATCCACCACCGTCTGCCCCAAGTAATGTGTAACACGGGCTTCCAGTAGATTGCACACATTTTAAGGAAGCTAAATCTCACATTTGCCAAACTTATTCTTAAAGGCCCTTTTGGTCACAGGCTTAACCGCAGGACCCAACCCACTCCCTCCAGATACGTCAACTGCTCTCTCCCTCTCTCTCATCTTCAGGATTTCCTCCATCCCTACCCATCACCCACCACCCACCACCCAGCCCCGCCCCCCCCCCACACACACACGCATGGGCACACACTCTCCACACTCTCTGGGTCCAGATTCCTTTCCTTCTAGGACAAACAGTGATGCCACAAGCATTTCATTCACTTCTCTTTGCAGTCAAGCATGCGATGTGACTGAATAAACCCTCCATCGTGGCCGACACTTCCGATGCATTAATCACTCCAAACCGTAAGAATCTACATCTAGCTGCCACCACCACCTCTGGGAGGGGCAATAAAAATGCCCATAAAATTTTTTCAAGATTTGCCAGGCAGAGGAATTAAGACCATCCAACAGAAGCATTACACACTTACATGTTGATTTGTTCACCATCTGATAACTTTTGAAGGAAGAACTTATTCATTCTTACCTTCTCCTTCAAACTCTCCTGTGCGCCCGACAGGACGCCCACAAAGCCTTCCAGAGAGCTCAAGAACTCCTGCCGAATGCTGGATGCTTCCTGAAGACCCTCGAGCTCGCCCCAGCCATGGCTCGTGGCCCTGAGAGCGGGAATGAAGATGTCCGACAGCAAATGCCTCACGCTGTTGAGCAGGCCCCCATCCGCGGTATCTAACATATTAAAGCTCACCTCCTGGAACACAGGAGATTCCTCTGCTGTTTAAAAATTATCTGCAATTGCAACATAGCTACTAAGTCATTTCTGAATGCTGCTCATTAACCAAATATCCCGCGTCAGTCAATGAAGACCAACCAAATGAGAAAAGCAAAACTGCTTACTCAGAACTTGCTATACCAAGTCGGCCACCATCACCCGCATTTCGGAAGACACTTAAAAGCAGGCAGGGGAGCGGGAAAGCCTTCTAGTGGAGGAAAGAGAAGCTTTCAGGCATGTCCTGATTGGAGGCTGCTGGTGTGGGGGACCTGGAGGCGGCCCCTAGAAGTGGGGCATCCTGTGTGATCCGCGAGGGGTGCATATTTGGCTTTCTCTGGCCCCAGGGAAATAGGCTGGGGGTACGGACAAAAATTAGGGAGGCCAACAGTCACGAACCAAATGCTGGCACTACTGGCCAATTTGTCACAACAACTCTTGTGTGGCTGCCCCACAGGCTTCCTGCGACTCTGACAGTGCAGGCTGGCTCCCTGGGTTGTTTCCTAGATAAGGGGGTTGGCTCCCTGGACAGGTTGCTGCCAGTTACAGGTCAAAATTCTGCTTTACGTGCGGTCTGGCCTTTGTTTGTATGTTCAGTCTCTTAATCCAGTAAATTATTTTTTGATGCCCTGGTTAAGACCTAAGCTTTATACTATTCCAAATCGCAATCATCAAAATAAAGACCTGAAATAAACAGAACACGACACGTCTACCGGTTTACTTGCTCCAAGCAGATAATGCCCCCATCGAGGGCAGAGGAGACAATGCACTTTATTTTGCACATACACAAAAAAATTATATATCCATTATTACAAACCTTACTTTAAATGTATGAAATTTGCCATTAAGTAAATAATGTACGGGCCATTATTTTTTAAAGGAAAGACTTCACTGTATCACACACACACACACACACACACACACACGCACGCAAATACATATACATAATGTTATATCAATTTTTGTTAACAAACTGAATATTAAGTCCTATAACTCAACAGATTTAAAGGAAATGTCTTGTTTGCTATGAATGCTTTTAGAAATACTTCTTTGAAAGTAGTTTTAGATAGTTAATGAAAACAGTGGTTACCTCTATAGGGAAGGATTTTTTTTTTTGTAGAATTTACATGATTTTGGGTCATTTGGGGTAAAGGATTACTCCGGCCCCTTACCCTATGGATGTTCTCAGGGGTGATGGCTCTGGAAGGGTCAGTCCTGATGAAGAAGACACATACTCCAGTAAGAGCCACATCTTTTCCCTCGGTCACAAACACCTTAGGTTTTTTAATCTTTTCAGAAAGAGAAGTCACTCCCCCTGGAGAGCCAAGTTGTCCTACAAATGCAAAAGAATTTTAGTTTCACAAATGCTACTTACGGTCCATATGGTTGTCTCTTGGAATGAGTTTCCTTGTTAAAATAGTGTCGCATTGACTCATCCATGTGCCCTGGAAGGTCTGCTGCCTGGACAATCTCTAGCCTGAGCCCTGAAGGGATCTAAAAGGAGGTGACTGTTTCCAGATCACAGGTGCATTTCAAAAAAGTGTTGCTCCAGCAAAAAACAGGAATGAGGGGCAGCTGGGGAGCTCAGTCAGTTAAGTCTCAGACTTCAACTCAGGTCAAGATCTCCCAGTTTGTGAGTTTGAGCCCCGTGTCGGGCTGTGTGCTTATAGCTTGGAGCCTGGAGCCTGCTTCGGATTCTGTGTCTCTCTCTCTCTGCCCCTTCCCCGCTCACACTCTGTCTCTCTCTCTCTCTCTCTCTCTCTCAAAAATAAATAAACATTACACACACACACACACACACACACACACACACACATACGAATGAGAGGCATAGGAATGAAAGAGTTTGGTCCAAAGCAGACTCTTGCTGAAGCTACAATAGTCATTTTCATCCACAACAGGCCACAATAGAGGCAAGGGGGAGGGGCAAAGAGGGAGACAGTACCTGTTGCATGTGCTGGGTGTCAGCTCCTCTGCTTGGTACCTTGTCTACATTATTAAAGTCACTACAACCTTAAAGGCAGCGGTGGCCTGTCCCATGTCACAGCCAACAGGTGGTAAGAGTTGAGATCAAAAAACTAGCTTTGACTATAGAACTCCAGACCCCTGCAGCCCCCTCAGTATCGTGCTAGAGTCAGGACACTGTAGAGCCAGGAGAGCAACGGGATGAAGGGCGTGGGCTCTAGAGTCAGACCCCCAAGGCGCGAGTCTCCTCCGCTGCACTTCATGGCCATGTGACCTTGGGAAAGATACCTAGTCTTTCTGTGCCTCAGTCTTCTCATCTGAAAAATTCGAATAATATCCCTAGAAGCTAGCATCTGCAATTGTTGTGAGGATTAAATGAGTTAATACATGTGAAGCCCTTAGGAAAGCACATAAAAACACTAGGCCACTAAGCATTACCATTATTATTATTTGAAAATTGTATTTTCGGTCGTCGAAGCATGTAGCTCATTGAGTGGACCATTTACGCACACAGAGGGAGCCAGTGCCCTTGTCCGCCCACGGAAGTTGGAGCTCTCCAAGCAGATCGGTAGCTCAAGCAAGGTTATCAGGGGCGGGAGCACAGTGCCAAGGGAGGGACCTGGGGAAGAACGTGGACTGCAAGCTGAATCCTGAAACCCTGCAATTAGAACCTCTTGGAGGAACCTCCCCCCACGCAACCAAGTTCTGCCCCCATGGTGCCAGGCTAGAGACTGGTGCTGGGGCTTTGGCAGCAAACCCGCCCAATAAAGATAACCAGCAGATACTCCTCACTGGGAGGACAACACGTCACCGCGGGATGTGCAGCAAACGCTCCCAGTGCCCACCCAGTGCCCACAAGAGCAAGGGCCTGGGGAATCAAGGTCCGCCAACTTGTGACAGTGCCAGTGCTGCTCGAGTAAAAGCTTTCCTGCCACCTCGTCCCTCTTGTGCCTGCCCTACCTCAAGCCAGAGCCGTGGTTTGCACAACGTGGACAGGAGCAGAAGGTTAACTTGAAGGAGCAGAGGAGGACCATATGCTTCTCTCCTCCTGTGAATACTGACCTTCAGCGGTCCCTGCTTGGAACCTTGGGGGATGGTGGAAGGAAGTGGGCGAGCCAGCAGTGAAGAAGATTTAACTTGAGATCAATTCATTTTGATCAACTGGATAGTTTTAGTTTCTGCACTGAGACAGTATTTGTAATGTGAAGCAACCATAGGAACATTTCCTATCTAAGACTATCCAGGAAAGTCATGGAATGGTCTCAGTGTTGATCCAAGGTCAAAAGGTTAAAGCCAGTCCCACGGTAAAGGTCTAAAGGGAGAGCGGGGAGCGAAATTAAATTATGTTGACATCCCGTGAACCTTCCTCGTTCACGGTCACATTTACACGCGAACCCTGAACTGCACCCAGTGCACATTTTGTAGATAACTCAACATCCCATTTGACTTTATGTTTGTCAGACTGGGACAGAATTAGGAATTTCTGTATTATTTTGATTTTTCGTTCAAAGTGTAATGGACTTTCTGGGTGCCTTAGTGGCTCAGTTGGTGAAGCGTCTGACTTTGGCTCAGCTAATGATCTATCTCACGGTTTGTGGGTTCAAGCCCCGTGTTGGGTTCTGTGCTGACAGCTCAGAGCCTGGAGCCTGCTTTGGATTCTGTATCTCCCTCTTTTTCAGCCCCTGCCCCGCTCACACTCTGTCTCTCTCTCTCTCGCTCGCTCTCAAACATAAATAAACACTAAAACAAATTTTTTTTTAAAGTGTAATGGACTTTCTGACCACAAAATATCAGAAGAATAATTCTAGGAAAATCCCAGTCACTTAGAGTATGCATGCATAATTTTCCCAGTTTTTAAACAAAAGAGCATAGTCATACTATATGCCAACAGCAATAACTATTTTCCCTTCAAAAAGGTTATAAAAAGATGAATGTAATATTTTAATATAATCATAATATATTTGTTTGTGCCCCTAGCTTGGCTTTAAAATTATATGAATCCACATAAACGTAGAATGGGAGATGCCAGTTGAATCCACACAAAGATTTGCAAATTTTCTTAAGTGAAAATAACTAAACTTGTCATTCCACATTACTCGTTTGAATCATAGTCGGTAGAAAATAAACATAATGTGATATTTAACTAGACAACTCATTATGCTTATTGGCAACAATTCCTCTGTTAAAAATAAATGGTGCCTATATAGAAAAGAAACAGATGCCCATAAAAAGTTCTAGAACATCACTGCATAGAATGAACTAGGATGTAAGGAAAAGAAGTCTCAAAATGTAAACTACTTTATTATTCCTCAATTACCAGCACAGCCTGAAAAGGAAAGCAAAATATCTCAAATGAAGTTAGAACAACCAGGCTAGACAGCCATCATCATCCGTCCCTTTTCCTTGAGAACAAAACGGCACCTTGGCCTCACCCACCACACCTCACCGCTGCCCATTTGTCCCATCTCCCAGCGTGGATGTAAGGGGCCTGGTCAGCTCTGAGAGTGGCTTTCGGCTTCAAGCCGTCCTCAGATGAATCTGGCAACACGTTTCTGGCTTACGTCGCATCAAATTCGGATACCTGTATCTGCTACCTCCACGTCCTGATAATAGAATATAAGGTGACGAAAACCTCCAGCAACAAAAAGCTGATCTATTCTTTCAATCTGTGAAAAAAGAAAAGGCAAGGTCACAACTCCGTTCTGAATTAGAAACCATATTTCAGTCAGCATTTACTATCAGCTTTCTTCTTCATATAAAACTGCATCTAATGCAAAGCATACAGAAGGCGTCATGTATTTTTCAAGCAATAAAACCACGAGAGAGTAAATGCCTCACCATAATAAAAATGTAGTTCAAAGAAGGAATCCAATCAGTCATCAAAATATTTGCTACATACATGTTTGAAAAGACTGTCCTTCCATTTTTGCTAATTTCCTAAAGTGTTGAGCTGTTGAAAGCAGATATAAATATAGTGTTTCATTTTCACTCAATTGCAGATCAGAAGGGAGAACAAACCTTTCAAAACCTAATCTAACACACTAGAGGTAATTAATAGTAAATTGGAGTAATCACTGGAAAATGCCATGAGAACACATATGATCATGGAACATTCCATCCAACAGTAGTCCAGAACTCAGTCCCATCCATGAGGTTCACTACACAACCAGAGGTCTGCCAACTGGCCTACTACCAGTGGAAGCACTTTTTAAAATCTTTTTAAATGTTTATTTATTTATTTTGAGAGAAAGTGTGTGCATGCGAGCTGGGTAAGGGCTGATAGAGAGGGAGAGAGAGAACCTCAAGCAGGCTCCATGCCCGTGTAGAGCCCAACATAGGACTCGAACTCATGAACCGTGAGATCGTGACCTGAACCGAAACCAAGAGTCAGATGCTTAACCGACTGAGCCACCCAAGAGCCCCAGAAGCAATTTTCTTAAAGTCACTAGCACTGTTTTAAATCCATATTGGAGGAAAAAGGATAAAATCTACATGCCCATTAGCATGGCTACTGTCAAAAAACAAAAAAAAAAAAGATAGAAAAAGATAAATGTCAAGGATGCGGTGAAATTGAAACACTTGTATACCCTTGGTGAGAATGTAAAATGGTGCAGCCCCTATGAAAACAGTATGGGAATTTCTCATAATATTAATATATTCCTCCATGATCCAGAAATTCCACTCCAGGTATATACCCAAAAGAATTGAAAGGAGGGTCGTGCAAAGATATTTGCACACCTCTCCTCACAGCAGCATTAACCACAGTAGTGAAAAGATGGACACAACGCAACTGTTCATTAACAGATGAACGCATAAACAAAATGTGGCACAGACATACGATGTAATATCATTCAGTCTTAAAAAGGGAAATTGTGACACAGGCTACAACACGGGTGAACCTTAAGGACATTTTGCTAAATAAAATAAGCCAGCCACAAAAAGACAAATACTGTAGGATTCCACTTATATAAGGCATCTAAAGTAGTCAAATTCTTAGAGACAGAATGTGGGATGGTGGATTCCAGGGGCTGGGAGAGGCAGGGGGGAGTTGTTGTTTAATGGTATCGATTTTCAGTCTTACAAGATGAAGAGATCTCAAGATGGGTTACACAACAGCGTGAATAAACTTCACACTACTGAACTGTTCACTTAAAAACGATTAAGATGATAAACTTTACATTCTACGTTACTACCACAATTTAAAATAAAACATTTGCGGGGTGCCTGGGTGGCTCAGTCGGTTGAGCGTCCGACTTCGGCTCAGGTCAGGATCTCGCAGTTTGTGAGTTCGAGCCCCGCGTCGGGCCCTGTGCTGACCGCTCAGAGCCTGGAGCCTGTGTCACATTCTGTGTCTCCCTCTCTGCCTCTTCCCCACTCATGCTCTGTCTCTCTCTGTCTCTCAAAAATGAATAAACGTTAAAAAAAATTTTTTTAATAAAATGTTTCAAACAACAAAACCTAGCCTGAAATTTTAAGTGTGAAAAAAATAAGCCCCCTCCAATTTCCACCATATTATAGATAAAACTATTATATATAAGGGAGAAAGCAAGTTGCCCTGGTTCCTTCATGACTCTTCTTTGATTAAGAATGCTGTCGGGCTGAGTGGGACGCCCTCGTTAAGATTAACTTCCAGGCCAAGAATCTGAAGGAGATACTTCCAAAAGGCCAGTACTAAAACTCCTGCCCCTCTACTTTGCTTGGAAGACTGAGCCAGGACGTTTTCTTTCAGCCTCCAGGTTTTGACATTCCTGGTCCTGAATACGACACAACAGTTTGACCTGGGCTTCTTATAGTGCAGAACTTGTACTTGTTTATTCCCCTCGCATGATCCCAAATCCAGATGTCTGAATTAGGAAGAGGGGTAGAGTTAAGCATTTCACCTCTCCAAGACTGAATCAGTTAAGTGACTGTCTCATTCTGTGCCTCCGTTTTGGAGGAACAATATTATCTACCTCCTGGCATCATGAAAATTAAATGAGATAACAGATGAAAACCACTTAGATGAGACTGACACCTGGTAAATATTCAACAAATGTTAGCTGGAAGGAAAAGGAGAAGGGCATTTCTTCAACCTCTAATTAACTCATCCTGCAGTCTAGCCATTTTAGTGTTGTCCACCCCTCACTGTTCCACTGACTCCTACTGATCCCACCAGACTGACATGGCAGGCAGGAACAAAGCCACCGGAGAACTGGAGCCAACTCATACTGGTTCAGGACAGCCAATTGATCACAACCCTTTCCAACTAAGCCTTCAGTAGCATCATGTTCATAGTCTGGAATCAGCCATTGTGGCAGTATTAACACCACAGAAATCAACACTCAAAATAGCGCCCCCCTCTACCCTCTTGCTCAAAGCTGGTTGTTAAACATTTACAGGTATACCACTAAAAAGCATTATCAAGAGTGTGCCACCCCCATCAACAGAAAGAATTCTCTCTCCCTCTCTCTCTCTTTCTCTTTTTTTATGCTAATAAACCAAAACAAACAAGCAAACAAAAACAAAAAAACCTTCAGGAACCATCATAGGGCTCCTGATACGCCTTCTTCAATGCTCATGAAATTATATGCTCCCATATTTTGATCTTCCCTCTCTAATCACACCCCAGATTTTGGAAAGAAATCACGGCAGGAAATGGAAGTCAAGCTCAGGAACAACAGAAACCAGATTCAGCTGCCAAAATTCAATCTCCCAGGTTAGAATAGGATAAACGCAAGACAAGATATATCAGAAGCTGAGAGAAGATTCTATTCTCCGACCTCAAGTTCCAAGATGGCACCTGAACCCAGCTTCACTGGATTCAGAAACATGCAGACATTGCTGTCAGAACCATGGAACTTAAGTGACAGTTATAAGTACCCCCATTCAACATGAAGAGCTGGAGAGCCCTAATGTCAATCTGCCACCACCTGTATGGTCAGAATGGAATCCTGTCCATGTTAGAACAGACACCCTCCTCTGCAGCCCAGCACAGATCCTGCCATAGGACGGAGGTCAATAGGTTCTCTGTGCCCTCCATAATCAAGTCTGGGAACACTCAAGTGCATCTCACCTGATTCCCCTCAAGAATGGCATCTTCCACTTCAGTTTTGTCCAGGTCCACGCAGGAAGCTACGATTGCAAATAAGTAGTCATGTCTGCCATCCAAGCGTGCCCGTTTGGCTTCCTTCTCTTCCTTCAGTCTTTGCTGTAAGAAAGGAACAAAAATGGTATGTGACAACTACTGTTCTCAGATGTATTCATTTTGTAATAACCGCATGAGACTGTTGCTTTTTTCAGGTCTTGAGTACTCACATAACAGACACCTTAATGGTACCAGTTTTAATCTTCCATTTTTAGAAATAATGTTATTCTGTTATGAAAATAAGATGTGCTCATCGTTTTGAAATTGTGTAATACAGATAAGCTAAAAGAAAAAAAAATAAAAATCATCTGCCATCCAGAAATTATTACTGCAATTATTTTGTTCTAAGCCTTTAGATTTATTTCTATGCATATATAAACATTCAAAAGACACACAAAAAAAGAGATCCCCATTTTTGTAAACATTCCCCAAGCCTTTAAAGTAATATTGTTCCACATCATCTCCTACCTGTATTGTTTGTCTACAGATTCATATCTTGTCTTGAAATTGATTTCTGAATACTAGTGCTTACCTTTAAACTGATTGTTAATTACAATACTAAGGCATGTGACCAATGTGGGCAGTTTGAAGCATATCCTTCCATATGCACTATGCTCATACAAACGTATGCAAATATATACACACATCTGTATATTATACTATAAAATTTTCATACATATCCCCTTAACAATACACCACAGACCCTTTTCTACTTTAATACAGGCTATTCCTACCTGTGTGATAGCTGCAAACTATTCAACAATGTGGATGTACCGTAATTGATTCAACCATTCTGCCACTGGTGGATATTCAGCTTCCAATTCATTTCTTGAATTAAGTACATCGCCTGAAATGCCAATGAGCAACACTAGGAAGAGAAAAGGTGGCCCCTCTTTTGTCCAACATACAGTTATTAAACCCCAATTATGTACCTGTGCTATAGAGGCAAATGCTACCCAATGACGTCAAAAAATCTCATAGCCTGTTTGGCAGGATCTGAGCGGAAAGTACAAGTATGACAGGATGGTATTATGGTTGCCACCAGGGCATCAGATCAAGGCAGGGACCTTTACGGGTCTTCAGAGAAGTTGCAAAAAGGAGGGTCCCCCACTCCAGCTTGGGGCTGAGGTAGCGATGACAGAGAACATTTTGGGAAGAGGTGGGTTGAACCTAGAGTGGAAGGGCAGTTGGCCACAGTCCCAGAAGGGAGGCATTTCTGCACATGCAAAGGCCAAGTGGCATAGGAAAGCAGAGCACACTTTGGAAACCACAAGGTAGCCAGGTTGACTGAACTAAAAAGGACTAGAAAGACATAATGGGAAATGAGAAAGCAGTCCGATCATAAAATATCTTGTGGGCCACATTAGGGAGTTTAAGCGTTATCTGAAGTCCATGGAGAATCACTGATGGGTTTCAGATCAGGGGAGATGTTAGCTGTCCATGCTGCAACAAAAAAATCAGTCATTCTCGAATGGATAAAGAAGACGTGGTTTATATACACAATGGAATGGTACTTGGCATTGAGAAAGAATGAAATCATGCCATTTGCAGCAACGTGGATGGAACTGAAGGGTATTATGCTAAGTGAAATACGTCAGGCAGAGAAAGACAGATACCATATGTTTTCACTCATATGTGGATCTTGAGAGACTTAACAGAAGACCATGGGGGAGGTGAAGGGGAAAAAAAAGTTACAGAGAGGGTGGGAGGCAAACCATAAGAGACTCTTAAATACTGGGAACAAACTGAGGGTTGATGGGGGTGGGGGGAGGGGAAAGTGGGTGATGGGCATTGAAGAGGGCACTTGTTGGGATGAACACTGGGTGTTGTATGGAAACCAATATGACAATAAATTATATTTTTAAAAATTAGTCATTCTGTCAGGAGTGTGGAATGTGGATTGGAGCGACGCAAGCCTGGAGACAGGAAAGCCAGTCAAGTGGCTTATGGTGGCATTCCCAGAGCCCAGGATGCACAGACCATTGGGAATGTGGCTCTGGAACTCAAGGGGAAGCTGCACTGTAGATCCAGATGTAGATACAGGTTCTCAACGCAGCGCAATTGATATTACAGGCCAGATCTTTCTTGTTGTGAAGGGTAGTCCTGCACATTGTAGGGTGTTCTTGGTCTCTTCCTTCTGGATGCCAGGAACTCCCTACTACTGAGCTGTAAGAATGAAAAATGTCTCCAGACTGCCAAACATCCCGTGTGTGACAAAATCACTTCCTGCTGAGAATCACTGATACGATAGACACAGAGACAGTCAAGACGGTATCTTTTGGGGTTACGCAGTGCACAACCTGCACGATTAGGTTATCAGTCCTTTCATCCAGTAGGGGGTATGTGCATACTAGATATTCAGTAAACACTTGTCAAATGAATAAATCAAACTTTAAACCATGAGTGCAGATATGATTTTCTAAGAAAGAAATGGAGAATGAAAAGCGAGGTGAAGAGCCTCGGGACGCACCAATATGCCAGGAGCAAGGAGGGAAAGAATAGCCCATGGAGACAAGTGAGGATAGTGGGCAGACAGACAGAAAGGGAACGAGCAGGCTGCACCTCCAATACACCACAGAGCCAATAGTGCTAATGCTATAGCGGAGCGGTGGGGTCAGTTAGGGTTTCCTTAGTAACTAATTGTGTTTACAAAAGGGGCTATAGCATCCCACAGCCCCTTGGCAAAAGGATCATGCCATTCACCTCTCCTCCTCTTGAAGGTGGCTGGCCCTGTGACCAGTTTTCACCAAAAGAATGTGGGGAAAAGTAAGACTGTAAACCTGCCTAAGCTAATCCTTAGGAGAGCTTCAGCTTCTGCCTTTGCCCTTGGAAATGCTCCCTGGGAACCCAGCTACCATGCTGTGACAAGTCCAAGCCACATGGGGAGACCACATGGAAGAAAAACCAAGGCATTCTGGTCAATAGCCCCAGCCAACCCAGCCAACACCCCAAAACCAACTTCCCTCCAGGTGAGTAAGCTATCTCAGACATTCCAACCTAATCAAGCCTGCAGAGGATTGCAACCCAGCCCAATGCCCAAAGCAGAACCACCCAGTTGAGCCCAATCGCCGATATACTCAAGACAGATAATAAGGGACTGCTGTCTCTGCTATAAGCCATTATGATCTCGTGTGGTCTGTTATGCAGCAGTAGATAACAAGGTAATCCTTGTAGAATAATTTCACTGGTTGGACAGAAAGCAAATGGATGTAGGCTTGAGAAAAAGGGGAGTGAGAAAAGAGAAATAGAAAGATACTGAATATAAACTATTCTTTCCAGAACTTGACTATAAAGGAAAGAGGTGTGGTAGTAGTAGATAGAGGGGAACTTACAGTCAAGGAAGAATTTTTTAAGACACACACACACACACACACACAAAACAAACAAACAAACACCTTCAAAAACAGTGAAGAGGAAAAGGTGGGGGATTTCAGAGGGCTTGAAAGGCCATCTCTGGACCCATGCAATTAACATTTGTTTTCCAGAACCTGAGGTGCCTGGCTGGAAAGAATTGGAGGTGGAAGGAGGAGGGATTAGGGATTTTTAAAATTTGTAATATACCTATTTTCTTGCCATTTCTCTCTATAGGAACTAACACAGGTCCTGACACAAAGTATACATTCCATAAACATCAAACCGAAGCAAATTTACATCTCTTTTTAGACGTGGCTACAACAAGGATGATGTCCTGTTGTTTAGACTGTTTTCTTCTTGCTTGGCAGGGAGGAGTAAAGTGCTTCTCAAAGCGAACTCTCTGGGTTTGTTGTACTAAATGGCTTCAGCAGCCTGAGGACATGGTGGGCAACCAGGGGAGCCAGAAATCAGGCATCAAAACAACCATCTTGGGGCGCCCGGGTGGCTCAGTCGGTTAAACATCCGACTTCGGCTCAGGTCATGATCTCACAGTCCGTGAGTTCGAGCCCCGCGTCGGGCTCTGTGCTGACAGCTCAGAGCCTGGAGCCTGCTTCACATTCTGTGTCTCCCTCTCTCTCTGACCCTTCCCTGCTCATGCTCTGTCTCTGTCTCAAAAATAAATAAACATTAACAAAAATTAAAAAACAAAAAAACAAAAAAACAACCATCTTGCGGCAAATGCTGGGGAGTGACAAAGAAAGAAAAGAACTAGAAAACCAGGAAAGTCAGGATGTAAAGCCACTGAAGCCTTCCGAAGAATAGAGAAACTTAAATAAGACTCTGCCATGGCAACACATTCTCTATGACCTGATTTTGTGAGACTCCAAAGGGGGAAAAATATATATATATGTATGTGTGTGTGTGTGTGTGTGTGTGTGTGTGTATATATATATATGTTCTAGTGGAGGAAAGGAGTGATTGGTCCCTAAAACAGAACACTAATGATTCTATTTTTACTTAAATATCACAGAGGAAGAAAAATTCCAGGGGCGCCTGGGTGGCTCAGTCGGTTAAGCATCCGACTTCAGCCAGGTCGCGATCTCGCGGTCCGTGAGTTCGAGCCCCGCGTCGGGCTCTGGGCTGATGGCTCGGAGCCTAGAGCCTGTTTCCGATTCTGTGTCTCCCTCTCTCTCTGCCCCTCCCCCGTTCATGCTCTGTCTCTCTCTGTCCCAAAAATAAAATAAAACGTTGAAAAAAAAAATTCCAAAGAAGCGTCATGTGTACACAGCGAATTATCAATGTGTTTTTAAAGTCAATGTTTTCCGAGCTGCAGGAAAAAGCATGTTAAGCAACGAATGTGTTCTTGCATAAACTGATCGTTGGTTCTATCTTTGCTGAACAACGAGGGAATTGTTTTTTAACTACCACAAGAAGTCAGTAACAGCAAACAAACATTTAGTGACCAGACCAGGGCATTGTCAGCCCATAAACTTAAACCCAGAGCTTTCTGGCTGCTAGGGAATGGCAGCAACAAGCAGTCAGGTGACAAGCTGTCTGGAGGTGGCTGTCCTGTTGGCCTTTGAAACATGGAGGGCAACTGGGGAGGGATTAAGATGGCAACAGGCGGACAACGGAATGGCTTTTTTTGGAGTCACATTAAAATTGTTTCCTGTTGCATGAACAAGCACCGAGGGAAGGGGGCGGGGGGGGCGATGGGAGGAGGGGGCCGGGAAACCTATTCAACGTCCACAGAAATCTCGAAAGTAGTAAAACACTTCTGCAATGTGGTGGCAAGCTATGTCGCTGCCATCCTTGGAGAAGAGTCACTAATGTGCTAACTCACAAGAAACAAGTGCTGCTTTCAAGGCTGGACAATTCTGCGTGGACAAATGAGCCCTGGTCCCGATCTTAGGTTCCTGTCCCAGCTCTGTCACTTGCATCTGTCAGTCAACCTGCCCAGGCTTCAGTTTCCAGAACTGCAGACTCGAAGTGTTAGACGAGGGATGCCTGGGTGGCTCAGTGGGTTAAGCAGCTGACTTCAGCTCAGGTCATGATCTCACGGTTTGTGAGTTCGAGTCCCGCTCACAGTGCAGAGCCTGCTTCAGGAGCTCTGTCTCCCTCTCTCTCTCTCTGACCCTCCTCCACTCATGTGCTTGCTCTCTCTCTCTCTCTCTCTCTCTCTCGCTCTCTCAAAAATAAACATTTAAAATAAAAGCATTGGACTAGATGACAGCTAAGCACCGTTACCTTCTCTGCAGTCGGAGCTTCTTGCTGGTTCAAAAGTTAACACAGACGAGAGACTTGAGATTTTAAAATACAAATCCCAACAAAGACCCAATGCATGAGCTTTCATAATAAGCTCTGTGATGTTTTCTCATGATGAGCCTACCCGTCCAACTTTTTTTAACACCGTATACCAACTTCTGCCTTTAACTCTATGGTTAAGTGCGAGTCTGCATGCTTGTTCACATGAGACCGTACAACTTCCTTTTGGCTCCGGACTGGTAATCCCTGAGTATGTGAGAGACCTTACTCTCATCTGAAAAATGAAAATACAAGTCCAAACCTGAAGGGCATTTATGAAGATTAAAATGGGAGCAGTCTTGAGACAATACCGTCAAGCAGCACTTGAATTAAAATGGCATGATCAAGGCACTGACCCTGGGCATCAAAACTCAGGAGAAGCCAAACTTTTCAATCATATATTTTTTTAATTCTACAAATGTTTATATTCCCTCTACCCTTAGAAAGCCCAGCCCCATTAGCAAGTTTGTCTCAGACCCAGGTCCATGCCACAGACACCATGACGGCCAGAAGTGAATGTCAGGTCCAGGAGCCCCTTTGTGCACAGGGACACCCTTTCCCCCAACTCTCTGAAGGTGTCACAGGACACTTTGCTCTGTTCGCCCTGGTGGCATTGTTAGCCATGGCTCTGACAGTCATCATTTCCTTACCGTGCTTACGTTTAATTGTCACAAAAGCCTTATGAAGCAGTATTACCTCCACACCAGGAAGTTGAGACTATGGGCCATTAATAATTTCCCAAGAGCACACAGCTAAGTAAGTAAGCTAAGAGCTGGGCTGCAAGGCCATGACACGGTTGCCCCAGGCAACTAAGAGTTTTGCACCTATTCAAACTGGTATTCCATAAACATGGTCTCTTTACATTCCCACCCAAGAATTATCTAGGGCCCTCTTGGAGGGTGTCCCCATGTACATTGCGTGAGTTATATAAGGAGTGGCGGGTAGAAACTGGGGTTAACTGGCACCATTTTCTGAGTTACACCAGTGACATTTTAGTACCAGGATGCACTGGTGCCCACTTGGCTTCCAGTTGGCATGCCTTGTGTCCAGCTCTCTCATGACGCTCCTGTGTCTCAGCAAAAGGTAACCTGCCATCCTCAACTCCTAAAAGTGCCTAGAAGGTGGCCTCCCTGCTTGGGCAGCCAGGAGGCTGGGCTCCATGCTTTCCCCACCTGTTGCTGCTTCTACCTGAACAACTTCACTTTCATCTATGTCATCCTCATATGATGCCTTTGCACGGCCAAGTGTATGGGGAAAGGAATGGGTTCTGCAGCCAAAAATTTATTTCTTTGTTTAAAAAAAAAAAAGTTTTCCTAGGTGACATGATTAGCCTTGTCGCAGGTCTGAATGTGAGAAAGAGGAAGAGATCTGTTTTAATGAGGGTCTGTTGCATATGTTTGGATGAACATCTTTCTATTTTCTTCATTTGGGTGTTTTGTTCTTTTAGGTATAGAGATGCATAGCGCAATGTATCAAGTGTGGTAGAGGAGAGTATAATCTAGATTTACATCCCACTGGAGATACTGGAAATATCCTGAGTCTATGAATTACGGGTGAAACTCCTTATCTTAGATCGCCAAAGTAAATTTGTCTAAGACTGATTCTGCTTTGGCTCTCCATATCAATCTCAAGTCCACACATAATTAAGCATCTGATGAAACACAGTACCAACGAGGCCAAGGACATGGATTTGATCATCTCAGGCCAGTTGGCTTCACTTTCACCATCTTCCTCAACCACGGATGAATGAGGGCAAATCCACGAGCAGAAGGAGAAATTACTCAAAGTGTATGCCCAGCTTTCTGAAATGCCTCATCATTGGTAACCTGCCATACGTATAACCTGATCCTTCTTATCTCTTGCAGGTTAAAATAAAATAAAAATCAACTGAGTCTCATCATTCCTGCAAGACAATCAGCTCCACCCAAAGGGAAGTTTTCTATTCTAATTTTTGCAATATCCCTAGGGCCTAGAACAGTACCTGGGACATAGAGAGCCTCAGCTGATACCTAGTGAGCGTATAAAGTAACCAAATTAATCATTTACAAGTCACTTTCAAATAACAAAGGGCTGGAACAAAGTATTCTAGCTCAGTCTGAGTCCATGATCACAGACTCAGAATTCAGTCAATAAGCTCCTGGGTCTCCAATGCTGTTGTGTCTCGAGTATAAACCATGGCACAAAATTCTACCACTAGTATGGACTATAGCCCTCTCTCATTGTACAGCAAATATGACTAAGCTCCCTTCACCTACATCCTACTTAAACGTGTTGAATCACAAAAACTGAGGGGAGCGGTTCTCCTGTTCACTTCCATGTAGAGCCCTCTCTACAAAGTCAACTTCCTTTCCATGTCTTCCAACAAAGCAGAGCCTCCTCCTTTGTCTTCCAGCATTTTCGTTTTACCCCACAGGACCCCCATTCCTCTGAGAGAGGCTACTCTGTGGTGCTTCCTGGAGCATCCAACCCTGCTCTTTAACCGGCTGGGAGACCCACAACCTAGCAACTCCCCACTTTTAACTGTACTTTTCACGTCTTGCCCTTTCTTATCCCCTTTTCCCTTTCGTGTCTCCCAGTGAAGCATCACAGATGCAGAGGACGCACTCCTTCCCACATAAAGAGCACTTCAGCAAAGTGGTTTTCTGGAAGGGAAAGACACTCCACGATGGCTAATCCCACTCACAGCAGGTGCTACAGTGAAGTCCTCCTTTATTCAACAGGAGCTACACTCCCCTCCATTGCAAAGAGACAGCGCTTAAACTGAGAAGTTCCCATCAATCTTCTTGTCCTAACAGTAAGCTCTGGAACCTTGTCTATTTTTCACTGGAGTTCTTAGGACCCTCAAATCTCCCCATTTACTGGCTCTCTTGTCTGTCATTCTTTCCAAGCCAATAAAAGATACCCTCTTGACTTTTTACTCCATGTGGGTTTGTCACCCAAATCGACCCAAAACCTGCTGTAGGGATGTCCTCATCGCCACAGCCTTCTCTGCCCCAAACATTTCAACCATCCAGACTTACAGTCGGTTTTCTGCACACCAAATTTGGGGATCTGATCGAAGGTCCTTAGTGGACCTTCACATGACTCCATATTCTATCTTCCTTCCCACCCCACAGCGGTTTTTCTCCAAATCAGGAATACCTCTCTTGCAGAATTCCAAGAGTTACCTCTGGCAGCAGGGGTCATATAATTTCACTCCCAAACTAAAATATATATAATGTCACCATTCACGTTACATAGGACACAGGGATGAAATTAAAAAATGCCCTTATTCATCACAATAAACTAGAACACTTAAAGCTGGCTGCTCACTAGAATCATGGGGACTTTCGGGGCGCCTGGATGACTCTATCAGTTAGGTGTCCTACTCTTGGTTTGGGCCCGGGTCATGATCTCATGGTTCATGAGATTGAGTCCCATGTTGTCGGGCTCTATGCTGACAGCATGGACTCTGCTTGGGACTCTCTCTCTCCCTCTCTCTGCCTTTCCCCTACTTGCGTGTGCACATGTTCTCTCCCTGTCTCTCTCTCTCTCTCAAAACAAATAAACATTTTTTTTAAATCATGGGGAGTTTTAAAATACTGATGCCTGCCCCTTCCCCAACACTCTAACTTATCTTCTCCCAAGGAGGCCTGAGCACTGGTATTTCTCAAGAGTTCCCTTGGCAATTCTAACATGCAGCCCAGCCTCAGAACACTGCCCCAAAGGAAATGATTTTATGGATTGATCATGACTGATGAGTAGGACCAGGTTCTCACTTGAGGCAGGAACTTAACAGAGGAAGTCCAAGGGGCATAAATCTGGGATCCTCCCAACCCTAGACCTCTTTTGTCCATCTCGTTACTGGCGTTGTACAAAAACCGATAGTTGTCACTAGGTTTCAGCTCTCAACTCCATGAGGCCCAGAAGTGCTGTTGCATGCCTGATCACAGAGCACAGCAGCGCCTGGCACAAAGTAGACATTCAACAGATTATTTGTGGACTGGATGCATTTTGCACTTGGCCACACTCTCCCAGGGTCTAGCTAGGGCGTGATTATGATGTGGGCATCTGGAGCATTCACTTGCTCAAGCTCAGCAACACTCACCTGGGTATTAACAAGCAGCACTGGTCCCTTCCTCCCCCACCAGCTAAATCCTAGAGCCATTCACCTCCCCATCTGCAAGGGAATTGTTTTCATTTTGTCTGCTGTATTGTATATATGAAACGTGTTCACCGGCCAAACATGCCTGGGCCTGATGAACAGAGGACACCAAAACCTGTTTGGCTGTTTTGCCCGAGGATAACGAAACCCACACCCTTTAAGCTTTCAAAAGATATCTGAGAGCAAAGGTTCTTTTCTGTCTCGGTTTCTACCCACGCACTCCCAAGGGAACAACGGCAGCCTCCCAGCAGAGTTTGTCAGCGGGGGAAGGCATAGTGCATCCCCAGAGGAGCCTGCACCCTCCCTTCCCCCACAGTCTCTATGCCCTCGAGAATCACTGTTTAGAGAAGCCTAGCCATCTGAAATGCAACGAGCAATGATATTCCCCAACTTAAGTACATACAGTGAAAACCACGAACAATATATATCCCTGGGGCGAGGAAGAGAACTGTTCTCCGTGTGAAAATCAGCTTTGCAATTAGGTAAATTTAAGTCCTAATTTACTTAAATTAGTAAGTAAATATAGTTCAGTTTAATTTGAGGGACGGAAAGGAAAACAGAATCTCTAAGTCTGGAACTCATGTCTGTTGTATACTTGTAAGTTGGTGCTAAGCAGTGTTCATCCATGACAAAAGCAGAGAGAAGGCAGACACATCTGGGCCACATTTTTGTAAATAAGTGAGTGAATAGACACAGAATTATTTCATGTTTTTTCACTGAAAAGCATTTACATTCATTAGACAACAGAAAGGAGGTATGGCTTCACCTTTCTAAACCCAGGAGCTATGGTACTTTTGGTTTTAATTTTAGGTATAAGCCGGATAAAGTCAACTATTATATTACAATAATCTAGTTCAAATACAGCATCATTGTAGTAATATTTCCAGACCAACGTTATGGACATAGAGAATTATAGTTTTTATGTCACATAGCTTTGGAATCTTTGCCATTGATTATTTTAGGTCACAAAGTTATAATTTAATAAACCATCATACCAGTGCACTATACAGAAAATGTGTAATTATTTTCATAATACACTGCAACATTATTGAGGTAATTCTCTCTCTTTTTTTAATCTACACCTTTATTTACTTACTTTGCAGTTAGTTTAAATCCTTGGGGGGTACAGCATCACACGGATTCTGCGATCAATGTCTTTAGCAGGAAGGTTGCTTTGGAATTTGACTCGAACCATGCCACTGTTCCCATGAGTTACTTTTCCCCAGGTTGCTCTGGTTTTATTCGGTTCACCACCAGGAGTCACTGTGTTGTCCTTTGCTTTGTACACATAAGCACATCTCTTACCTAGATAGAATTCAGCTTCATCTTGAGCATAAACATCTTCAATTTTAAGAAGAGCTATGTGCTCCCTCTGGGGAGACCCCACTTAACAGCCAGCAAAAATGGCTTTGGACCACAGCCTCCGGACATATTTGTTGTTTTAGGAGTCCTGTTCCCAGCAGGCCTCCACAGGTTCCAAGATGGCGGAAAGAGCTTGAGGTAATTCTCTTAATCTCATTCTTCAGAGGGGCAAACAGAACCAGCACCCGAAATATATAAATGAACCCCCCAAAAAGCTTAGCCCCAAACGGTAGCTCATGCCAAAGAAGAATATAATTAATTAATCAAGTTTTTAGTCAATTAGTCAAGATTTTTATCATTGATTTTAACATTAAAGACTCAGCAGTAAGATATTCAGTGAGAAGTTTAATTCATTCACTTTATTCACCAAGCACAAAATTAAGGTGGATCAGCACCAGGCTCCGTGCTAGGAGAAATCTATCTACAAATGGAGAGCCCATCATCCCTGTCCTCCAGGGACTCACAATCTAGTGAGGGAAGGGGATAGGTAGACAAATGTCATTTCACTGCAGTGATGTGACAAGGGTGCTAGCAGATGCAGAAGCAAAGTGCTGGGAGGGCTTCTCAGAGGAGGCGCTGCTGGCATTTGGTCTTAAAAAATGAGTGTTTACAGGCAAATAAGTCCCAGGGCTTGGCTGGAAGATGTTGACCTTGGAACGGATGCATCGGAATTGTGGGGCTGGGGAAGGGAAGGTGACTGGTGGCAGAGTGCTGAGAAATGCAGAGACAGCATCCCTGCCGTTTTGTGGTGAAACAGCAGGTTGCAAGGCTAGATAGAATCATCTGGGCTGCTGGGGATGCATGACAGATAGTGATCCAGCCCTGAGGAAGCACGGGTTAATGTGGAGAATGGGGTCCTAGAGCAACCACCATTTTCTTCTGACATTAATTGGCAGCGGAAGAGGTTCCAAATCCCTCTCTGCATTTGCATAATAAAAAACTGCTGAGCTGAGCCCTATGCCAGGGAAGCTCATTCTTCAATGTGACTCCAAAGGCACATCCTTGTGTGACCTCATTTCCAGGCCTATAGAACCGGGGATTGATTCCAAAGAGCAGAGAAAACTTGCACCCTAGAATCTGCCTTAACTCTCTCCCATCACCAACACAAGCACCCAGGGCTGAAAGAATGCAAAGTCACCAAAGCACCCTGAATGTGCTTTTTCCCCCTCAGACAAGCATTGTCCCCCCCCCCACAAAAATGCAGGCATGTATGTCTACAGGTAGTTATAGTTCAGGCAGCAACGTGCAGAAAAGCCAAAAGATACGGTCCCCTTCCCTCCCCTTTTTTTTTGTATTTGAAATATAAACGCGTAACATTATGAACGACCCCAAATTAGTAAGCAAACATGTTGCTCACAAGTTCATCACGATATAACTTTGACATGTTTTTAGGTATTTTGCCACATGGTGTGAACGATGATAATCCAAGACCCACGTGCAAGTTTACGGACAACAGCCCCTTACCGTTAGAATGCGGGTGATGCTCTGCTTCCAGAGCTGTCTCCTACCGATCCGAAACATCACAGCAGTCTGGTCAGCAAGTGGCAAGAGGTCTTCCTAAATGATCCTGTAACTCCTGGAGGCCTGCCCCTCATCCAACAGGCTTTCAAGTGAACCCTGCTCTGGAGGACCAGAACTTCACCTTCACATGTCCAATCTGCACGCATTACTCACCATATGCACAGGATAAAAATTAAAAGTGCACCTGTACTATTCAAGTTTTCCTTCTAGAGTCTCCCCCCTCGGCCTCTCCTCTGCTCCGAAGCCTGTGTTGTTAGGGCAATACCGTTTACATCCCTACAGTGCACTGTGTCCCTCACTTGTGTTTATCAACCAATCAAAGCATTTGAACTGCTCGGTTGCGTCACTTCTGATGTTCGTTGAATTCCATACACTGCCCAACAGTACGCTTGGAGTCAACAGAGGTATTTGACTGATTTCCTTGAACAGTGAGAAACTTTAAACCACATCAAAATAGAAAGCAGAGAAAGCCACTCTGAATGAATTGCTCAAGTCAAGAAATTCAGTATTACTTGGACTGAACAACTTGATGTGCACGATTAACTGCCAGCATTGTGACTAATTGTGACTAATTGTCAGATGGGCTGATTGTGCCCCAAAGGAGCCGTTTCCTCCCATAAAGGGAAGCCTATTTCATATGCAAATGGAAAATGATGTCCATAAATTACTTTTGCTCACCCAGTTGTACATACAAATAAACCAACGTAATTTTTCTATGTGACTAAATATCTTGATCGTCCTTACTGTGAAGACATGAATGGGAAACCATGGCCAACGTGATTTGAGAGATCCAATTTCTCTCGTCAAGACGAATAGAGAGCAGGACATTTAAGGTAGGCCATTGTTGGGGCGCCTGCGTGGCTCAGTCAGTTAAGCGTCCGACTTTGGCTCAGATCATGATCTCACAGTTTGTGATTTCAAGCCCCACATCGGGCTCTGTGCTGACAGCTCAGAGCCTGGAGCCTGCTTCGGATTCCATGTCTCCCTCTCTCTCTCTGCTCCTCCCCTGCTCATGCTCTGTCTCTCTCTCTCTCCTTCAAAAATAAATTAAAAACAAAAAACAGAGGTAGGTCATTGTTAAATCCAGGATTTGGTCCTTGGAGTTCAAGTCTCAGGAACTCAAATCCCAAGGATAATCAGGAAACAGGGGACTCATCTTACTAATATTCTACTAACTAACCTTACAAGACTGACTGGAAAACCAAGATGCTAATTTGGTTTGAAACACCTACTGCTGGGGCACCTGGGTGGCTCAGTCGGTTAAGTGTCCGACATCCAACATCGGCTCAGGGCCTGGTCTCACGGTTCATGGGTTCAAGCCCCGCGTCGGGCTCTGTGCTGACAGCTCAGAGCCCGGAGCCTGCTTCCGATTCTGTGTCTCCCTCTCTCTCTGCTCCTTCCCCCAACTCATGAAAAAAAAAGAAAAAAGAAACACCTACTGCTGATTTGGATGCTAATTTGGTATCTGAACTTGGAAGTCTGACCTGCTACTAGGGTGTGGCCTCCACATGTAGGGTTAATACAAGAGAGAACACTTAGACCTGAATCTTATTTGGTAAGCAAAGAACTGGAGCATAGAAAGTTAGACTTTGTTTATGGAACATTTTTTAAATCAACCTCTGGGTATCGGTGAGCGGCTGTTTCCTGTTCTAATTGTGAATGAAGAAGGTGTCTAGACTAGAAGTCATTCTCCTCTGTGCGGGGTTGAAAGGTCACCAGCAAATAGCAGTGTTTTCTCATCCTCTTTGTTCAGCCTCTTAGTGTCAGTCCCAAGAACCCTCCGTCAACGCATGACCTCTGGACAGAGGTTACGCTTCATTATATGTGTGCTTATCTTTCATTAGTTACCTTCGATGGCGCTTCCCTAATGGTGTGTCAGGCACTATCTTTGTGCCAGCAGCCCATTTACAACATTATCTCTTGGGAAGAGTTACTTTCTGGAAAAATTCCCGCAGATGGCTGATGGTATTCATTTTGTGTTTGGCAGGCATAACCATGGCTCTCTCGAGGCTCCGCGGTTAAACTGCAAAGTCTTCCAACCCCTGTCGCTGAAATCAACCCCCTTTGGGCAAGGCAGAGGCAGGTGCCTTCAGGGATCCCCTCAAACGAAGGAAGCTAACCGAGAATTGTCGTTAGCAGCACAACCAAGGCAAAGCACAAGCCTGAATCTACATCTGACCATCCGCCCCTCACTGTCGGCCTGAAATAAAATTGATTTCTGGTTGCTGGAGAGGAGTTATCAATCATTACTTGGAGGGAGTCTCAGGAGGGTTTTCATATGAGTAGTTTCCACCAGGCGACAGTGGGCAAGACTCCTCCTACAGGAACGGTTATGCCAGAGACACCCCAGCCCTGTCTGTGTGGACAGCGCACTCTTCCAGCCTACGAGTACTGGCCATAAACAAATCTTACATCAGACTTAATGAGGAAACAAGGGTGGACAATGGGCCTCATGGAGGGAAAGGACTTCATCCAGAAATCCAAGTACCTTCAGGCAAGGTTTGAAGTTCTACTTCCATTCATTCACTCATTCATTCATTCATTCATTCATTCATTCAACAAATGTCTGTGAGTGCCTTTTTATGGGGCCGGGCAACTGTGCTACATACGAAGCATACAGCAGCTAATTAAAAAACACACTTAATCAAACAGTAAAAACTGAACTGTGATATGCGTAATTATTTTATGGAACACTTAAAGAGAAAGATAAAATGCTGCCAAGTAAACCTGAACACAACCTCAATGTTAAGATGCATTCTGGATCCACAGATGTTAAAATGTGAAAACTGTATATCTCAGAATCGGTGACAAGCCGTCATTCCTGCCTTCGTTGGAGGAAGATATTAAATAAACCACATAGTAATAAATACATAATTATAAATAGGATGTCATTACAAATTGTGAAACGTGCCCTTAAGAAAGAAAATAAGGTACAAGCTTCACCTGGATCTGTATTCTGAATAATTACCATGTCAGGCTTACATTGCTGAACTCTCCATCCCTGAATTATGGAGACTCACCTACCTTGGGCCTCGCAGCCCTATGTGTGCAACCTATGCCATGTGGCAATATAGAAAAGTACAACCACTGAGGTCAGACAGACCTGGACTTAAATCCCAGCTCTGTTCTCTTGTAGCAAGAGGACATCAGAGGGAGCTTTTGTTTCCTAAATTGTACATTAGAAATAAATCCACCTGCCTAAGAAACAGGTGATAATTGAAATGTATGTAAAACTCCTGGATCCTCATAGGCACGTAAGAAATGAAAAATGTGACCGTATTTTTTCTTGGCAAAAATGTTATCACTACAATTAGTGGCAACAGCAAGGTAGGGGGCAAATTCTCAAGGGATTTAGCCTGCCCCACAAACTCCAGTCTAGAGCTATTTGGAAATTTTGGTCTTGATTTCTATGTCCCAAAAAGTATTGGATCCAAGTTTTATCAGTTACCATCTACACATTTATCCTAGATTTCCGTCTCTAAGAAACGCGTTCCTGAGGCCAGCAGGATCAAATGCATTTATCAGTTTAATGACCTTCTAAACAATGATACAGTGGGCAGCATATAAAAATGGCAAACAAGTTCAGTGGGATGAGAAAGTACCATATTTCATCAACTGTGAGTTGCATCTTTTTTGAGCTTTTTATTGTATTGAAATTAGGTGTATCTGATAGGGACCCTTATGACGGCTGTTGCTCGGCAACCATCGTGACATGGTTGTCATTATCAGAGTTTATGCAGACTTAGTAGTCACTCCAGGTGGCATGACAAGGCTATAGCTGCACCTGATGTTAGTTAACAAACCACTGAAGATGCATTTGAAGAAGGAAGATGCGTCCTGGTTGTTTTCTGAAAATCTTCCACTGACACCTTCTGGGAAGATCAGGAAAACACCAGCATCACAACTTACAGAATGAATGGCAGTGGATGGAAAGAATCCCAGAAGGGTCACACCCTGACATGAAGAAGCTTTAGAAATTTCTTAGCCAATTCATCGCACTTACATTTGTATGGATACACCAGGGTGACAGGTGATTTTTTTGATCTATGGTCAAGTAAGTCTCAACAAGCTTTTTTCAATTAATTAAAATTCTGGAAAAGCAATGTATCCGATCATGGTGCCTCAATGCATCATGACCCCATGCTTCGTGGGTTCGAGCCCCGTGTCGGGCTCTGTGCTGACAGCCCAGAGCCTGGAGCCTGCTTCGGATTCTGTGTCTCCCTCTCTCTCTGCCCCGCCCGTGCTTGCACTCTGTCTCCCTCTCCCAAAAATAAATAGATATTTTTTTTAATTTTTTTTTAACATTTTTATTTGAGAGAGAGAGAGAGAGACAGAGCATGAATGGGGGAGGGGCAGAGAGAGAAGGAGACACAGAATCGGAAGCAGGCTCCAGGCTCTGAGCCATCAGCCCAGAGCCTGATGCGGGGCTCGAACTCATGGACCGTGAGATCGTGACCTGAGCTGAAGTCGGACGCTCAACCGACTGAGCCACCCAGGCACCCCTTAAAATTTTTTTAAAAAGGAAACAAACGAGCTAAATAAAAAGAGGCAAATCCTCTTCTCCCAGCCTCCATTTTGCTACCCCTAAGCTATTTTTTTTTTTTATAGAAATCCTGGTTGACGAAGGAATGGGGAAAAAAACACAGATGGAATTTGACCATCCGTGATGGAAGAAAGAAAACCCAGGGGTCAAAGATAGGTTCCATTTTGTCAAGCTTGGGTAAAGTGAAGAACCATAATAATTCAAACAGGAACAGGGGGATCTGGAGAAAGAGTATATTTTGGAGACTAGGTGACTGAAGAAATGTAAGCAAAGCTTTCATTCTTTACTTTTGCTATGGGTCCTTTCATCTTGAAAACATGACATCTGTGCCTGCAAGGCCAAAACAGTACTTGCGTTCTTGATTCCATCATCATTTAAAAAATCATAACAGAAGAACAAACTCATAATAAAAAGGAACTAAAAATATATTCATTCAACATCATTTGAGCTGCCTCCCCTCAAAAAGCAGTTATCTTAAAAGCTCCAGGTGAAGTGATACGGGTTGTTGCTTTTGCCCCCATTTCCACGGGTTGAAATTGTGCAGCAAAAGCTGAAAAAAGACGCATGCATTTTCTGAAAGTCTCCTCTGCCTGAGTTCAAAGAAAAGGAAGGGGGAAAGGCAGGAAAAATCCCAGAGGAGGATACAGAAAGCTGATGCATTTCGAGGAGAGCATACACTAAACGGAACATCCACGTTCTGCAGGCGGAGGCCAGAGAAGGAGGGAGGCTCCGTGCTAAATGCGCCTTCCAGATGTTGTTCCTTACAGTGCCTCTCAAGTGCAAGTGTAAGACCTGGGAACTGTTGGCACCAGGAGAGGGGCATGCCAAAGGAAAGAGAATCTCAGGAACATTCTTCCACCTTTTCTCGTCTTTTCCTTGATGACACTTCCACTTATGTCCAGAGAAGTAATGTTGCCCTGGCTCGGGGGAGCCACACTTCTTTTTTTTTTTGGGGGGGGGGGGGGTCCTTCGGGTAAAGACCGGAAAGCCTGCTAGACAAATCCTAAAAGAGCTATAACACTAGAGAAGTCACACTTCTGATCCTGACGCCCACATACTGGTTGGTTAGACGACACTGATAAACCACCAGCCACGCTGGTCACCTCTTCCCTCGTGAACAACACGAGGTAGGTGGCCAGATGATCTTGCAGGCATCACCCGGCTCTAAACAAAATGCGTGGCCTAAGTGAGTGATCTCTGCTGCTTGGACCCTAAATATACATCATGCTTAAAGTTACAGAAATGTTATCTTAGTAGGAATTCGACACACACAATCTTATAACATGGCATACAAAACACTGGAAAAATTTTGGTATCATTGGCATCATCTGAAATGATGCTGATCACTATAACATTGCAGTGCTAGGACACCTTTAATAATACTCTTTTCCCCATGGGCATTTTTCTTTCCATTCTAGATGCTGATGGCTTGAACAAACGATGCTCCCTGGACCATGATACCTGCTCCTTGTGTATAATGCTGCAGTGTTTTACAAGATTCTTCTCCCAAACATAACCCAAAGCTCAGGAACCCTGAATAGAAATGTAGAATTCAAGTTTTAAGTGCATTTCATAGAGTTTCTTCTAGTATGTCCTCCTAGCATTTGGCTTTGGGGTCGGCTGCTTATTAGCATGGTTATATTTTCACATTGAGCCTTCCCAGACCATATTGTCTCGCTTAGTTACCCCAGTCACTCCTTGTTTAGGACCAAAATTTCAGCACCATATCACACACAACGGAGAAAAATAATGCTTCTTTAATCAGAGCCTGTTTACAGTGATAATCACAGCTTGGGGATGATCCTATGCCTTAATTACTTGTTCTTTCAGAAATGCAAGGTCCGAGCACATAGAAGACCAGTATCAATTAGAGGCAGGAAGAGAACCCTTACTAATGTGATAATTTTTGCTTTGTGAAAGCAGCAAATGCAAATATTTACTTTTATGTTTCCTTTGAGTTGCTGTTGTTCTGCATGGGCATCCTAGGCACCAGGGCATGATCATTTTTCCAAATATAAAACAACAAAAACTCCAGCTCACAGTCCTTTTGTTTTGGTTCTGATTTAGTTTACCAGGTATTTATTTAGGAGAAAACTCTATTTCGTTACATCAGTCACTACCCATACCCAGACCTGGTCTCTGGGATTGAAGATGTTTAGGAACAACAGATAATATGGAGATATCCCTCAGCTCACATCCACCTGTTCCTGCTGACTCCCACCACCAGACACGCACAATTCTGCAGGAACCCATGACTCCAGCTGCAGAAATGAGGGTCAGGTGCCCAGGTCTCACTGGGCGATCATTTTGAAGGCATCTGTTATTATCATAGTTGTGCCTATTTTTATTGAACGAAGGAAAAAGGTAGAGAGTTAGGTTCGCCAGCAAACATAAGAAACCTCACTTAAGATTGCATTTATTTCCTCTTTGCTTTTCTCTCGTGCCAAAATATTGTAACGTGGTAACCTCAAAATCTTGCTCCCTTCCTGTGGAGAAATATTTAAAGAGAAAAGCAAAACAAATGCCATTCAGTGTAAAATTGAGTCCTGTTATTAGAAATTATTAGATGATTCACTCAAGAGGTATCCTCTAAAGGCGATGAAAAATAATTCCAGCCCTGGGTCTCGAACATCCTCCTATTGGAAGCATGTTAATTAGCTGCCGTGGTATAGGAACTTCCCAACTTAAGATAGCGCAACTTTGGAAACCCCTGTTTGCTATGATTTTTATCATAAACATAAACCCATGAACATAATCGAGACATATTTATAACTATGCTAACCAATGGTTAACACGCACAACCATGCCAAGGAGTCTGCCAGTAAAATGAGATGCGCTCACTTGTAAAACAGAAAAACTTTTGACTCCAAGAATATGATCAGATACAGAAAATCCATGCATCTGAAACCAAGCAGTAATTTCTGGAAAGACTGTCTTGCCCCTCTTTGAAATGCTTAACGATAAACTTGAGACAGCCACTGAAGATTTTCCAGCCAGAGCCAGGAATGATTTGGTCACCTCAGAAAGAGAGTTATTGGCAGATCAGAGTTCAAGGGAAAGTTCAGACACTTTGCTTTTGGTGACCCTGAACCGCCATTACAAACTCCCAGACACCAGGCATGGATCTGTCCTGTCACAGCTATATTTCTTCAATGAATGGAGACAGTCCCATTTATAGCCTCATCCACGAGCTTATTAGGTCTTGAGACCCCAAACTACCCACAGTTACAAATGAGTTACTCTGCTACCAACAGAGCAAAATGTATATCGCCAAGGAAAACAGAAATAACCCAATGTATTTACGTGTCGCTGTCTTCTATATTTCACCTTTCTTAAAGACCGTAATACAATTTGTAATAAGTGTCATTACTACCTATACATTTCACAAGGCAAATTTCAAACACTGGTGTTTCTTTCCCCAGCAAAAATGCTAAAATATGATTTCAGGGAGCAAATGCAAGGTCTATTACCGCATACGTAAAGAATAAATTTGTTTTTACTGTTAACAAAACTAAATTATATAAACACTATGCAGACCAAATGTGCTTTCGAAGCTTCTTTAAGAATGAGTTTCAATGCTTACTTCTTACCAAAACCAGCACAGCAACTTTCCTGACAGCAGAGATAAAAGGACCCAATTAATATTAACATATACACACATTTCCTATCATAAGTACATTTAACAATGCTTTATAATGCAACATCTAGTTCCTGCTTCCCAAAGAACTGCCAGCTTCCTGGTTTTCTATTACTAATTCTTCCACTGAAAACAGTCAACACTGGGCCTTGTATTCAAAGGTAACCCCCCAGGTAGTTTCAAATATCCAAATGAAATGGTACAGTTAATTACATAAATCAACTTTCATTGAGTGAAGTGAATTCAATTATCACGGGGCTATAAATATACCAGGTGCAAAAAACATAAAGGCCAGAACAAGGCAAGGTTTTTGAAAATGTAGCCCATTCGTGGTGATTTAGTCTTTGACATGAAATTAATCTGAACGATTACTTTATTTCAATTGTTTTAACTTTCAAATATTACATCATCAAAAATGCAGAAGGTTCCTGTTCCAATAGGAAGCAAAGGTAACAAAGAAAGACCCTAAGGATCAAACCTGGTGGTGTAACTCCTTTCCCATGTGGTAAGGAAATTAATTCTGTATTTTAGATGTGATTCAAGAAGAAGTGTTACATATTTTAAGAAACTGTTTTTAGTATGGCTCATTAATCCCACCAAAGTCAACCACCATTATATTTATTGAGCTTCTCTGATATGCCCAGCACAATGTTATTCAAATAAAAGATACGAAGGGCCTCCTGGGTGCCTCAGTCAGTGACCGACTCTTGATTTCAGTTCAGGTCACGATCTCACAATTTGGGAGATCGAGCCCCACCTCAGGCTCTGTGCTGACTGCTGACGGCATGAAGCCTGCTTGGGATTTTCTCTCTCCCCCTCTCTCTCTCTCTCTCTCTCTCTGCTCCTCCCTGGTTCATGCTCTCTCTCTCTTTCAAAAACAAATAAATAAACTTAAAAAAAAAAAAAGAAAGAAAGGTAGGAGCAATAGTACACCAAAAACTAAAGGGAAAAATCAAAAAGCTAAATAAAGTCTGTACTATTTATTTTCCTTTCATAACTGAAGAAAATAAGGGGAAATATGTTCCTGAGGTAAGTGTCCTGAAAGTGAGTTAGAGCAGGCCAGGAAAAAATACTTCCTTTCTGCTTTTTCACTTCCTTCTTTCCCCTTTCCCAAAGCAAAGGGTGAACATTTGAATCTGCTCCAATGGAAAATTCTAGAAGAGCAGTGTCTCCCTGTTCCCCATGACCCCCTCCCCCAGCACTGTATTGCTGCCACTTCCCCAGCAAGCGAGGGGGGTGTCCATTCCACCTTCTAAGCCTAGGTCTCCCTTGCTCTCTGGAAACCTCCCCATGAGCTTGTCTCCCTCCTTCCTTTCAGGAAAGCCTAAAGGGAAAGTATCTCCCAACCAAATCTCGCACATTCTCCTTCACATCATCGCCAGTTCCCTTGCCATTCAGAACATCATTCTGAAACCAATTAGGACGGAACCATCAACCCTAAGGCTAAGGCAGACTGAGGGAGCAGACCGCGTGGTGAGTTTCCCTGCCAAACAATGGAAGAAAGAAAACACGAGGTGCCCAATTGCTTATTACCTAATAATAACAAAATGGGGGGAAACGAAAGTTGAAGGTGTTAATTCACTGAATGATATAGAGCAGTAGGAGAAAATCTATTGCTTTTCTAATCCAGGAAATGCACAAAGCTGAAAACCACAGTCTCCGAAGAGAAAATCTTAAGGCAATTACCACTAAGAGAACGATAGTTGAAGGCAATTTTTCTCCAAACTGTTATCCCCATTTGGGAATTACATTTCTTTCTCTCTCTCTTTTTATAGAAAATTAATGAAATGGAAAACATTTTTAAATTACAAAAGTTTGTTCTGTAGAAAGGCTTCCAAACGGTAAGCATTCGATTTAGAGTTCATTTTTCCCTAATTAGTTCTATCCAACACTTGTACAGATTAAATCTTGTTAACCTCAGTTCAAAACTCTTATTTAAGTATTAAAATTTTATTCTAATATATAGGGAAAAGCGAGACCTACATATATATTCTAATATACCGGGGAAGATAGTTCCTTGTCAATAGTGTGCGACAACGAAGAAACAGCCTCAGGCCACTTCAAACACCCCCGAGTCCCAGGCCATCACCCCTCAACCACTCACGCCAATGGGGATACACGTTGGTCTCGAAATGTACCTTCAAAGTCTGTCTGAAACACACTCCCCTCCTTCTGCACAGGCTATAGTTCCACGCATGTGCCAAGAATCTGTTCCTATATCCCTTCCTCAATGGAATTCTTCTGGGGTCTCAGGAGTCTCTTCTCTGAAATTCTATTGCTCATTCCTTGAATCTAATCATTTTCATCCTGAATAATAATTTCATTTTAGAAATATAATTTGTACTAGAATTTAAAAAAAAAAACAACAGCTTTGACCAACATGATTAGCACAGCATCTGACACACAATAGGTGCTCATTAAGTATAGATCAAGAGATCATTTTTAAATCACTTCTACTCTCATAACCAAAGTGACATTTATTTTTAAGTAAGACCTCTATTTTTTAATCTTCTTGGAGGTATCCTTTTCCATGCCATTGTTGCTGTTGTTGTCGTTTTTATTTTTTAATTTGTTGATATAGATAGTGAGAGTGGTGTCTGGGGCGTGCAGTACAAGGAATCGTTGATGGGTGGAAAAGCCAAATTCCGACCCCTCCTATCAGTGTCACTTTGGTCTGCTCCATCAGTTGAACGGAGGACATACGCTTGCTTGTTCTGTATTTCCATTTTCCTCTATTAGCCTAGACTGAAGCATGAGGTTGACACGTTGATCAACTTTCACATTTTTTCTTGCATTGAAATATACAAGCCAGAGCTCTTTTTCATTATCATTTTACTGAGTGATTATCAAATGGGATAGAATTGCAAACCAGAATTCTATGAACTGAATTATTCATTTGAGTGAATTTCAGTGTAGCAAGCATCAGCTTACCATTGCTCTGAGCGATCAGCTAAGGTTTCCAAACATTTCCTTATGGGGGACTGTTGTTGCAATATTATTTGCAGTGTGGAATGTCAAAATGGTAAAACTCTACTATTAATAATGAATCTACAGACTCAGGGAGGAGCACTGTGTCTGCAATCAACAGGCTTAGGTTTATCTGGCTTTTTTCTTTTCTTTGTAAAAAGAAATCTTCAGAATTCCAGTTACAAGATTTAGAGCATTTCAATCTTATGCGCTATAAAATCTTATGTGCGGAGGTTAATAAAATGAGATTAATCCAGAGATACTACATGTTGCGTTCTTTTCTTTTTTCCTTTCAAGCACAGTATGCTAAATGATGCCCAGTCTACACTATGGAAGAGGGATTCTGGAAACAACTTAGTAATAATGGAGGTTAGCTGCCATCTAGTGGCTGGAAATATAACTCACTTCCCAGAAGAGCTAAGGAAATGCAAAGTGGACCCACGGCTCATGAGTACAAGGGCTACCAAGAATTTACATTTACTGTCTCATATTTACAAAAAAAAAAAAAAAAAAAGAAATGATGGGAAAATTGTCGAACCCTTTAATGAGAGAGAAGCCTTTTTTGTAATTCTAAGCCATAAGAAAATTTACTCATTTCCCTTTCAAAAATCCCCAGTTTAGAAACTTTGCCTACCTATATCATATGATATCATATGAGTGAAACTAATGAAATACTTGTAATTTAATTTTTTTAACTTTATTTATTTATTTATTTTTCAACGTTTATTTATTTTTGGGACAGAGAGAGACAGAGCATGAACGGGGGAGGGGCAGAGAGAGAGGGAGACACAGAATCGGAAACAGGCTCCAGGCTCTGAGCCATCAGCCCAGAGCCTGACGCGGGGCTCGAACTCACGGACCGCGAGATCGTGACCTGGCTGAAGTCGGACGCTTAACCGACTGTGCCACCCAGGCGCCCCTAACTTTATTTATTTATTTTTGAGAGAGAGAGAGTGTGTGCACACGTGCACATGCACACAGGAGCAGGGGAGGGGTAGAGAGAGGAGGGGAGGGACAGAAAGAGAGAGCGAGAGCGAGAGCGAGAGAGAGAGAGAGAGAGAGAGAGAATCCCAAGCAGGCTCCACACTGTCAGTGCAGAGCCCAAGGCAGGGCTTGAATTCACGAACCAGGAGATCATGACCCAAGCCAAAATTTATAAAGTCGGACGCTTAAGAGACTGTGCCACCCAGGTGCCCCAATAGTGAAATAATTACAAATGATAAAACAGATCTGACCGCATGAAAGATGGTATATTGGAGAGGCAAAAAAATATATATGTATGTATGTGTGTGTATATATATACATATGTATATATATACATATATATATGTTACACCAATCTCTAAAGAATAAAAACGTGAACTATATCCATATAGTGATCCCAATGTTGATAGTTACATAGTGAATTCACTTTGAACGATTTTTATCATTTCCTGTTGTGTAAAACGCAGTATCTTTCCCTCGCTTAAACTCCTTAACCTATTCTAATATGAACAATTCTAATATGAACATTTTTAAATAGTTTTTGTTTGTTTTATTATAAAAATAATGAACGTTTATTATGGAAAATATAAGTAAAAACTAAATATCACCAAAATCTGAGCACTATTAACATATATTCTGCCGGTATGCTTTCTGTCAGAAATGCCCTGGCTCTCCCATCTCCCACTTTCCTAAAAAAATAATTAAAAAATATATATGTATATATACATATGTATTCACACATACATATGTATATATACCTATTTTTAATTTATAAGATATTAAAAAACTTTCTCACATTACTCAATATTCTTCCAAATATGATTTAAGGACTACATACCATATTGATTAGATAGACTCTATTTAGCCTGTACATTTTTTCTTAACTTTTAGATTGGTTCCAATTTTGCACATTATAAGCACTATAAAGAATACCTTTGGGAAAAAAAAAGAATTATCTTTGTATACAAATCCTTGTATAGATCTCTGCTTATTATTTCAACAAATTGTTAGAAAAAATATTCCCTAAAATTATGCCTTTGGTTTCCATGAGAAATGTACATATTTCATCTTTGCCTACATGATAGATGGGAAATGGTAGCCAGCTGTAACCCCATTGCTAGTATAACTTGCCTGTCTTTAGCCATAAGGGGCTGAACATTTTTAAATTTTTTTTTTCCACGTTTTATTTATTTTTGGGACAGAGAGAGACAGAGCATGAACGGGGGAGGGGCAGAGAGAGAGGGAGACACAGAATCGGAAACAGGCTCCAGGCTCCGAGTCATCAGCCCAGAGCCCGACGCGGGGCTCGAACTCACGGACCGCGAGATCGTGACCTGGCTGAAGTCGGACGCTTAACCGACTGCGCCACCCAGGCGCCCCGGGGCTGAACATTTTTAAAATATTTATTAGATATTTGGTAGGGGGAGGTGGGGGGGGGGGTGTGGGTGTGTGTGAATTGCCAATTCTTGCCCCTTCCTATTGTTCTCCTGGTGATATTCTTTCTGTTGATTTGTAATTGGACTTTTTAAGACTGGATAAAGATACAGCACACACACAGAAAATGAAGAGCTGCTTCGACATTACTATCATACAAAGTCGCATTAAAGACAAAAGCCTTAAAGATTTAGACCAAGATAGACGCTTCATTTTTATAAAAGGTATAATCCACTATCAGTATATGGTAGCTATGTTCTAAAAACAAAAAAAAAAAAAAACAGTATTAACATAAAATAAGCAAAGCACAACCTCTTAAAAATATAGGCAAAATTAACAGAAAAATAATAATAAAAGGATGTTCTAAACAATGTGTTAATAGAAATATATTAACTCTTATACAATGGAATACTACTTGGCAATGAGAAAGAATCAAATCCTGCCATTTGCAACAACGTGGATGGAACTGGAGGGTATTCTGCTAAGTGAAATAAGTCAGAGAAAGACAGATATCATGTTTTCACTCATATGTGGAGTTTGAGAAACGTAACAGAAGACCATGGGGGAAGGAAAGGGGAAAAAATCGTTTCAAACGGAGAGGGAGGCAAACCATAAGAGACTCTTAAATGCAGAGAACAAACTGAGGGTTGATGGGGTGGCGAGCAAGGGGGGAATGGGTGACAGGCATTGAGGAGGGCACTTGTTGGGATGAGCACTGGGTGTATGTAAGCGATGAACCACGGGAATCTCCCTCTGAAGCCAAGAGCACACTGTATACACTGTATATTAGCCAACTTGAAAATAAATTATATTTTTTAAAAAGACAGAAAGGTAATCGTCAAGAAAGACAGTGACCCTGCCTTCCAGTCTCTAAGATTATAACTTCAGTTAGCAAACAGTAAGCTTAATCACATTGACTATCCTCTTTAACAATTTTCAAATTTTCCTTTACACCTCCATATTTAAAAAGCCTTCTGTTTTTTGTTTCAGTGGTGTTGTGCTCAATTTAAACTGAGGTCTGTCCTCTACTGGAGTAGTACTGAATAAAATGTGTATTACTGCCTTAAAAAAAAAAAAAAGAAAAAAGAAATATATTAACCCTTATACTCTCCAAATAATATTATTCTTTTATATTGCCATAGATGGTTAACAAAACTAATTAAGCCAAAGAAACCTTAATACGTTGTAGAGAACAAAAATCACACGAGTCACAACCTGTTACAATAATGTTATATATTAGAATTAATCATGAAGGAACTGCATATCCCTTGACTGCTTTAAAGCTTAGAAAAATAGGGGGGCACCTGGCTGGCTCAGTCCATAGAGCATATAACTCTTGATCTCGGGGTTGTAAGTTTGAGCCCTCATTGTGTGTATACATTACTTAAAAATAAAAAAAAT
The DNA here is from genome assembly GCF_022837055.1 of Prionailurus viverrinus. NCBI lineage: Eukaryota > Metazoa > Chordata > Mammalia > Carnivora > Felidae > Prionailurus > Prionailurus viverrinus. Next base: position 229,636,297 of record NC_062561.1, on the reverse strand, counting down.
ATTTTTAAAAAACTTAGAAAATTGTCTTTTAAATTGCTACCGAACCCCTACAGAACTCCAAACTGCAAATACAAGCCATTTAGAATATGACAGATCCCACTAAAGACTCAGGAGGACCAATAAACAGAGAGAACGACAGAGGGACATATGTGGATTCACTTCCAGGGTCCTGGGAAAGGCAGGCAGAGAGGGCTGGGAGAGGGGTGCCCCTAGTCAGGCTGAGTTTGTCAATTCACTCCTGAGAGGCTCTGACCCTTGATGCTTTGAGTGCAAGTCTTTCGGGACCAGCCCAGCACCCAAGACAAGTCCTTGGGGCACCCCAAGTGCTTGAGAGAAGAAATGGGGCACAAAGGTGGGTCCGGAGAAAATGCATGCGAACTAGAGGTCGTACTACCACTTAAAGTCTCCGGATTCATTCCTTACCCGGTTCCCAGGTCCCCTCTCTGCAATTCTAGCTGTGTTCCATCAAGATCCCTCATTAACCTCTCCAGGAGAGGCATCCCAAATCTGGACTCACTCCATGCTACACTTGAATATGAGGATCACAGTGGAAAGCAGGGACCCAGGTGAAGAAACACAGTCAGGTAGGTAAAGTGACTTGTCCAAAGCCCAGAGACAAAATGTCCTCATGTTCCCAACACGGCATTATAAGTCCTCTCTTAAAGATGCTTCTCACATTCTTTCTACTAATCTTTGACCCTCAACTCCTTTGCCATCTGACTCACAACTCGCGTCCTCCAAGAAGGATGCCCTGATTGACACTATCTCCTGACCCTGAGTACTCTTCTACATGAAGGTCAATCCTTAGAACTTTCATTGTTTGTTTATATTATTTTATTTGTATCTGTTTATGGTTTTGCTTTGAATTCAAAACAGGTGGTAATGTGTACAGATACCTTTATGTAAAAGATAAGCAGCTGAATCACTGTGTGCAAACTGAGTTTTAGAAAGCCAAATTATATTTTCTCACTTATACGTCATCATTTTGGTTTCACACAGAAATGACTGCAATAGGTTTAAACAGAAAATATATAAGATCCATGATTCCATGCTGATACTTAAAAATAAAAACCAAAAAAAACACCATTTTTGTCGCTTCTGAAGGTTGCAATGGTACCAACTCACTTTGAAAACTTATAAAGGGAAAAAAATCATTTTTCCTGCTTTTCCAGAACAAACTATATTTTATAGCAATCAGTTTATGATAGTTGTTTTTAGAGAGGAATTCTAAGGTTTTTTTTTTAATTTTTTTTAACATTTATTCATTTTTTGAGAGACAGAGACAGAGCGTGAGCAGGGGAGGGACAGAGAGAGAGGGAGACACAGAATCCGAAGCAGGCTTCAGGCCCTGAGCTGTCAGCACAGCGCCCGACATGGGGCTCGAACTCACGAACCGCGAGATCATGACCTGAGCTGAAGTCAGACACTTAACCAACTGAGTCACCCAGGCGTCCCCAAGGAATTCTAGTTTTTAAATGCAGAACAAATGAGAGTAAGTCACCATTTTGAGCTCTTAATGAAATACTACATTGAGGCAGCAATGATCAATGGATGCTAAAACCATCAGGTGAAAGACTAATGGGGAATTTTGTAGTGAGTAAATGAGGAGAAATTCATTGATCAATCCTAACGTAACTAAATGTAAGATAACAAGACATTATGCCCCTTGATGTGATGGAATAGAAACCAAACAGCAGCACCTATGAAATACTCCTGTAAAAAAAAAAAAAAAAAAAAAAAGTCAGTTCTAATCAAGCGTTTGCCTCAAACTACAAGTTAAAGACAAAGTAGGGAAAGAGGAAACTGTCAAATGACACCATGAGGATAAGGTCAGCCCAGTTCACACAGGGAAACGTTAACGGGACAAATGACACTGTTTCTCCAAACACCATAAAATGACAGTTTAAAAAGGAGCAGGGGAGGTCCAAGTGTTACAGGTTAAAAGAAAAGTGTCTTTACAAGACACATCAAGCAACTGCAATACACAGTTCAAACAAGCCAACAGTTTTGTTTTGTTTTGTTTTGCTTTTAATGTTTAAACCAACAGGGCATGGGGGCGCCTGGGTGGCTCAGTCGGTTAAGCATCTGACTTTGGCTCAGGTCGTGGTCTCGCAGTTGGTGAGTTCAAGCCCTGCGTCAGGCTCTGTGCTCACATTTTTACTGAAATGAACATAAAAGTTATGAAACTAAGGGGCGCCTGGGTGGCGCAGTCGGTTAAGCGTCCGACTTCAGCCAGGTCACGATCTCGCAGTCCGTGAGTTCGAGCCCCGCGTCAGGCTCTGGGCTGATGGCTCAGAGCCTGGAGCCTGTTTCCGATTCTGTGTCTCCCTCTCTCTCTGCCCCTCCCCCGTTCATGCTCTGTCTCTCTCTGTCCCAAAAATAAATAAACGTTGGAAAAAAAAAATTAAAAAAAAAAAGTTATGAAACTAAAAGTACAATAAATAAATAAATAAATAAATAAGCTATATACTGATATATTTGTAGGTGAAACAATGGGAAGATTGGTATTTGCTTTAAAATCCTCAAGCCACAACAATGGAGAAGAATGAATACAAACAATTCTCCAAAACTGTCAGAGAATGTGGGTTCGGGTGGGTGATAAGTAACACGGAGATTCCATTAGACAGTTCTGTCTACTTTCGTGTCTTCTTGAATTTTTGCATAATAAAAAGCTAAGAGTTTTACCCTGGTTTACAGTGTTTAGAGCTACACACAGTCCAAGCAGGATGAGGACTGAGATTAGTGACACAATGATGTGAACATTATGAACTGAACAGACCCCCCATGGTCTTGTTGCTTTGGGGCTTCAGGCTTTCTTCTCACTCCGTACCCCAAACCTCCTCCCCTTACGCCCCTTCACACCGTCTGCTCCAGTGACACCACAAGGTCCAAAACACCCTGTATGTATGGGTGTTCCAATATTGCTATTTTGTGAAAAAAGGCCCCCACCTTGTCTGCTTGGTAAGTTCCTATTCTTTGCTTCCCGCTTGTTTCAGACTCACCCGTCTCCATAGGAGAGCTTTCCCAAATGTCACTCCCTGCTCTCCATCACAACCCCTTCCATCCTTGCTTAGAGCACAACCCAGTGTAATTGTGTCTTCACATGATTCATTTCCTCTACTAGAATGAGCCTTTCAAGTACTCATTGTTGGGAGATATTAATAATATTTAACAACCTATACACTAACAAAAACTAATATATGAATCAACATATAAATCAGTTCTTACATTCTCTTTTATCTTCTAGATAAACTAAACTAGATTTGTTACGAAACAACTAACAAAATCTTATAACACATGTCAGCTTAAAATAAATGCCTAGTCTAAGGTCTTGCCTGACAAGGACAACTGCTTCAATCTCTTGCAACAAATTCCCCCATTAATTTCACAGTCGTTGGGTAGCATAGTCTTAGAGAATTTACCAGCTGTATTTGTTATGGTGCTGGATATTCACTCAGTTTCTACTGAACTAAGAGCAGATACTTTCAAAACTGCCCTGGTCCTCGCAATACTGAGATTTTTACATATTCAAAATCGCCAGTAACAACATTATCATTCAGCCCCTGGACACATCATGTCTTAATCCCATTACTCTACAGACATATTAACGGACATGGAAAAAGGAACTTTGCACATGTGAATAAATTAAGGATTTGGGAAGGGGAGAGATGATCCTGGATTATTCGGGTGGGCCCAACATAGTCAGCTTTTGAAGCAGGAGACAGGAGGGGCAGTGAGAAAGAAGCAAATGCGATATAGAAGAAGGAACGTCAGTGTGATGCAAAGAGGTGCCACGAGCCAAGAAAGTCAGCGACCTACGGAAGGTGGAAAAGGAAATGGATCCCCCCTGAGAGGACCCAGAAGGAATGCCTGCCAAAACCTTGATTTTAGCCCAGTGAAACCGACTTCGGACTTCTGATTTACAAGACTGCATGAAAATGAATTTGGGTGGTTTTAAGTCACCAAGTTCGTGATCCTTTGTTACGGCAGCAATAGGAAACTAATAAACAAGTTAAGTCTTCAAGGATGTTTGTTGGCCCGTCATATTGAAAAATCAAACCCCACCACTCAGGTTCCGTGAGCAATGGTGCACTGGTGTGGCTAGGGACAGCTCCGGGGCTGAGCTGTCTCCCCTACTGCTTTGGTATAAAGTATCTTCTCGGTGCTTCAGTTTCCTCCTTTGTAAAATGACAAGGGGAGGAGAATACTAATTCCAGTACCCAAATGAACCTTCTTTTAGAACATGGCTGCCCTAGACCAATGCTATATATATAGTACCCCAGCCTTCTTATAACCAAAGTCCTAAGGAGAACACAATTTCTGCAAGAGGGCACAACCACAACTTCATGGGCTCAGAGGGCGTCAGGCCTTTGCCCATTAGGGTACCAGTGCTACCATCACTGTTTCTCCACTGCTTCTGAGCCCTTCTGGCCCGGAGGAGACACACGGCTGGCCCAGAAGCCATGGGAAGCTGGTTTAGGCAGGTAGGAGGCTTGTAGGGACGAGGGGATCCCTATGGCAGGCTGCACCAGGACTTCCCAGAAGCTGGTGAGTATCAATGGGGCAGACCGACCCTCTGAAGTCCACGGCAGGGAGCAAGTAGCAGGTATCCAGAAGGCAGAAACGTCGGGGCACTGAGGGTCTTGCACACAAACACACAAAAAGAGCAGATGTCAGCCCACAGCTCTGCGCCGGGCCTTCGTCCTTAAATTAGTGGGAAAATGAGAAAGTTTGAAGATTCCAAGTGAGGAGACATCATGGCCAGGGCAACAATGAGGCCCTTGAGGGTTCTGAGGCAGGGTCTACTCACACACGAAAGGAGGGACCGAACCTTTTGCAACAGTTAGTGTGGCTGTACCAGGACACGCTTGCTCATTTTAGCCTTACGTTAAATTCTGTTTTGTGTAACCGTAGTGGATATTGAAGACTGGTTCCTTCAACAGCCATGTCAATCCACTTCCAGTATTTGTCTGTTAGATTTTTGTTCAGGTTTTTTTTTTTTATATTTACTTTTTATCAAACTCTATTTGACATATAATATGGAGTACATTGGAGGTATACAACGTGTTAATTTGAGGTATCTATACGTGGTACTGATTGCCATTATTCCAAATTTTGCACCTCTATCACATCACATGATGATCATTTCTTTTTAGTGCTTTGAATAATTTCCAGTCTCCTAGCAAGTCTCTAGGGCTTATTTACTACTCATTGTAAATTTGTCCCCTTAAGCAACATCTGTCCTATCCCCCGACTCTCCATCCCCTAGTAACCATTTTACCCTCTGTTTCTATGAGTTTGGATTTTTTTTCAAATCCCACATATGAGTGATAGTATAATCTCATCTCACTTAGTATAATGTCCTCAAGGTCCATCCGTGTTGCTGCAAACAGCAGGATTTCCTTCTTTCTCAAGCTGAATAATATTGCATTGTATATACATCACATCTTCTTGCTTTTTGCATGGTAGCAACCTAAAAGTTAAACACTACATTTCTCAGACCCCTCTGCGGCTCTCTTGCAGCTAGAGTTCTACATGTAATGTAGGTTCTTCCATTCAGATGAACTTTCATGAGATCTTAAATCAAACTGAGCTTTGGGGCAACGTAGGGTGTAAGTTCTCCACCTCGCCAGGGCAAATTATGGCCAGACGTGAAAGATCTTGGAGCCAGAAGCAGGACAGCAGCTCAGTAGTCATGGAGAGGTCACATTTCCCACACTGGCCCAGTTCTGTAGTGTGGTTTTGGAAGCTCAACCTAGGTTTATTTTATTCAAAACTTCCAACGATTCAGTATGATAGCTGTAGCCCTCAATAAAGTCCCTTGTGCTTTAAACAGCTAAAGTGAATACTAATACCTATAACTGAGAACAACCACCAGGTAAATGGTACCCAAAGTGAATTCAGGAAACAGCTCTCCTGGAATCTGAGCTTGGCGACCTGATTTGTATCCAACTGCCTTCAGACACTAGGACACTGGAACGGCCCGTGGGGACAAATCAGTTGCTTAAGCTGTCAGTTTTGGTCGTCTGGAATGAAGCTGACATTGAAGCCCCATGGATTTAGAAGCCCCAAGGTCTCCTGCAGTTGCCAATTACGGGGAACATAAAGAATACGGAACTGCGGGTCGCAGCCACGAGTAGCGAGCGAAACTGAAACTGCACTGAGGGAAAGAGAGTCCCAGATCTTTGGAAATTACTGAATCTGGCTCTGAGCTAGCACAGTATGCACCACGGGCCATCAGTTAAAGTGGGGGAGCGTGGAGCTAGTGATAAATGATGTTTGGCACCATATCTATCTCACAGTGACCCAGTGGATACATAAACTCATTCTGTGACCCAGAGGACATGCGAACACATGCTGTGGTCACTTCCACAACGCCTAAACGTATGGTAACGAGAGATGCCCTCGGCAAATGGCAGAATCCTCCATTCTTCCAGGTGAGGACTTTCCTAGAACAACTTTTCCCTTTAAAAACAGAAAGCAGTGCCACCACCGAAGATGAGACAGAGGCAGGTGGTGATCCCGACCACAGATCCTTTAAAACCACTTGTTCTGCTAGGACTTGTCTCAAGACACAAGATCTCAGAGCAGGGCTCCCCAGTCCTGGTTCTGCTAATATCTGGGGCTGGATAATTCTTGCTTTGTGCAATGTTGAGCAGCATCCTTGGCCTCTAGCCACGACATCCCAATAGCACAGCCTCTCCACTTGTGACAATGTCTCCAGACATTCTGGTGAACAAAATTGCTCTTGGTAGAGAAGCACTGAAATGACATGAAATAAGCTTAATCAGGGATTGACTCCAGTTACAGCTGCTATTCTAAATGGGATTTCTTGGGGCGCCTGGGTGGCGCAGTCGGTTAAGCATCCGACTTCAGCCAGGTCACGATCTCGCAGTCCGTGAGTTCGAGCCCCGCGTCAGGCTCTGGGCTGATGGCTCAGAGCCTGGAGCCTGTTTCTGATTCTGTGTCTCCCTCTCTCTCTGCCCCTCCCCCGTTCATGCTCTGTCTCTCTCTGTCCCAAAAATAAATAAACGTTAAAAAAAAAAATTTAAATGGGATTTTTTGAATCCCCCCTTTAGAAAGAAGCATAATTCTCGTTGAGCTTCTTTGGTTTTGGAGGTAATATATCCTAAATTTGGGTATACTGTCCCTGCCACGTACACAGTAATGTACAAGGTTTCCAGCTTTGAGTGGTCCAGAGCAAGACACAGCTCCATCTGGTACAAGTCTCTCTGACCTTCTGACCTATCTTGAAGTTTCTGGGGAAGATGGGATGCTGTGGGGAACTGAGAGAAGAAAATCATAACAGAGGCCCCTTGCCCACTTTGGAAATAACTCTTCTTTTGAAAAAAACCCTGGCTTGCTACTGAGCCTGATAGAAACTTCTAGTATCCATGGCATCTGAAATTCCCATTATGAGTCCAGTGTTTGCTAATCCTTGGGGTCATAAATTTGGACTTACCTAATGACTGCCCACCAGGTCCTGAAGGCACAGGTAAATTCTTTGAGCAGGGAGGTCATATTCTCAGTGAACTTACACCTGTACACAGTTACTTTTCTCAACCCACACCTGGTGTGTCTTGGGAGGCAGGTCACTTTGCCTCTCCTCCTATGCCCCAAACAATGTTTCTGGTTTGACCCAACTCCTAGAACTTGAAAGATGGAATCTTACAAGGTCATCTTTCCCAATTTCCTTACAGGATACATTAGGAAACCCATGCCTGGAGGAGTCTAGTCCTTTCCCCAAAATGATAAAGACAGGTGGTAACTGGCTAGGACAAGAACTTACCCACGGTCTTTCTGCATATTTGATGGTAAAGAGTTGGTCTAAGATTCTTGAGTAAGAAATGATTCTGCATCCTGCTTCGGCCCTTTCCTTGACACTTGTCATACCCAGAGAAAGAAAACCTATCAATCTGTTGCATTTCACAACATTGTCACACTTCTACAAAAATAGAGAAAGTTTTGACTGTGTAACTCAAAACCCTCCCACCAGTTCAGCTCTGCTTCTTGTCTCTACCCCTAGGTGGTTTACCTAGCCTCACAAAGCTTATAGGAATCCTTCCTCAAGTCCAAGGAAATCATAAACACACTTGGTCCTAGATTTGCTTAAAACTGACATAAGGAATGCATTACTCTTGTGAAAATAATGCTTTGTCAAGAAATTAAGGGTAAGACCGTAATCCATAAAGCATAATGACATTCACATTCTAGGGATCTCAGAACAAGAGAGAAAAGGGGGGGGGCAGAAAATTTATTTGAAAAAATAATAGCTGAAAACTTCTCTAATTTGGGGAAGAAAATAGATACCCAGATCTAGAAGGCACAGAGATCTGCCCAAAAGTTCAACCCAAAGAAGTCCACACCAAGACACATAGTAATTAAAATGACAAAAAGTAGTGATAAATACATAAGTTTCAAAGCAGTAAAAGAAGAAAAAAAAAGACATACAAGGGAAACTCCATGAAGCTAGCAGAAGATTTGTTGGCAGAAACTTTGCAGGCCAGAAGGGAATGGCATGATATATTCAAAGTGCTGAAAGGGAAAACTCTGCAGCCAAGAATACTCTATCCAGCAAGGCTACCATCCAGAATACACGGAGAGATAAAGAGTTTCTCAGACAAACAAACGCTAAAGAGGTTCATGACCACAAAATCAGCCCTACAAGAAAGGCTAAAGGAGACTCCTTAAGTGGAAAGAGAAGACCATAAGTAAGAGTAAGAAAAGTAGGAAACACAAAAGCAGCAAATGTAAGTATACCTACAAAAATCAGTCAAGAGATTCACAAAATAAATGGATGTAAAATATGACATCATACACCTAAAACATGGCGGGGGGGAGGGGCTGGGGAGGAGTAAAGAATGGGTTCAAACTTAAGCAACCATCAACTTCAAATAGACTACTATATACAGAAGATAATACATACAAACGTAATGGTAACCACAAATCAAAAACCAGTAATAGAATGCAAAGAATAAGGAGAAAGGAATCCACATATACACTTAAGAAAGCCAACAAACCATGAAAGAGAGCAAGAAAAGAAAGGAATAGAGAAAATCTATAGAAACAACCACAAAACAAGTAACAAAATGGCAATAGATACATATCTATCAATAATTACTTTGCATGTTAATGGACTAAATGCTCCAATCAAAAGACGCAGGGTAATGCAGTGGAAAAACAAACAAACTACAAAAGACTCATTTCAGACCAAAAGGCACCTGCAGACTGAAAGTGAGGAGATGAAGGAATGTTTACCATGCAAACAGATGTCAAAAGAAAACCAGGGTAGCAATACTTATATCAGACAAAATAGACTTTAAAACAAAGACTGTAACAAGAGACAAAGAACGACACTATATAATAATAAAGGGGACAATCTAACAAAAGGATATAACAATTGTAAATATTTATACACCCAACATGGAAGTACCCAAGTACCTTTAACAGTTAATAGTAAATATAAAGGACGTAATTAATAGTAATACAATAACAGTGTGGGTCTTTAACACCCCATTTGCATAGATGGAGAGATCATCCAAACAGAAAATCAACAAGGAAACAGTGGCTTTTTGAATGATACACTGAACCAAATGGATTTAACAGATATATTCAGAATATTCCATCCTAAAACAGCAGAATACACATTCTTTTCATTGCATACAGAACATCCTCTAGAAGAGATCACACATTAAGCTACAAAATAAGTCTCAACAAATTCAAAAAAATCAAAGTTATACCATACATCTTTTCTGACCACAATACCATGAAACTAGAAGCCAACCACACAAAAAAATCTGGAAAAAGCACAAATACATGGAGGTTAATTAACATGCTACTAAATAATGAATGAATCAACCAAGAAATCAAAGAAGAAATTAAAAAGTACATGGAGATGAGCAAAATTGGAAACATAATGGTCCAAAACCTTTGGGATGCAGCAAGAGTGGTTCTAAGAAGGAGGTTTATAGCAATATAGGCCTACCTCAAGAATCAAGAAAAATTTCAAATAAACAACCTAACCTTAAACCTAAAGGAGCTAAAAAAAAAAAAAAAAAAGAACAAACAGAACCTAAACCCAGTAAAAGGAAGGAAATAACAAATATTAGAGTAGAAATAAATGATACAGAAGCTAAAAAAAACAGTAGAACAGATCAATGAAACCAGGAGCTGGTTCTTTAAAAAAAATAAAATTGATAAAGCTCTAGCCAGACTCATCCAAAAGAGAGAGCAAGAGAGACAGAGAGAGAGAATCCAAATAAAATCACCAATGAAAGAAAAGAAATAACAACACCACAGAAATATAAACAATTATAACAAAAAATTATGAAATCTATATGCAACAAATTGAACAACTTAGAAGAAGCAGATAGGTTCCTAGAAACCTAAAATCTACCAAATCTAAAGCAGGAAGAAATAGAAAATTTGAATAGACTGATTTCCAGCAAGGAAATTGAATCAGTAATCAAAAAACTCCCAAAAAACACCAGTCCAAGAACATATGGCTTCACAAGTGAATTCAAACAAGCATTTAAAGAAGAGTTAATACCTTTTCTTCTCAAAGTATTCCAAAAAATAAAAGAGGAAGGAAAACTTCCAAATTCATTCTATGAGGCCAGTATTATCCTGATACTACAACCAGATGAAGACACCACAATAAAAGAGAACTACAAGTCAATATTTCTCATGAATATAGATGCAAAAATCCTCAACACAATATTAGCCAAACCCAACAATACATTAAAAACAATCATATAGCACAATCAAGTGGGACTAATTCCTGGGATGCAAGGGTTCAATATTGACAAAACAATCAACTGAACAATATTCGCAAACACATCAATAACAGGATAAGAACCACATGATTATTTCAATAGATGGCAGAAAAAGCATTCAACAAAATATAACATCCATCCATGATAAAAACCCTCTGCGGGGGTGCCTGACTGGTTCAGTGAGAAGAGCATGTGACTCTTGATCTCAGATTCGTGAGTTTGAGCCCCACAGTGGGCATAGAGAGTACTTAAATAAATAAACTTCTTTAAAAAGAGAAAAACTAAAACAACAAAAAACAAAACAAAACAAAAAAACCTCTGCAAAGTAGGTCTAGACGGAACATACCTCAACATAATAAAGGTCTTATACGAAAAACCCACACCCAACATCATACTCAAGGCTGAAAACCTAGATCTTTTCCCCTAAGGTCAAGAACAAGGCAAGGATGTCCATTCTCAATACTTTTATTCAACATAGTACTGGAAGTCATCGCCACAGCAATTAGACAACAAATGGAAATAAAAGGCATTCAAATCAGTAAGGAAAAAATAAAACTCCGTGTGCAAATGGTATGATACTCTATATAGCAAACCTTAAAGACGCCACAAGAAAACTACTAGAACTGATAAATGAATTCAGTAAAATCACAGGATACAAAATCAATGTACAGAAATCTGTTGCATTTCTATACACTAATAATGAAGCAGCAGAAAGTGAAATTAAGAAAACAATCCAGGGGCACCTGGGTGGCTCATGTGGTTGAGTGTCCAACTCTTGACTTCAGCTCAAGTCATGATCCCAGGGTGGTGGGGTGGAGCCCCGCATTGGGGTCCACACTGAGCACGGAGCCTGCTTACGATTCTCTCCCTCTCTCTCTCTCTCTCTCTCTCTTTCTCTCTCTCTCTCTCTCTCCTTCTGCCCCCCACCCCGCTCACACACACATACTCTCTCTAAAAAATAAAAAAATAAATTAGTTTATTAAAGAAAACAACCCTGTTCACTGTTGCACCAAAACAAAATATCTAGGAATAAACTTAACCAAAGAGATAGAAGACGTGTACTCGGAAAACCATAAAATACTGATAAAAGAAATTCAAAACAATGTAAAGAAAGGGAAAGACATTCTATACTCATAGACTGGAAGAACAAATACTGTTAAAATGTTCATATTACCCAAAGCAATCTACACATTTAATGCAATCCCTATCAAAAAACCAAAACAGCATTTTGCACAGAACTAGTACAAACAATCCTAAAATCTGTATGGAATCACAAAAGACCTCAAATAGCTAAAGCAATCCTGAAAAACAAAAAGTGGAAGCATCACAATTCAGATTTCAAGTTATATTACAAAGTGGTCGTTGTTAAAACAGTACGGTTCTGGCATAAAAATAGACATGTAGGTCAATAGAATAGAACAGAAAATGCAGAAATAAACCCATAATCATGTGGTCAATTAATCTTCAATAAAGAAGCCAAGAACATACAACGGGGAAAAGGCAGTCTTCAATAAACGGTGTTGGGAAAACTGGACAACTACACGCAAGAGAATGAACCTGGACCACTTTCTTAAACCATACACAAAAATAAATTCAAAGTGGATTAAAGACCTAAATGTGAGACCTAAAACCATAAAAACCCCTGAAGAGAGCACAGGCAATAATTTCTCTGACATTGGCCCCAGCAACATTTTTCTAGATATGTTTCCCGAGGAAAGGGAAATAAAAGCAAAAATAAATTATTGGTATTGCATTAAAATAAAAAGTTTCTGTACAGCAAAGGAAAAAAAATCAACAAAAGTACAAAGTAACCTATGGAATGGGAGAAAATATTTGCAAATGACATATCCAATAAAGGGTTAATATCCAAAATATATAAAAAACTGATACAACTCAATACCAAAAATCCAAGTATTCCAATTAAAAAATGGGCAGAAGACATGAACAGACAAAAGAACAGACAAAGAAGACATACAGATGGCTGACAGACGCCTGAAAAGATGCTCAACATCACTCATCATCAGAGAAATGCAAATTGAAACTGCAATGAGGTATCACCTCACACCTGTCAGAACAGCTAAAATCAAAAACGCAAAAAACAACAGGCATTGGCGAGGATGTGGAGAAAAGGAATCCTCATGCACTGTTGGGGGGAATGCAAACTGGTGCAGCCGCTGTGGAAAAGAGACTATGGAGATTCCTCGAAACGTTAAAAACAGAACTACCCTATGGCACTACTAGGTTTTTACCAAAAAAAATACAAAACCGCTAATTCAAAGGGACACATGCACCTCTATGTTTATTGCAGCATTATTTACAATAACTAAACTATGGAAGCACCCCAAGTGTCCATCAACAGATGAATGGATGAAGATACAGTATTTATACATATAATGGAATATTATTGTCATAAAAAAGAATGAAACGTTGCCACTTGCAACAACATGGATAGAGCCAGAAAGTATAGTGCTAAGAGAAATAAGTCATTCAGAGAAAGACAAATAACCATAAGATCTCATTTGTATGTGGAATTTAAGAAACAAAACAAATGAATAAAGGGAAAAAGAGAGAGAGAGACAAACCAAGAAACAGCATTTTCCAAAAAGAAATAAAGGCTAAGCCATCTGGAGGTGTCTCGTTTCGTTTTTTAAGAAACAACTACAGAGTCAGTATCACCTGACGAAGTGACCTCATCGCTTATAAAAGTGCTTCTAAGGCATGTCTGGCTGGCTCAGTTGGAAAAGCATGTGACTCTGGATCTCAGGGTCACAAGGTTGAGCCCCACATTAGATGTAGAGACCACTAAAAAAAAGAATAAACTTTAAATATATATACTTAAAATAGTTTCACACAAAATGCATGGTCTGATTATATGTAACTTCAAGGTATTTCCTGAAAAAAAATAATATCAAACTTCATATTTATTTTGCCTCGATTCCTTAACCTCTAACAATACGTCAGTTTCATTCTTTTTAGGCTCCTCCACCAGGTGGAGCTAATCTCCAAGCAATTCTGTTGCTGAGGAGGGAGGCATTGGCATTTTGGAAATACCTGATTATGGAGTGTCACTCACATGAGCATTCTTGATAGCATGGCCCATTAACAGCAACTCTACGAGTCATTAATTAAGATAAAGGAGAGGGGCGACTGGGTGGCTCAGCCGGTTAAGCGTCCGACTTCGGCTCAGGTCATGATCTCATGGTTCATGGGTTCGAGCCCCGAGTCAGGCTCTGTGCCAACAGCTCGGAGCCTGGAGCCTGCTTCGGATTCTGTGTCTCCCTCTCTCTCTGCCCCTCCCCTGCTCATGCTCTGTCTCTCTCTCAAAAAAAAAAAAGTAAATAAACATTAAAAAAAAAAGATAAAGGATAAACATGTCCAGCACATACGGGGAGCTGTAACTTCTCAGCCTCTCCTCGTTCAGGGAATGGTCTTCCAGTCCAGGCTTGCCTTCTACACCTCCCCAGTTCCCGACTTCGCTGGGAACGCCTGGAGGGGCGTGAGAAGCATGCCGTTCTTCCATCTCTGTTCCTGTAACTGGCACGTCTGTAGCCCCCACCCACCAACCCCCCACCCCCCACCCCCCCGATCCCCTCAGCAGCGAATGCCACGCCAAGAGTCAGCGGTCTTTAGAAGATCTCCGTTCTCCATTAGCAGAAGCAGAACATGGAGTCAGGTCCATGTAGATGACGGGCAAGGCAGGAAAGTGGGAAGACTGAGGGAAGGCTTAGTAACCACTTCTGGGCAAGTCCCGTGTGCCACACTGCACGCCTCAGGTCACTGCATCCCCATAACAACCTCGCAGGGTGGCCTGACTCACCCCACCTAACGTGTGAAAACTACAGCTTTGAGAAGCATCTCACTGTAGGCCACCTAGCTGGAATGTCAGGATGTGTCTGACTGCAAAACCTTCTTACTTTTTCTACCACATGTGATCAAGCAGACACTTGTCACCCTACTTAAACAGCTAGGTGGCTCAGTCTCCCCGTGGAGCCCTACGTACAAAGTATCAGCACCCAGGAGCCAAAAGCGGTTTCAAAAAATTCTAATTATTGTACACCTGAAACTAACATGACATTTATGTCAACCACACTCCAATAGAAAGAATCTAATTGTTGCCTGCATATCTCCAAGAATATTAAAGGGGGGTTGACTCATAACCCAGAGCGACGTTTCTCAAAGGCCCCTTCCTTCGGCTGCCCCATTCTCCTGCACCCCAGTGTTGTTGCAGATTTCTCACACGCAGACATCCACAGCTCCTCTTCCACCCTCCTCTTTCCTAGCCCTGGCTAAATCCCTCCCCATCGTGCCTCTCTGGTTCACCGCCAGACTGGCAGCTCCCGCTCTCCTTTGAGGCTGGAGGGAATGGTCATGGGTCTCTCACACAAATATCCTGGGTCCCAGCCCAAGCCAAATGGGAGTCAGACACATAAGGACACAGCGGGACATCTGAAATAAGATGCCCTCAGGGAGGGTGATTCCTAGGAGTTGAATTACATAAGGATTTTAGGGGGTTTTCTTCTCTTTCCCTTGTTTTGGCCAATGGAGAAGGAAGGCCCACAGAAGGTTGCACAGCATCTCAGAAGAGAGCCAAGGAGACAAGATGAGAGGGACAAATCTCCCAAATAAGATTCAGGCCCTAAACTGCGGCTCAGGCCTGAGGACGGGGCCGCACATGAGCTCCTTGGGGATTCTGAGAGAACTGAGGGGAACAGCTGGTGCAGTTGTGATGTTCATGGGGCCAAGCACCATCCTCCTGAGAGGAGGGTATCATGTACATTCATGCACAGACACGCCATGGTTTTTGGTCTGGGACAGCACCTGCCTCCCAGCCAGGTTATAAAAACCTAGAGAGGTAGATGCCGTGGCACCAGAAGCCAACACCTTTTCACACTGCGGTGATAGTGAATTTAATATGTCCACTTGGCTAGGCACAGAACCCAGATATTTGGCCAAACACTCGTCTAGGTGTTGCTGTGAAGGTATTTCTTAGATGAGATTAACAATGAAACAGTAGATTTTGAGTAGAGCAGATTACCCGCCATAGGGGGGGTGGGCCTCATTCAATCAGTTGTAGGCCTCAAAAAAAAAGTTGGAGATACCCCAAGGAAGAGGGAATGGCCCCTCCAGACTGCCTTCAGACCTGAGCTGAGCATCAACTCCTCCCTGAGGAGGAGGAGTCCTCCAGTCTTCTGGCCTACCCTCAAGATAACAGATGCATGAGGCTCTACAATTCTGTGAGCCAATTCCTTAAAACAAATCTCTCTTGATATATAGATAGATAATATGGCCAGCCTATTGGTTCTGTGTCTCTGGAGAGCCCTAAATACAACTACTGCCACCTGGTTCCCACCACCAACACCCGTACTGACCCAGCCAGCCCCCTCTGTTGCCCAGTGGTTCCCTGTGTCACTAAGAGTAAAAGCCAAAACCTTCACAAAGGTCTCCAAGACCCCCCACCCCATTTACACAAACCTCCCAGCCCCCCTCTACCTCTAGGACCCATCTCCTCATTAGCTCACGCCCCTCCAGCCACACTCCGACCTGGGGCTGTTGCAGCCACCGTCCCCTTTGCTACAGTGGTCCTTCCCCACGTGTCCCCTTGGCCACCGCTTATGCCTCAAATGTCACGTCACCATCAGGCTAACTCAACCACTGCTGTTGAAATCGCAACTCCCCTCCCCCGCCAGGCAAACTTGAAGCTCCTGACTCCTCTCCGTCCCTTTTATCCACAGCATTAGCATTCTTGCCACAGGTAAATGAAATGTTTGTTCCAGGCCTCCCTTGACTAGAACTAAGCTGCTCCACCGGGAGGATTCTTCGAGTAACTCAGACTCCTGGGACAATGGTAGGTACTCAACAAATATGTGTGGAGTGAATGAACTTGATCCCATATTCCCCAACCCCCTATCTCCCCTCTCATCCAAACACCTCTAAAGAACGGTTCCTCCTTGTTCTCTCCCATGGCATTCATGATTCTCTCCTGAACACACGCCATCCGGCTTTTGGCTTCTCAACTCCTGAAACAGCTCATCAAAGGCACTGGGGCCTCGGTGTGGCTACATCCAACGGGAACTTCAGTCTGCATCTTAACTTTCAGCCGTATTTGACAAAGCAAATCGTTTCTTGAAACACGTTGTTCACGTGACCCGGGACACCTGCTCTTGATTCTGCCCTGACTCACTGGCTCCTCCTCTCAGCTCCCAGACCTCTGAAGGTCAAGTTGTCTCAGAACCCAGGCTTCGATTCTCTTTTTCACTAACTGGATGATCTCGCTGAAGCTCCAAATCCCTCTCAGCAAATCTGACCGCTCCTCCGATCTCTAGCTTTGGACACACATACTCTCCATGCAGATGTCCAACTAGTGTCAAACTCAGCACTTCACAAGTCATGTCCCACTACCCTCCCAAACATGCCCCTCCCAGCATCCTCCCCATCTCAGGGCTGCTTCGTCCTTCCAGGTGCTAAGGCAGAAACCCGTGGAGTCCTCCCTGACTGTGCTTTCTCATACCTCCTCTCACTTCTAATCGGTCATCGAATCCTATCAGCTCTGCTGCAAGATACATCCAGAATCTGACCATTTCTTAGCTCAACCAACACTAGCACTCCTGCCCAAGCCTCCATTACCTCCCCACCCCCCAAATTACAACAATAGCTACCAAATCATTCTACTTTTCCACACAAACCACAACCGTCCCCTCAACATGGAGGTCTGGCGAAACATGTTTATCCTACCAGGGAGGGCCCCCATGATCTCTCCGTATCTCTCTTACTCCACCCTCTACCCCTTTGCCTCTCTGTCCACCACCCTCCAGGCATACAACCTCCCTCAGCTGTTCCATGAGCATGACAATCACTCAGGCCACAGGACCTTTGCATATGATGTTCCTGTTCCCTGGAGCCCTGTTTGCCAGATATCCACGCGCTTCTCTCAAGTCCTTCAGGACCCTGCTCAATTGCCCCTTCAAGTGAGGCAACTCCTGATTACTTTATATAAAGTAACAAGCCCACCACCCCATCTCCATAGAGTTCTCCAGCCCCCTTGCTTCACTGATTTTTGTCTACGGTGCTCAGCAGCAGCTGACATAGCAGAAGCTAAGGAGGGAAGGGACTTGGTTTTCACTGCTGAATCCCAATACCTACAATAGCACTGTGCTCATAACAGGTGCTCAATAAACACACATTAAAGTGAAATTCCAGATGATTTGGACATCCGTGGTCTAGGAAACACACTTCTGAAGAAAATTCATGAGCTCTTTGGAGCCAGGATTGCATTCATTGCATCCTGGCCCCCAACACCATGCCTGGCTCAGGGTCGATCATATAAACATTTGTAGAGGAGATTGATGAATGTTAGTTACTCCCCACACCTCATTCCTCCATGGGGAGGGACTTCAGGTAGATTCCCACTCCTGGCTCTCCCCCTCCCTCATTCATTTTTGCCTGTGGGGAGGAGTGACATACGTGGGTTTTCTGATTTGGAAATAGGACAGAAGTAGATCACGCTAGGTCCCTCCCTCTCTCTCTCTCTCTCTCTCTCCCCCCATCCTCCTTGCTGTCCTCTATGAGGCTGCTGCCATCCCCACTGGAAGGGGCAGCTCCCACAGGGACGCTTCCCTTCCCCAGCAGGCAGGGAGAGCTTGTTGACTGCAGGCAGAAAGCCAGTTGCCGACCACCTTGGTCGGTAACCACAGGTAAATATTTTCATCTCCATCAGTCTGATAGCGTCTGGATCTCTCAACTCCTCCAAGTAAAGGAGGGAATGTGGGCAATTATGTGTCAGTCTCTCACTCCCAAATTGGCCCCCACTACCTTCCCTCTCCCCTTGTCCCACCCCAACCTGCTCAGAATTTGGGTGTCTATGTTAACAACCTCTATCTCCTGATTTGCTAAAAAGGGCACATCTGGCAGGTTAAGCAATCATTCCTAAACCTGGCAGGCACTTGAATTACCTCAGACGCTTCAAATAAATACAGATTCTCAAGCCTACTGCAAAGCCGTGAATCAGCACCACTTTACAAAGGACCCAGGATTTTGTACCTTTCCTGACTCCCAGTTAATGCTGATGCAACCCCCCAGCACCAGTGCCATTCAGGGCTGACCAGACAGACCCAGGCCCCTCCGACTCCCAAAAAAGCAAGGACACTTTCCATGAGTTTATTCCTCTTCAACTGAGCTTATGAGCAGGTGCAGCCCCCCAGGTGACATCCCAAATGCCGGTTCCCATCCAAACTTGAAGGCTGACATTGTTAAATGGCTAGGGCAGTGGTTCCCAAACTTGTATGTCTCAAGAACCCCTTACACTCTTAAAAATTATCAAGGACCCAAAGCCTGTGTGCATGTGGGTTATGTATCTGTGTGCATGTATCTACCTATATTTACTTCATTCAAAATTTAAACTGAGGGGCACCCGGGTGGTTCAGTCTTTTAAGCATCGGACTCTTGATGTCTGCTCAGGTCATGATCTCACAAGTCACGAGATGGAGCCCCACATCGGGCTCCCCGCTGACAGACCAGAGTTTGCTTGGGATCCTCCCTCCCTCTCTCTCTCTTTCTACCCCTCCCCAACTTGCTTGCATACTCTCACTCTCTCAAAATAAATAAATAAAACTTTAAAAATATAGATAAAATTGAGACATGTTGAAAACACAAGAAAACATCAGCACACATTCCACCAGCCATCGGAGCAATAACACTGCCCCATGCCAGGAAGCCACTGGGAAACTGCTCCACAATGAGATGGCCTATTAGTATGAACAAGGTTCTGATCTCAAGGGCCCCCTGGAACAAGTTGAGCCCCGCCCCCACTCTGGGATCGCTGGTGGTACTTAGAGAACCTCTGTGCAATGGGAATGGACAGGAGCCCCAGGCCTCCTGGGGAACACGGACGGAGGCATGACCAAACTCTGGCTGGTGTCGCCTCCTGCTCCGATTGGAAGCAAGGAGAGTCCTAGGACGTGAAACCTACAAGGCGATCAAGCTGAAGCTGTACGCAGGGTTCAGCACCGGAAATGCTCCCTGCCTGCCTCTTGCTCAGTCCCTCGGACACATGTCAGACCCAAGTGTAGAAGATACCTGTTGTAGCAGGCAGAATACCAGCCCCGAGAGATGTCACCTCTTAACCCCTAGACCTGTGAGTGTGTTAGCATACACAGCAATGGGAAACTCCGTGCAGATGGAATTCAGGTTGCTAATCAGCTGACCTTAACATGGGGAGAGTATCCTGGATCACACAGGTGAGCTGAGTGTAATCACAAGGGCACTGAAAAGTGGACGATGGAGGGGGCACCTGGGGGGCTCAGGTCATGATCTCACAGCTCCTGAGTTTCAGCCCCGAGTCGGGCTCTGGGCTGACAGCTCAGAGCCTGGAGCCTGCTTCAGATTCTGTGTCTCCCTCTCTCTCCGCCCCTCCTCCACTCGCTCATGCTCTCTCTCTCTCTGTCTCTCAAAAATAAACATTAAAAAAAAGTGGATGACATAGACGAGAGAGGGGGTTAAAGAAGAGATGTGACTGAAGAAGAATGATCAGAGAGGTGGTGCTGCTCTCTGGAAGGGCCACGAACCAGGGGCCAGACCACGGTGGGTTCATGAAGCCTTCTACTCCTTTCAGTATTTTCCGAATGGGCATGTTTTGGGTTTCAGCGGGCCTGTTCCCACCACCATTCCATGCTGAGGATGACTAATAACTTAGCACTTCGTCCCCAGCTCTAGTGACACTCCTCGCCTGGATCGTGGCGACACCAGAGCGAGCACCATCACCAGGAGACCTGAAGACATCACCACTAGCTGCAAAAGCTGGACACAGCTTCAGGTTGCCTCCCGGGGCGGGGACAATGCACTCATTACGGAACGAATGTTGGAGGGAGTACGTGTGTCCATTCTGAGCAGCCCAGCAGGCCAGAGACGGAAAACCATGCACCAGTCACAGTAAATACCTCCGGCCCCAGTCACCACCTCCCCTCCACTGCCTCTGGGCCACGGGGAGTTATTTCAGAAACGGCCTGGGGGGCGCCTGGTGGCACAGTCGGTTAAGTGTCCGACTTGGGATTTCGACTCAGGTCCTGGTCTCGCGGGTTGGTGAGTTCGAGCCCCACATCAGGCTCCGCGCTGACAACATAGAGCCTGCTTGGGATTGTTTCTCTCCCCCTCTCTCTACCCCTCCCTGGCTCAAGCTCATGCTTTCTCTCAAGATGAATAAACAAACTCAAATATTAAAAAAAAGAAAGAAAGAAAGAAAGAAAAGAAAAAGCAAAAGAAAGAAATGGCCTGGCTTCTCTACCCCACCATGGGGCCCGTTGGATCAGAGGAGAACACCTGACCAGCTAGAGAGATTTCCTCCCTGGAATTTGGAGTTAGAGCTGACAGAGAACGTGTCTCTTGGGCGGCTGTAAATGTGGGAGCTCAGAACCACGGGCGGGCCTCTTCTGCCTACGGGCAGGCTGTGGACGCCAACAAAGCCAGTCTTCAGAAAGAGACGAACAAGAGTGAAGCACTCTCGTGTGCAGCATCCGGTCAGGTCACCTGCCAGTCCTGACTCGGCGCCCCCTGGGGTCCAGCACCATCGCCAGGCACGTGGGGATTCCCTGGCACGACCCTGGCCTGTTCGCTTTTCCTGCTTTGGTTGGCGTAGGTTTCTTGCGACCAAAAGAATCCTGCAAGAATCCTGCAGGAAGCATTTACTGGAAAACATAAAAATCCGTGACCAGTCTGTATGCAGCTCTTCAACATGTTCCTGTGAGCAGAATCCGGGGGTAGCACACTAAGAAGGTCGTGGAGCCCCAGGCTCTCGTGCACCGCCTCTCAGGCCCCAGCCTCACCTGCTCCTGGGGCCCTGGGCCACTTGGTCTGCCCCAGCTGTTGCGGCTCATCCACCCCTGCGACATCTCTTGTTTGGTGCCCGGGGTACATGCCTCTGGCCTCCAGACCAGCCACGATCACAACCAGAAGAGCGGGGGAATTAAAGCCAATGAAGCAAATGTTACCAGCGGGAAAGGGAAGCACGAGGTGAATGAATTCTCACGTCTTTCCCTCCACTGGACTGCCCTAGGCTCTTGCAGCCTCGTGGCCCACAGTCCCGGCAGACGGCTTCCAGAAGCGGCCACAGACAAGATACGCCCTCACACTGACCCTCCCTCCTCCCCCACCTCGCTCTGCTTTTCCCTTGTCCTTGCTTCCTTAGCACTGCACTTTTTTTTTTTTTTAATTTACATCTGAGTCACTTAGCATATAGTGCAATAATGATTCTGGGAGTAGAATCCAGTGATTCGTCCCCTACCTATAACACCCAGTGCTCATCGCACCAGGTGTCCTCCTTAATGACCCTTGCCCGTTTAGCCCATCCCCTCACCCAATACCCCTCCGGCAACCCTCAGTTTGTTCTCTATATTTAGTAGTCTCTTATGGTTTGTCCCCCTCCCTATTTTTATATTAATTTTGCTTCCGTTCCCTGATGTTCATCTGTTTTGTATTTTAAATTTTTTTTTTTTAACATTTATTTATTTTTGGGACAGAGAGAGACAGAGCATGAACGGGGGAGGGGCAGAGAGAGAGGGAGACACAGAATCGGAAACAGGCTCCAGGCTCCGAGCCATCAGCCCAGAGCCCGACGCGGGGCTCGAACTCACGGACCGCGAGATCGTGACCTGACTGAAGTCGGACGCTTAACCGACTGCGCCACCCAGGCGCCCCTGTTTTGTATTTTAAATTCCACATATGAGTGAAGTCATATGGTATTTCTCTTTCTCTGACTAATTTTGCTTAGCATAATTCACTCTAGTTCCATCCATGTTGTTGCAAATGGCAAGATTTTATTCTTTTGGACTGCTGAGTAGTATTCCATTGTATATACAAACCACATGTTCTTTATCCATTCATCTGTCGATGGATATTTGGGCTATTTCCACACTTTGGCTGTTGTCGATAACACTGCGATAAACATCGGGGTGCGTGCCTAGCACTGCAATCCTAATAAACTGGTAACACAAACCCATGCCTTCAGGCTCTGCTCTTCAGGGAACTCATTGCAAGATGTTCTTATTTGAAATGAGGTCTATGGTAAACTCAGAAGCTGAATATGGTAGAGATAAGAAGAAGAAAAAAAAATTCCTGGCTAGTTTTCTTTTTGGTAACTGAAGACGTAAGAGTAGATACTATAGTAATGAACACAAGACATAAAACAATTGACTCCCTCCCAGTGTTACTCTTGTAACAAACCACCAATCTATTTCTTACACAAGAGACGAAAGTAAGATCCTCTTAGCAAATATACTAAGTTTAATGCAGCGTTATCTACCAAACATGAGACAATTTAATCAGAGGCTTCAGTGAGACTCCTCAAATAAGGACGACTTTGGCCTGGAGGAAAATGAACACAGTGGTGAACGACAGAAACCTGCCCCATGGAAATCAAATCCCCAAAAGGCCGAATTCAAGGAAGCCACGTCCTGAACAGCCGCTAGGTGGCGGGCTTGAATCATTTCTTGACTTCCTTACCTAAAGAGTCACTCCAGGCTTGGCCCTGCTCTTACTCTGGTTGATAAGAATTTGCTCTTTTGACAAAATGAAATTTACTTGTGATAACCTGAGAATTTAAGAAATCTCTAAATTTTAAAAGTTGAAAATTGTCTTATTAAATCATAGAGAATGTTTTCCTTGTCCATTTGCCATGTGTATTTTACTACGGCTCGTCTGAGCTTCCTACTCTTGAGAGGGAGGTATTTTTTATTCTAGAGTTTGATGAGGTCCTTGGTTCTTTTTTACCTTAATTGGGAGGAGTTTGTGTGTTTGCTGGTTAAACAAGGTATTCTGAATTACAGCCTCTCCTGGAATAAGAAGCATTTCTCAAACAGAGCCAGGGCAGAAATGGAGGCTGGGTCACTGGACGCCCAAGGCAGGTAGAAAAGCCAGGGAGTGGAGGGTGTGTTGGTGCTGCGTGCAGGGTGCAGGATGGGAGGGGCAGGGGGATATGTGGTGACCATATATATACAATAAATGAACTCATTTCTTTATAATTTTGTTAGGAATACTTATTAACAATCCTTCATAGCTTCACAATAAGAAATTCATAAAAATAATTTGCTATAGAGCTGAACAAAGAATTCTACATAGCCATTAAAAATCGTGTTGGTGCACTTGGCTAGCTCAGTCGGTTAGGCAGGCGACTTCCAATCTTGGGGTAGTGAATTCGAGCCCCACACTGGGTGTAGAGATTACTTTTAAAAAACAGTCATGTTGATGGGGGGTGGGAGGGAGAGGTGGGTGGGTGATGGGCATTGAGGAGGGCACCTGTTGGGATGAGCACTGGGTGTTGTATGGAAACCAATTTGATAATAAATTTCATATATTGAAAAAAAAAAAAAACCAGTCATGTTAGGGGCACCTGGATGGCTCAGTCGGTGAAGCATCTGACTCTTGGTTTCAGCTCATGACCTCATGGTACATGGGTTTGAGCCCCACATCAGGCTCTATACTGACAGTGCGGAGTCTGCTTGGGATTCTCTCCCTCTCCCTCTCTCCTTTGCCCCTCCTCAACTCGTGCTGTCTCTCTCTCAAAATAAATAAATAAACTTAAAAAAAGAAAAAGAATCTTAAAAAACAATCATGTTAAGGAAGCATTTTAATGAAACTGAAACATGTTTATGACATGCTATAAAGTGGGAAACAAAATCAGGCTCCAAGAGTACGAATGAATGTTTGTTAAGAAAAAAAATTTTCAAAATAAAAATAAATTTCAGGGCACCTGGGTGGCTCAGTGGGTAGAGCGTGTGACTTCTGATCTTGGGATTGTGAGTCCAAGCCCCACAGTGGGTGTAGAGATTACAAACATAAAATCTTTTTAAGAAAAATAAATAAATTTTAAAAGTAACACAAATAGGGATGCCTGGTTGGCTCAGTCAGTTGAGCATCTGACTCTTGATTTTGGCTCAGGTCATGATCTCACAGTTTGTGGGTTCAAGCCCTGTGCTGGGCTCTGTGCTGACAGTGCAGAGCCTGCTTGGATTCTCTCTCTCTCTCTCTCTCTCTCTCTCTCTCTCTCTCTCTCAAATATAAATAAACATTTAAAAAATAAATTAATTAAATAAATAAAAATAAATTACCTGTACATACATATGGGGAAAGGACTATTCATAGTGATTATTTCTGAGACTGAAAGATAGGCCTACATGTTATTTTTTATGTTCTTTTTGTCCATATTTCCTAGGTTTACTTCTGTCTTGTTTTTATTTTTTTATTTTAATTATTAGCATTACACTTTACTGGGCCCTGTTCTAAGCACTTTATAAATACCAACTCGATCCTCACCACATGACTATGAAGTCGCTATTGTTACTATCCCCATTTTTTATACACTAACACATTGAAGCACAGAGAGGTCAAGTTACCTACTCGAGGTCACACAGCTAATGAACAGTTTGGCCAGGACTCAGACCCAGGAGATCTGGCTCCAGAGTCTATGTTCTTAACTAATAAAACAAGAGAAAAATAAATTAAAATAATAATGAGAAAGAAAGGAAGCAAAAGAAGAATGAAGACAGAAGGGAGGTAGGGAGGTAAGGCAGAGGGAAAGAAACTGTGCCACGGGGAAAAATACGCATGGGCTTTAACGAACTTTAAAAGATCATTTAATGCCTCTGAAATTTTATTATTAAAGGGGATCTGGCTTTTTAAAAAGGAAAAGGAAAAAATTAAACTGAAAAACAGGTAACAAACATTGAAGTGGTTAATCGTAAATAAATTAACTGGAAGAATCCAGAAACATGCAAGTGAAATGTCTTAAATAAGAGGCTCTGATTTTTCCTTTTCCTTTTCCTTTCTCGTCCCCCATTACTTCACACTAGCTCCCCGCCCCTCTCAGAGCACAACAGTGTCGAGGGGCTGAATCTCCATCACTACCCTACAAGTCTGGACTGTACCCCTACAGCATGCCTCAACCCGACTAGCATGGAAGTCACAATTTCTTCTTAACTAAGTAAAAGAAAACCAAAATGTGTTAAGAAAAAAAAAAAAAGAAAGAAAAAGAAAAGAAAAAAAGAAAAAGGAAAAGGTGTTATGCCCAGCTGAATGCATAGGAAACCATAAATATTAGCTGGTACTCTTTTAAGTCTGTCTCCTTCAAGACCAAGGGCTGAAAGTTAACCAATGAAGTCTATGTGTGCACAGACCAGCAGGCTCCGCCAGACGGCCGGAAGGGCTGGGCCACCCAGCACTGTCAGAGGAGGGGACATGGGCCTGAATCATTCCCATTGGCCCCATGGAGCTCCGCAGGGAGATCAGAGCCCAGGGGACAGGGTGGAGGGGGGGGGGGGGGGAGCCAGGGGAGGAAGGGGGGGAGGAGGGACAGAAAGAAGCCTGGAGCAAAGGAGGAGGGAGAAGAGAGAAGTCAGCAGGGTGGGATGCGGAGGCTCTTAACAATTCCAGCGCTGGGGTTTCTGATTTGAGGCAGAAGACGCAAACACAGGTCAAAACTCACGAAGTCTGAAAACAGGAGGAGAACCATCTCTTTACTTCCTCGGTCCCTCAGCATGGACTTTGGGCAAAAATCCCCCTCTGCCAAAGTGGTGAATGCATCTTTGTCTCAGAATCATGGCCAGGATTAAATTTTGTAAAGAAGTTTGAGTGTCACCTGAAACAAACATGAAGTAAGATCTTTATTTCGCTGTGATACCCTCCGGGACACAAAGCAGGAATTAACTGACTTTTTGAAGAGGTAATCTTAACACAAAGCAAGTGCTGTTTAGGAGATGAAGACCCAAGCCCAAAGCGTGGCAAGGTGGTGTCATAAACTCACGAAAAGTGAGTTCATGTGGCCCTTTCAGCTCATCTGCTAACCTACCTTCCGGGAAACGGGTATTTTTTTAAATAGTCGAGGATTAAGCTGGGTTTTTTTTAAAGGATTAAATTATTTTAAAATATATCGTTTGTGTCACTGCAAACGCCAAGTCTTGTTACAAGGAACTCTCCGGAGAATGAGGGGTTTGTCTGGTCCACGTCCACAAAGACTGGATGGGCAGCGGCTGCTGCTTGAGCAGCTTTGATACTTGGAATTCCTCAAAACCCAGTGGTCTGCCAAAGACGATCGATTATCTTCATCCTCTCCCCGACAGGTATACTGATCCCACTGTGCACCTCAGACCCTCACCGTAACATCCACCATATTCCCAGACTACCCAGAAGACCGCACATAGCACCTTTAAGAAACCCAGACAAGGACAGAGATAAAGAATGAAGGAAAGACCGTAATATGTCTTTTCAGAATTTCTGTATCACTGTCTTTAAAAGATCATTTGCACCTAATCTTTGCTCTTTAGCCTTTGACAAAAACGCATAAAAGTCTTCTCTTTTAATGTTTATTTTTGAGAGAGAGGGAGAGAGAGAGAGAGAGAGAGAGAGAGAGAGAGAGAGAGGCAAAGTGCCAGTGGGGAAGGGGCAGAGAGAGAGGGAGACACAGAATCGGAAGCAGGCTCCGGGCTCCGAGATGTCAGCACAGAGCCTGACACGGGGCTCGAACCCACGAACCAGGAGATCATGACCTGAGCCGAAGTCGGACGCTTAATCCACTGAGCCACCCAGGCGCCCCAAAAACACATAAAAATCAACCTAATTTCTCTGCACTTACCAATTTACTAGTTATGTGCTGGGCCTTGTTTATTTCACATTGGTGCCATGGCCTAAAAACGCTGACTCTAAAAGTCTGTGTTTAAGAAATTCCACCGCAAGAATTTATATTTATGTCCAGGGGATTCCCCTTGTGATGGATCTGTACCTGCATAACATACTTAATGAAGAAGTGCCAGGCAATTGGTATTCATTCTCATCTAATGTGATTTCCCAATACTAAGAGATCAAGAAGGTAAGCGTACATTATTAGCCATTCTTAAATCTTATAATAAGATTTAAAGTACTAGTTCACTGGGCATATATTCGCATAGTCACCGAGACAATTACAACTTCCGAGGTAAAACGTATTCAGTCAGACTCCTCTAATGAACAAACCACCCAAAAGACACCGCTAGGCAGTGACCCATTTGCTTCTTCAGATGCCTTATTTATCCCAGAAACACTGAAGCTCTTTTTTGAGAAGTGAAAATCTATTTTTGTTATTCATTAACACCCTAGAAGTATATATAACCCAATGAAAGGGCAATGGGAAGTCACAAACATGGGGTATGATTAACATCCTCAATGAATAGGCAATGTGCACCCACCTGTTTCCCTGTTGGTGCCTGTCTGCACATGCTTAGCTTTAAAACGGAGAATCTAAAATTCTAACAGAGATCACATTAGGTCCCTAAGTCATTATGAAGTTAACGAAGCCAGTGTAATCATGATGTCGATGCTACAAGACGTTCGAAAAGAAGTTAAATATACTATACATTACTCCCTCTAAATGTTCTCATTAAGCAGGTAGAACATATTTTAGTTTGTTTTCTTTTTAATTGTTTTTAATTTATTTATTTTTGAGAGAGAGACAGAGCACGAGCAGAGGAGGGCCAGGAGAGGAAGGGAGACACAGAATCCAAAGCAGGCTCCAGGCTCTGAGCTGTCAGCACAGAGCCTGACGCAGGGCTCAAACCCTCGAACCATGAGATCGTTACCTGAGTCGAAGTTGATGCTTAACGGACTAGGCCACCCAGGCACCCCTTGGTTTGTTTGGTTTTTTTAATGTTTATTTGTTTATTTGGGGGGAGACAGAGAGTCAGGGAGGGGCAGGCAGAGAGAGGGAAAGAGAAAATCCCAAGCAAGATCCATGCTGTCAGCCCTAGAGCGTGACACAGGGCTCGAATCCACGAACCGCCAGATCATGACCTGAGCCAAAATCAAGAGTCGGACACTCAACCAACTGAGCCACCCAGGCGCCCCATGGGAGAACATATATATATATATTTTAATGTTTTTATTTATTTTTGAGAGAGAGAGACAGACAGACAGAGTATGAGCAGGGGAGGGACGGAGAGAGAGGGAGACATAGAATCTGAAACAGGCTCCAGGCTCCGAGCTGTCAGCACAGAGCCCGATGCGGGGCTCGAACTTGTAAACTGTGAGATCATGACCTGAGCTGAAGTCGAACATTAACCGCTTAACCAACTGCACCACCCAAGCACCCTTAAGAACATGTTTTAAAGGTAATAAATAAACTGATGGGGAGGGGTTTCTCATTGTTAACTTTCTGGGTCTACACAAGCCTAGGAAAAGAGAACTAAATACCCAAGCATTCTGAGATTAATTTTCTCAGCAAAAGTCAAATATTTTGACTCTCAGAAAGTCAAATATTTCATCCACTCTATTGTTACTGAAACGGTAACAAAATGCAGATTTCACAGAATCTGGTCCCATGAAAAGACTCTTTGGTTAAACATTTTTAAGCATTTATACTCCGCATCAGAATAGAGATAGATGTAGGTATTGCCTCTCATAGCATAAGAGCATAAATAAAATGAATCCTCAAAAACAGTTTAAAAAGCCTGAGTATGGCTATAGAAAGATTTACTTCATGGTAAATCTAGTTCTGGAATCAGCATCAGTAATTCATAGTCACATCCCCACACAGTGAGAGAGCCAGCAGTTAGCTGTGATGCGCTAGCCTCTTGCGATCAAGATGAACCTGGCCAGAGCACCCATTCTGTGCGCTCCCCAAGACTTCAACCGGCCCCCAGGGGACTGAAGGGCTCAGGATCACCTCCAGCTCTGAGCTTCTTCCTCCAAGGTTCAGAGGAAGATGTGCAGGGATGGAGACAAAAGTATAACATGGCCCATGGCTCAAACTCCAGAAACCACACAGTGGCTCATGCATATGGCAGGACCCCCGCCACCCCCAGAGGTCAGAACTGGGAAGACAATTTCCAAATGAACAGCCAGCATTCCCTGGCCCGGCGTGGGGGTTCCTTCCATGACTTCCAGCGCACCGCACCTGTCTAACCTCCATCCATGGGCACCCCAGCCTTCCCTCCGGGGCCTTCACATCTCCTCCACCCCTCACCTCCCACCATTGCCAGACAATGAACTTGCCACAAGCCATTTTCCTGGGCTGTCCTGGCTTTACCCTCAGGTCTCATTTCCTTTCTCTGGTGACTTTTCTGCATTCATTTGTTTTTCCCAAACAAAGACAATTTCCTCCCTGAAAAGGAATTCTACCACTGAGATCATTAATTATTTATATTGACCTTCCTGGAAAATCACCATCCTCAATTCTCTAATAGCCGAGAAAGTTTGATACGTTAAAGAAACACAGACCTTTAAAATCATGACTACAAGAAACTTCGGCAAAACAGTCCATCGCACCACGAAAAACAAAGACAGAAGAGTGGGAACCCTGCTGTAAAGTGACTCCCGCTACGTGGCAGATACGAAAAGATACCCAACCCCAGACACAACAACCACCTACAATCAAAGCCTGACCGGACACGGAAAACAAGGTTATCCTACCCTTTGGCATTATTACTAAAGGAGCCACCCAGAGCTGACCGTCTTCTCCACTTCCAAGCACGGATGGAAAAGGAATCCGGTTCGAGAAGAACGACCTCCATCTGAGAGCTCCTCACCAGGCTCAGCCTCTTTGCTCCAAGTCGGCTGCTCACCTCAGTTGTCCGTCTGCTGCCATCACCACATTGCCTGGAACATCTCTTCTATCCGCGAGGCCAGCTGTTTGCTTCCTCGGGGGCACCTGGAACAGCTGTGCAGGTGCGTGGGCCACGGTCCATGTTCAGCAGCATCCATCCATCACACAAGGGGCACTGAACCCGGATGGATGCAGGTGGGCTGACCACGTTCCAGAAGCTCCCCATCGAAAGACGGTCATTAGACAGGACTCCCAGGGGCTGACGGAGGGCAGTCTGAGGTCTTGCCCCACACTGATGCCCCTGTGCCGTGCGGCCATGACAATCACACACGTTCTGTGCCGAGTGGGTTTGCATTTTAACGTGTCCGGGATTTTCGGCGGTGTGTGGCGTGCCTGTCTTCCCGCTGGGATGGTGAGCTCGTAGCCTTGATCTTCTCAGCTGTGGAGATGAAGATCGTGACGGCACCTACCTCACCACGCTGTAACCGGGATTCACTGAGATAATTCGTGCCAACTGTTTGGCATGGTGGATGTTTGCTCAGGCTACTGTAACAAAATACCGCCAACTAGGCAGCTTAGCAGAAATTGATTCTCTCACAGTTACAGAGTCTAAAAGTCCAAGATCAAGGAGTCAGCAGGCTGGGTATCTTCTGAGGCTTCTCCCCTTAGCTTGCAGACGGCCACCTCGTCACCATGGCCTCCTGAGGTCTTTCTGCGTCTGTGGCTTAATGCGTTCTTCTTCTAAGGGTACCGACCCTATTAGATTAGGGCCTATATATTTGTCCCCATTTGACCTTAATTACCTTTTTTAAAGCTCTATCTCCAAATACAGTCACATTCAGTGGTCCCGGGGGCTAGGACCCTAACATATGAATTCTAGAAGACAAATCAGCTCAACCCCTGGTAAGCACGTCTGCTGTGATACTTATCAAAACCCACCATGTGGTTATATTGGTATCTTTTTACTAAATTGTAAGCATCATGAACTTACAGAAGGGAGTGTTCTTTTTCCTTCTGTCTCAGTGATGGTCATCAGGGCCCTATCTAGTCCCCCACCCCACCCCCGGGGGGCCATTTGCTCTGGCTGGAGAGCTCTATCCTCCTGACCTCTCCCACCTCTCACTGGCCCCCTTCTATGCCCTGTCACACTGTCTTCCCCACCAGGCTGTCAGCTTCACACACAGACGAAGACTCTGGTCTATTTTTTCCCCAACATCTCCCCAGTCCCCAGCACAGTTCATGACACTCAGTCAACCCTCTTAGGGGGAACACTGCCAGAGTTAGTGATGACTGCTTCCTCTGAGCTAGGCTTTCCTGTGTTTCTTTGTAACGAACAATAACATGGACATTTCAGGACACCAGGGTATCGCACACTTCTATTCCTTACGCCGAATTGGCTACACAAGGTTCAGAAGTTGCCCGCACGGCATTCAGCCCTCCGTGAGTAAGATTTTTTGCTTTCCGCAATGCCCAAGCATTCCAAGGAAGCCTACAACCATTTCCATGGGGGTGACATGGACGGCTTTGCCCACATCCCACAGCCAAGCCCTACCTGGAAGCTACTTCCCAAAAGAAAGACATTCTGACTCTCCACATTACCGCCTCGGAGGCCCAAATGTTGGCCCATGGGAATCCAATCATCATTCTTTTACCCCATCCAGGGTAGATACAAGGGCAGGTTTCTTCTAAATGACTTATTAAGATAGCATAGCCTTTGGACAGAGTCCTTATAGGTATCCGACAAGTATCACATGTCCTCTGTCCCCTCTCAATAGGTTATTATCCATTTATCCATCTCCTGCCAGACAGATGCACTGAGCTCACTGGAAGTTACTCGAAAGCAGCAGGCAACAGTCACAATTTGTTCGTCTCATTTGGTCCCCACAAGAAAAGGGGGAAAATATCATTACGTGTGTAGTGAGTGTTAGGGAAGCTTCAGAGTCACAAAGGAAAATTCGAGAAAAGGGCCTGCCAGAAAACACTCCACACAAATGGTAGAAGAAAAGAAGGAACAGGTGGGGAGGGAGGGAAGGAAGGCCTGAAAGGAAGAAAGGAGATACGGAAAAAGAGATAAAGGAAGAAAGGAAGAGACGGAAACATGGGAGAAGGGAGGAAGAAAGCAAAAGTCACGGTCCCCAGTGCGCTTCTCACACTGTTTGAAACATAGCAGGTGCGCTCCTTGAGTAGAACTGAACCGCTCCATCATCTTCTGATACCACCTTCCCTACCTATCCCAGCCTCACTCAAACATCTTTTCCAGGGAGGAGTAAATGCTAAAAAGGAAGCTTTCATTCAGCAGATTCCCTGACGCCAAACCACACGTGGGAGCCGGCAGTGGGATGAGCCTGTCCCTGGGGGGAGAGGACAAACTCCACACATGATCTGCAACGCTAGTCTCCTGGCAGGAGAATAACTCAACAGTCAGGGAAAGCAGCATATCCTAGGTCGGCCATTCACTCTTAAGTTGAAGCTACTGGTGTTTATTCATAAAGAAATGAGTGAGCAGTTGTTGGAGCCTTTTTTTTTTTTTTTTTTTTTGGTCTGTTGGTTAAAAGTAAGGCTACAAAAAAAGTAAAGCCAAATGCAAACAGCACAGAGGTATATAAATAAACAGCCACAGGAGCTCAGTGCCAGGAAGGAGATTAGCATGACTAAAGGAGAAAATGTAACAGGTAAACTTCCCCCTAGCATTCCTTATGCAGTGGGAACCAATTCCTCGAAATAGCCACACTCCCAGCAGCCTTTTTCTAATGCTGGCACCAGCCTCAGACATGCTCTTTCCTGGACCTGGGAGAAAAGCAGGGGGGCCCCTGGCTTCCCCCAGGAATCGAAGGTTCTTTCCAGGCACATTTCACAGATGTAACCATGTGTATGCCTTACACTTTGTGTCTGTGTCTATTTCTCTCCATATTTTCTAAATAATGTAACCAAAGAAACCATACTTGCAGCTTCCCAGATAAATTTTTATAGCTGCTAAAACCCTCCCACATCAGCCTGGGCTTAGGGCAATCACCTGCCTTGATGAGGTCACCAAAAGTGTTTAGGAAACAGAGCTGCACATTTCTCTCATTCTTGCTGTGCTTCACGTTGATCTGGGCATGCTCATTTACCACCTTCCAGTTCCAATTTACATAAATCCAGGCTGCTCTCTTAGCTGAGGGAGAGCTCACAAGTTGCAAAACAGTGTTTGCAGGGTGACCAGTGTGCACAGAAAACAGAAACATTTATCAAAGGAGGGGTAGCCAGGCAGGCTCCGTGGGTGGAGCCTGTGACTCTTCACCTCAGGGTTGTGAGTTCCAGCCTCACATTGGGTCTAGTGATTACTTAAAAATAAAATCTGGGGGCGCCTGGGTGGCTCAGTCGGTGAAGCATCCAACTTCAGCTCAGGTCTGATCTCACTGTTCGTGAGTTCAAGCCCCGTATCGGGTTCTGTGCCAACAGCTCAGAGCCTAGAGCCTGCGTCAGATTCTGCGTCTCCCTCTCTCTGTGGACATCCCCACTCACAATCTCTCTCTCTCTCTCTCAAAAATAAATAAACATTAAAAAAAATTATTTAACAAAATCTTTAAAAAAAAAGAAACATTTACAAAGGAATGCTAAGTTTGCTCTAGAGGAAGAAAGCTGTGTAAACATTTAAGGGGCACTCTTCCCTATATTTTTTTCTAACTAAAAAATTCATATAAATATAAATATTTGTAATTTATAATTGACCTCATATATCTATATTCTATTTAAATGTGATTTTATATATTTAAATACATAATTTATATTAAAATGTATATTTATATATTTATCATATGTATGTTCATTATAGAAAAAGTTTAAAGAAAATTAAATTCCTCTTTAATGCCACCAGCCAGCGATAATCAGTATCAACATTTTGGTGGATGTCCTTTTATTCTGTCTTCTATACATAATTACAAACCTTTTTTATTTTTTTATTAAAAAAATTTTTTTTAATGTTTATTTTTGAGACAGAGGCAGAACGTGAACAGGGAAGTGGGCAGGGAGAGGGAGACACAGAATCCGAATCAGTCTCCAGGCTCTGAGCCGTCAGCACAGAGCCGGACGCGGGGCTCGAACCCACGAACCATGAGTTCATGACCTGACCCGAAGTCGGACTCCCAACCGACTGAGCCACCCTTTTTTATTTTTATGAAATTGGAACAATACTGCTTTAGTGACCTAATTTTTTCAATATTAAAGCAAGCATAATAAAGCATAAGAACATGGTATAAGGTTGATAGCCATGTTTTATATCCTGAGAGGATAAAATGTATGTAAGGTTATATAATATATGGATTTTTGTTAATTAAGATGCAAAAAAGTCATTGGTTTACTGGTATTACACATAGCAATGCCCTCCGTCATTTCAGGGTCTCTATTTTCTCTGACAGAAAATGGGGGGAAGTCACTAAAAAGACGAAAAAGAACTAATGAGAATTTGTCTTAATGAAACACAAAATAGATATATGTTGGAAATTCCAAGTATTTATAACATATTTATCATAGGAAAATAAGGACATTAATATGAATACCATAAAAGATGCTCACAAGAATAAAACGGCTAATTTTGAGTAAAGTAAATATCTACAGAGAGGAGGAAAACGTTGACGTGAACTCACATAAACTACATACACTGCTCTTAATTAAATAAGTGTACATCTACATTTATTAAATCGTGATGCAGATTTTATTGACTAGGGTGCATAGTTCATGATTCGCGTAATAGATTCCTCTAGTTGTGGAACTATAGAGAGTGTAAGTGAAAAATACGTGTTAAGTACCATCTCTCTCGAAGATAAATGCAAAAGCAAGAACTGGGGTTTTTTCACCCCACAATATTCATTTGAGAGAAAGAAAGAACACAAAGCCATTGGAAATGAAAGCTGATTTCAATGCACGTGGGTCTCCAGCCCTTTCTCATCTGCTGTGCACCGAGGCAAATAACTGCAAAAGACGTAAGGAAACCACCTAATGGGGCTTTGTGCGCACACCATCCCTCTCCCTCTGCCGCCCGCTCTCTCCAAGGGAACTAAACATTCGCTCTCGTCCAAACCCCAGAGCCAATGAGAGCTAGTAACAGCCAGCAAACTTGGCACCTAAGCGGCCTCCGCCACACCTGGATATCCCTGATGCTGGCCATGGGACAATGGGTCGCTTGGGGCCGCGCCACCGACCACCACCAAGTGGCCTTTCCGCAAGAGGGAGGGAGGAGGGGTTGAAGATACAGGAATGAGGTAGGAGCCTATGGCTTTTGCATGCTAGGGATGCCCTGGTGGGCACGATTGACCACCACCCCTGAGAAAAGCTGCCAAACTCATAACCCAGCAACTCTAGCCCCACAAACTCCTGGAAGCGCTTTCACGCCCCAGCCCCGGAGGAGAAGCTCGGAGCAGAAGCCCGCGGGCGCCGCCAGCGCGCACACCCCGCGGAGGGAGCGCCGGGCTCGGCCGGCGAGGCGCCGCGCATGCGCCGCGAGGGCGGGCGGGCGGGCGTGGGAGCCGCGCGGGGCCCGCGCAGGGCGAGCGCGCAGCCTACCGGTTTGTCCATGGCGCTGCGCTCCGGCGCTCCTCGGGGACAGGCGGCTGGTGGAGGCCGGCCGGCCGGCGCTGGGCTCCGCCGTTCTGCCGTCGTCCTCCCCCGGCCGCGTTGCTTCCCGGCGTCCGCTCCGGCCGCGGGTCGCCCGGCTGGCGCGGCTGTTTGCGGCTCACGCCGTTGCCATGGCGACGAGCGCTGCCCCGCCCGGGCCGGCTGCCTCCTCCCGCGCCCCGCGCTCGGGCGCCTCCTCGGGGCCCAGGGACTGCGCAGCCCCCGGGGAGCCGGCGCCCGGAGAGCGGGCGCC